>NC_136907.1:31823117-32070686 GCF_949606895.1 Notothenia rossii
GCTGGGTGCAGTAAACACTGCTTCATTTTTAAGCTTAGCCTTAGCCGAACAGAGATGACATCATACTTCCAGAAATCCTCCCCTCTGTGAGTGCCGCTCTCCCTCCTCTTCTTCATCTGTGCTACCCTATCTTTTTTAATCTCCTGTATTCTGTCATCCTCTGTCTCACTATATGGTTTCCCTCTTGTTCACTTATATTTTGGTCCAATTCATTTTGATTTATCGGGACGGCTGTTGCATAAACATTCTCATATTGTGTGAGTATATGACTAGAAGAAGAAAAGCTGGCGACTTCCATTTGAGTTTATATCTGTGTGTATGTATTTGTGTGTGACAGCATCTTGGTAATGAAGGATCTGAGTCACTGCATACTCCTCACTACTACTCCACCCTTTCTGTGCTCCTTCACCTTCTCCTCCCATCTGTGCCACACATCGTTCCCATTAGGAAACATCAGGCAGCACAACACCAGCTCAGCAGTCCAGCTAGCAGAAACATATTTTAGCAAATATAAATATATTTTAGCCTCCCTATCTAAAATATATTTTAGCCTCCCTATCTAAAATATATTTTAGCATCCCTGATAATCTCTTCATCCATCATTTCGCTTAAAGCCCCTTTGGAGCTACCGCACTGGTTCTTCTGTTGAATGACTTTTCGATTGTGCAAGTTCAAGTAGAATTAGTACGTTTAGATCTTCTGTTTGTCCATTTCTCCAAAAACTATATGCAGATACATTTTGGATTTGTTCAAGCCAACAGAATGAATCTATCGTAAAAAATGTAAAATGTTATTTTGCTAAAAAAAGACTAAAACAATTCCAGCTTTCCCTTCCAGACCTGTTGAGATGTTTGCAGTGCGTTCCATGCTTAGCCCTCCGTGTCGCAGATAATAAGCAGAATTATGTACATAACGGAGCAGGAATGGAAATGAGGCAGCATCTATGGAGAGGATGAAGACTGAAGGGGGGGGCGGGATTTTGGGGGGGGGGAAAAGTGCACGAGATACTACTTTGTAAGCAGGAGAGACTTCTGCATATGGTAATAGCGGCTTGGACAACTTCCTCCATCAGGGGTAGGATTTGTCCTGGTGGTGAGCACGGGGAGATTTGATGCTGATGAAGACAGGTGTTTCGATTTACTCACATGGCGCACATAGGGAGCAGGGATTATGTGTACAAAAAACCATCGTGGATCAGGGGATCACTCCCTGGATCTGTGTTTTCAGGGTTCCAAGTTTAATTTCCAGACGGTTTGTCGGAGGAGAGGTTGTGAGGAAGCAAGGAGATGAAGTATGCACAGACATTAAGTTGAAATATTAGGTTCAACTTAATATTATTGCTTTCAACTAACCTAAGTAATACAGTTATGTGAAATGTGTAGTTTGTGTTGGAGTGAATGAGAATGTTGTCTTTTAGGCATCATTCATCTTCTAAATCCTTTCATTCTCATATAACTTTTTCCCCCTGTTCTCTAAAGGACACTTCCTGTCTGCTCTCTTACGAGAGGACCTAACAACTCCTGCTTCAGTGCATTAAAGCGGCTCCTTGCTCACTACAAGCAGGAGGTCAATTCAAATGAGGGGTTAAGTGTGCTGATGACTCAGGGGTCACCAGAGAGGTCGTAACCCTTAACCCATCTACAACCCCTCCCCCCCCAACTCCTCACTATATCTTAACTCAGTATATTGAGTGTGAGGACACACTCCTTTTGTCCGTCACGTCTTCCCCCCACCATTGTTATTCCAATCAGGGCAATTAGTTATGAGTAGTGTCAGTAGTGTCCACTCCACAGCGCATCATTTATTAAAGGAAGACACTTAATACCGTTTGAGAGAGATTGAGCTTACAAAAAGCATTGATGTATTCAACAAAATTATTCTGTCTTTGTTAAGATTGAAAAGATTCAAATGAAAAGGTTTTAATGTCATATGCACAAAGCTACAGTGTAGAAATGGCAATGCACATCTTACGAGCTCCTCCAACAATGCAACATAGTTATATAAGACATAAACAATCAAAACAAACAAATTCAAAAATAAAATAAAAAATAGTGCAAGAAGTCTATATACACGTAAATAGAATATGATGGAGAGGAGCAAGAGACACGGCAGCAATCTTCACATGCCTCTTGTTTAGACATGCTTGCCTGCAGTCAAGTGTTGCATCATAATCATGAAATCATTTTCTTATTCATCACTGAAAAAACTGAAATGTTGACAAAATTAAATGTATTATTTCAACAAATTTCACATAAATGTATTAGGTTAGTTGAACGCAATAACATTACATTTCAATTAAAAATGATTACGTTCAACTTAATTATTGCAATCAGTTTTGTTAGACACATTGAGTTACCAAACATGAGTAGTGAAGGTACGAAGTGTCATTTTACATGTCATCTTTTCCTGTGTTAAATAATACTTGAGTGAAAGGACTTGGTTATATTGTCCTCTAAGCACACGCATAAAAATGCACATGCATACTCAATCATGTCAATGTCAATATACAAATATGCACACAGGTGAAATCACAAAAGCCATCCGTGTAAGCATGACAAATCTCTCCCTCTCTGTCTTCCTTTTTCTCACACACGCACACACACACACACACACACACACACACACACACACACACACACACACACACACACACACACACACACACACACACACACACACACACACACACACACACACACACACACACACACACACACAGTCTCATCTAATGAATCAATATCGGCATGACAGATACACCGAGAGACCGACAGATTCAAATAATGAGGCCCAGATATGGATGGGTTATTATTACTGCAGCTGTATAATATTATCGTTGATGTATTCCTATGGATTGAGTCAATTTATGTTTTTTTACAGCACACTTATTTAAAGAATATCCTTTTTTATTTAATTTAATTACTCTAATTTGGACCCCACTCATTCAGGGTGCTTCTATCTAAATCATGGGTCTCATTTCTCATTTCCCAAGGGGATTTGAAAAACCTATGAGTCCACTAAATAAGATGCAAAGGAAAAAAGCAAAGAAAGGGGAAGAGGAAACATTGATACGGTTCAAAAACCTCTATAATGGAAGCCGCTTCAGTATGATTGTCTTCAGTAGTGTGATCTGCTTTGACCTCACGGATAGACTTTAAAAAAAAATGTACACTACACTTGAGGATATAAAATGTAAACGATAACAAAAATATCTCTGACTGTTAATTGAAAACAATAACATAAACACTAATGTCTGTGCATTATCGCCCATTATTGATATTCTGAAAACATTGTAAGCAACAGAAGGAGAGCATTATGGCGTAAGACAAAAAGCCACCATGCTCTGCTCTCATCACGCTGTTTTGATATTTTAGTATTCATGGGCAGGCATGACCAATGGTGTTGTCACTGCAGGGCTGTCTGCATGCCTCTCTCCCAGCGATGGATTCACGAGATAATTGGCAGCACGATTGTGATGTGAAATGGATTTCGGAGACAGCTATATGTATTACTGTGTGTGTGTGTGTGTGTGTGTGTGCGTGCGTGCGTGCGTGTGTGTGTGTGTGTCAAGAGGATACTACCCCATGAGCTGTAGCTGAAGCAATCACTTGGCAATTACTAAATAAGCACTAATTTATCAATACAGGCAGTTTGTGACCCGTGCTGACATCACACACACACACGCGCACGCACACACACACACACACACACACACACACACACACACAACACACACACACACACACACACACACACAGGAGCGGAGGCCAATCTCAGCAGGATTACTCTGAGGGGGGGCAGAGGACCCCTGGAACAGCTTTTATAAAGTTCTTCTAAACTTGAACAGGCTGAGCAGTTTTAGTTCAGACATATGAAGCTGTCATCAGAAATGTTTCATATGTTTTCATTTCTCAGTTTTCTTTTGTGTAAAAAAAAGAAAAAACGTTTGGCCACCATTTCCTATATTATATATATATATATACTTTATACATATATTCATTTGTATTGTGATCGCACAGATGATGATAAGGCTCAATCTTGCTGATTCATTTCTAGACACAATAATTGCATTGTTTTACCTTTGAGATGTCAAAAGTATAAAAAAACACATCCATTCCAGGATAATGATGATTATCATAATGAAACGCAGATTTTTGTGAAATGTCATCAAAATACCACAGTACAATAAATCCTGAATAAAGAATGTAATTAAAAATGTTTTTGTTGCTCTTGTCTAAACAAGTTGAAATAACAAGGGAACACGGGGAACGTGAACGGCAGGTGAAGAACCTGGAGGCTGACTTTGAACCAGTAGCCTGAGATAGAAAGAAGTGTAAACCCCTGTCCTACGAAGATGATAACATATATCGATCACCATGGGAACATGAACCAAAAGCAGGATGAGGGCGGTGACCAGTGGTGGAAAGTAACTAATACATTTACAAAACAACTGTTATGGTATTTACTATATATATATATATATTTACTGGCATGTACAAGTACACATCTGAGGTACTTTTACCCAATTACTTACTGGAAGCAAATGTTGTATTTCTTACCGACTACATGTATTTGACAACATAAGTTACTTTAAAAGATCATAGTATTGGTATTGGAGTATTGGATCTTAGAACAGCAACCTCCATTGGAATTTTTAAAAGTAATTGAAAGACCTATCTTTTTCATTTGGCTTTTCATTTGGGGCAATTGTAATTGTTTTAGTAGTATCACTGTTCATGTTTTATTGTTTTATTGTTCAGTGATATAACTCTTTATGTTTTTCATGATGTTCATATGATGATGTCATATTCTGTAAAGCATGAAAGGTGCTATATCAATGAAGTTTATTATCATTATTAATACCAAATGTAGATCAACTCATATTTGTTATTATTATAAAATGTATCATGATAGCTAAATATAGAGAGTCAATAACAGCTCCTTTAAAGCTGATGAACACATGAATGCATCATAATTACTATCCGGTAACTGTATTGCTCAAAAAATGGCCATTTGGCATGAGTACTTTTAGTTTTGGTACTTTTAGTATATTTGATGCTCACACTTACTTACTACTTCTTACTCACTATAACTTGTGTAAAAAAACAAACACTACTTGAACTGGTTGTGACAGGAGCGCACGAGAGGATCTTGGGGGGGGTGGGGGGGGGGGCATCAGGGAGGCTGACATTTCCAGCCACTTTAACCAGTGTATTAAGATTGGCAGCTGTATGTGCCGCTCCGCGGGCTGATTTCCATAAAGCTATTTATTAGGCTGATTTCCCAGGCTGGGAGCACAGCCGGGGGGGGGGGGGGGGGGGGGGGCGGGGGCGATGCCAGGGGGTGCAGGCTGGCAGAAGGTTAAGGGCAAGTCGCCATGGAAACAGCAAAGGGTGGTGAGTGGTTGGGATTGGTGGACGACGTCCATGTATAGGTGGAGGAGAGATACAGAACAAAGGTTCAGAGGTCAGAGATGAAATCAATCCGTCTGCAGGGACTTTGCATGATGAAGCCAGTTTATGAAAGACAGCAATGCTGTGGTCTCCTACAGGTGGAGCGCACTGTTTGCTTACACATCTCACCGGCAATTAGTCACATTACCACAGTTTTAATTGCACACACTTGTCTGTGTCTGCTGCCCCCCCCCCCCCCACGTAGTGTCCATGCTGCTCTAATGCTACTGACATAATGCCAAGGCAACAAGAGGCTCATGGTATGTGTGTGTGTGTCTGTGTGTGTGTGTGTGTGTGTGTGTGTGTGTGTGTGTGTGTGTGTGTGTGTGTGTGTGTGTGTGTGTGTGTGTGTGTGTGTGTGTGTGTGTGTGTGTGTGTGTGTGTGTGTGTGTGTGTGTGTGTGTGTGTGTGTGTGTGTCTTCCTTGCAATACAGCTAATGTAATTCAAGAAATTGCTGTACACGGGAATAGTAACAAAAGTAGCCAGAGTGTGAGGGCTGAACACAGAAATAGATTGCAGTCCTATGTCCTCACCACGTGGTACACTGTGTTTTCTCTGTGTTATTTCCCTCATTACTAATGCATACATTCCCTTCAGCACAGTGGATATGTATATGTAGATCATTAATGAATGAAGCAGCTTCTGTGTCTCAGATAGGTAGTTAGTGTTTTGTCTTAGTATTATATCAGTTTATAGGAAGGTCAGTATGGCATGTGGCTGATGAATACACACTATCTGCTTTATATGCAAACTACAAACCATTTTACACTCACACTCCTCTCATAAAGTACCCTAAGTTTTTGGCATTTCTGAAAAAACAGCAAAACCCTGGTCCCCCAGACGGACTTGGGTTAGCACATGCGCCAGACACGCTTCAAAATCAACAAAGAAGTCTGAAAATGTCCGCTATCGTTCACTGTAGGACTTCTTTTTATGTTTTCTTTCACAAGATATCTGTCATGCAGGCAGGGTGCAGTGCTTCAAAGTTCCTGATCAGGCAAAGTTAGAAGGGAATGGGAAGGTATTCACACTGGCTTTATAATAACTGAAACCACATTCATGTTGAAACTATCATAGAGGACTATGCAGAACTTCGCAAAACTGGGAGCTAAGTGAAACAGGAATGTACTTGTACAATATTCAGAAACACACAGGATTAAACCATACAAGCCCATCTGGAGCATGCAAACAGCGTCAGAAACCAGAAAGTGTCAAACATGTGATAATACACTGCAACAGCTGGCAATGCATTAAGGGAATACAGTTCAGGGTTATTTACATCTCAGTACATATGGGAAGACATCCGAACGATGATACCATATTCTAATTCTCTTCCTTAAGAGCAACTGAAATGATTGAGAGGATTACATTATTGTTTTCATGTCTTTATTATTATTATTATTATTATTATACAGTCCAGTAGGTGGCAGTAACGCACCAAATTGCTGGTACACACCACCATTAAGATAAGATGAATCTTTATTTACCTTTTATTTATTGATTTGGTGTGGTCGGGACGTGAACCGGCGACTCTTCTTTAAACCTCCAGAAAGTGTAGCCAGTGTTCCAGTTTCTTCCACAGCATTCATCAAACCTGTGACAAACACATTCAATAAGGCTTTGACTTTATTAAGGCCATAACATTGTAATGGTATCTTTTGCACGTATAGCATGAGAGTGTAGCTACTGAACATGTGCATCCTCACTTCGAAACTAATGAGTCAGGGAGTGGACACAAGCAAATGTTGAACGTGCTAACTTTGATTGAATGGAAGACAGTTTGAACAAACATTTAAGCAACTATATTACTATAATCATTGTTTTAATAGCTTTATGGGGTAGTGGGTAGAGTGATTAATTTCACGAAGATCTCATTCAGGCTTGAGATATGTCTGTTATTCTCATATAATGAACCTCTCTCTAATGAGTCGTTCAGACCTTGTACATTGCTTTGTGTCAGGCTGGAGACCCTCTCTTCCCTGACAAAGTTAACACATCGCTCACTGTGTTTACTTCCGTGTTTCCCAGCTGCCCTTTAGCTTCATAACTTATTTATTCAATCGATGCCTCTGGATCTTTGTGGTTAGCGAGTTGCTGAAGCATCCGGGCTGAGGTTTGAAATGTGTGTCTGTAAGTGTTTGTGTTACACCACAAGCTCATATCGCCCTTCTAAATGATGATCAAATATAGATGGGCTACACAGTAAGGGGATAGTCAAACCTGAGGCCTGGCACACTGACAGTATCAGGACCAGTGACTAACACAGAGCTGTCAGTTAGTCACTCACAGGTTGCCGTGACATCAGACTTGAAATGAGTGGTAGCGAAGACGTTTTAACAAAGACCATTATAGACCCAGATAGATGTACTCATGACTTCATTTCAAGACAGTTCCCCTGCCTAAAATGTGCATGTCAACATTTATGACAGCTCAGAGTAAATTTATTTTCAGTCACATTACAGTCTTATAATTAGACGGCAGGCTGACCTCACCAGTTTATCCTGAAGTCCTGACACGGTGACATCATAGCATCACATCATGTGACCTTGTAGCAGCTGTGTTCACTTTGACACAAAGGAGCGGTCAGGAGGTGGAACATGTGAGTCAGAGCAGAGGGACGTCAGCCCCCTCACTAACACAATGGGATGGATTCCTGGCCTTTCCATTTATTTTGTAAAGAACAACGAGAAACACCTTTGTACTTTCTTCCAAATTTAAATATTGAGTACTGAGTTGGAACATTTAGGGATGTCTGCTTTGACTTAGCTGCTTGCATGAAAGCAACTCATCAGTTATTGGTAATGCTTGCTGTATTGTAGACCAACACATTTAGTTGTCACTGTGCATTTTACTCTGCAGAAAAACCTCACCTGGAATAAAACCCCTCCGTGCTGAAAGGAAGGCCCTGCGCTAGAGGGCAGGGAACACAAAGTCATATCCATGTATGATAGACAATCTGTGGAAGCCATTCAGTTCAAAAGGACATGAAACAGACTAACAAAATGGATGACAAAAAAAACTGGAGAAAAAATTGTTTTGATGTCAACAGTTCTGTTTCTCTTTGAATAATCACAATCGAATTTGTTCATCTGTAAATTCAATTGTACATTTCTTTTTTCCCTTAATCACTTCTCTTCATATCCCATTTGTACAAAAGAAAACGTAAGAAATGTTATGTGTTCTGACCAAAAGTGATATTGTTTTTAGCTTTGATGTTTTATTTTAAATGTTTGCAGAATTGAAAATTCAGAAGCATGAGGTGAATATTGTCAGGGTCATGCCAAGAGGACTTGTTTCACGTTGACATATGGTCAAGTTTGAAAGAGTGAGTGCTGCTTTTATTTTGCCTTATGAAGCAACATGTTGTAATGCGAGAAACACAGAAGTGGAGAAACAGTGAGGAGGACATATGGAGTGAAGAGGAGCAGAGGAGCAGGGAGTCACAGTGTCCTCTCTCTGGGGGGGGGGGGGTTGACTAGAGTGTGTGTCTTTGTGTGTGGTGTGTGTGCGGGGGGGGGGGGTTGAGGCTGGGTACAGGGTGTGTCTCTGCCCTCTCTCTCTCTCTCTCTCTCTCTCTCTCTCTCTCTCTCTCTCTCTCTCTCTCTCTCTCTCTCGCACATGAAAGCAAAAGAGACCCTGCCAACACAGGCAGAGTTCTCATTATTTTGATGAGAGACACACACAAGAGGATACATCTTTGATAATGAACACAATAAAAAAGTATTATTGATGTCTCTAGTCAGATGTTGGCTCAGTGGCAAAGGTGATGCCACGTAAAGAAAATATATAAACTCATGCAGAACCACAGAAACCATTTCCTTTATGTTCACCACTGACACACAGGTCAAGTAAACTACAATGATGTGTGTGATGTACAAAACAAGGGAGACCTCTGACAGGCTGTCAGTCACTTCACCTGCATTAACATACACTGTTTAGAAATAAAATACTTAAAAGTAGTTATATAATTGCTCCTTTACATCCTATTACTGTGTTGATGTATGCACCATCATACCAACGCTAATTCCTAAGTGCAAACATACTTGACAAAAAACTGATTCTGATTGTGAAATTGAGAGACAAAATAAGCCTTTACGATTTGGTCTTGATCTGAAATTGTACCAACAGTATCCTCATCCTGCTGTTGCCGACAGGCAGTCCCACACTGAGCTGAACATGAATGATGGCTCCCTCTAGTGGGCAGACATAGCTCATCCTCACTACACTGGAAAAAAACTGATACAATTTCCCTGATAAACATTAAGTAAACGTAGCAATACTACTTTGTATAAATACTCAGTTACAGGTAAAAATCCTGAATTCGAAATTGTACTTAAGTAAAAGTTAAAAACATGGAAGCAAAATAGAGTGAAGTTAAGTACCAAAAGAAACCGTGATGGGTAATGGCCCTTTTAACAATCATAAATATACATTGCTGAATATGTTTATATCACATGCATCTGCTTACATATTCAACTGGTTTATCTTATTTTTATTTTACTTGTACATGTACATCTAACTTTGTATTTATTTTTTACTTTTTAACAATGTATTTCCTTACCCCTTTCATGCCTTTAGTATGTTACACATGTTCATTTATTGGTTGACTTTTTATTAGCTAATTAGCTGAATCTATAAAGTCTAAAGTCTATAAACTAAAACTGTCGGATTAATGTAGTGGAATAATACACTATGTAGACAAAAGTATTGTGCCACCTCCACATTACACCTACAGGAGCTTTTATGACATCGCATTCCAAACTCTTAGTCATTAATATGACTCCCCTTTGCAGCTCCACTCTTCTGGGAAGGCTCTCTACAAGCTGTCGGAGTGAGTCTGTGGGAATGTTTGCCCTAACATCCAAAAGAGCATTATGAGGTCAGACACTGATGTTGGACGAGAGGCTGGCACTCCGTTCTAGTTCATCCCAAAGCTGTTCCATGGGGTGGGGGTCAGGGCTCTGTGCAGGCCAGTCAGGTTCTTCCACACCAAACTCATCCAGCCAGGCCTTTATGGACCTTGCTCTGTGGGGCTCAGTCATGCTGGAACAGAAAAGGGCCTTCCACACACTGTCTCCACAAACAAACTGTTTCCTGGAAAGCTGCAAATAATTGCCCAAAATGACTTGGTAAGATGAAGCATTAAGAATCTGTTTCACTGGAACTAAGGGGCCGAGGCCAACCCCAGAAAAACAACCATAGCATTATCCCTCCTCCACCAAACTGTACAGTTAGCACAATGCAGTCCGGCAGGTAACGTTCTCCTGGCATTCGCCAAACCCAGACTGGTCCATCAGAGGACAGATAGAGAAGCGTGATTGGTCCCTCCACAGAACATGATGTTCTTGATGTAAGGCTTGATGCAGCTGCTCGGCCATGAAAACGCATGGAGCTCCCACAGTTTGGTGCTGATATTAATGCCATGCTGGAACTCTGCAGTTATTGAGTCAGCAGAGCTTTGGCCACTTTGAGCTTTGACACACTATGCACCTCAGGACTCAAAGCTTATCAGTAATTGAACTATTGCATAGTCTTAATATTCTCCTGTTGAGCATGATCTGATGCCTGGTGAGGGGCTGCTGTCAGCGGCTCTGCCCTGAAACCAGAGTGAGCTGAGAATTCTTGAGAAATCCCCATGGGATATCACCAGCTCCCCTCCTGTAATGCCAGCGTGAAACAGCAGAGGGCAGCAGCACACCGCGGGGGGGCTTATCCCTCAGACCCCTGCTGTACCATGGCTGTAAAAAGACACATTTATACTGCAGTTAACTCCTGTACCGCAAGGACCAACTTTACCCCTTATTGAATTGACATTTTAATTCCTATTTTAATTGTTCACTTTTAATTATTAATATGAATTCCTTAATGCTTTTGTATTTATTTAAAAAAACTGCAGCTACTTTGCATACTCTTATAATATATACCCTATGTTTATAATTTGTTGGTAGTAGGTAGGTCTATTATATCTTATTCTGTATATTTATATTGTGTATTCAATGCTTTTTAACTTGTATACAATGTCTTGTTTGAATGCTGCTGTAGCAAGACATTCAGAAAAGAAGGATCAGTAAAGCCAATCTTCTACAAAATAAGATACATGCTTCTCTCTGGAGGGCAAACGTCATTCAAGTAGTAAGTTGAATATTTAATTTATTTAAAAAAGCTATACATGACTAAGCAACTGGGTAGTATACCAGCAAAAGCCAATGTCATTTTATATTTAATGTTATTAAAATAGGACAAAGATTTAGCATCAGTTGCCAAATATTAGTTTTAACTTTAGATCACAATCAGACCCAGAATCAGAATACCTTTATTCCTCCCACAGAGGGGACATGTACATTGTTACAGCAAAAGTGAAGACAGAGACAAAAATGAAATAAAACACTTTTAGATAAAAGGGCATGCACAAAAAATATAAAACTAATAATTACATAAATGTAAAATGTATTCAGATTGTAAAGTTACATTCGAAGTAGATTGATACTAATTTACAAATGGCACATACGTGTTATTAGACACGAGAGAGACTGTCAGTCTCCTCTCACATCGGGGTGGATATGTCTAGTCATTTCTGTAGCAAAAAATGTTATCCATAAAATAAAAACATATGAGGGAGTATAGATTATGGTGGAGAATTATAATAGATGTATGAACAGAAAGCACATGATGAGTGTTGTGTTCCCGTTTGCCCGCCAGAGGGGGACAGAGATAAGATAAGATAAGATAAGATAAGACTTTATTTATCCCGAAGGAAATTGTTGTGCCAGAGTAACAAAATACAATAAACACAATAAACACAGCAGCAAAAAGAGCAATTAAACATCCACAGACAACATAAAACGTAGAAACATATAAAGTCACACAATCAATGCAATATATATTTAATAGTTATAGTGCAAAAATTAAAACGTAGTGGCAGTTACGTAATTGCACTTTATCATAGTATTATTAATAATACTAATAATACTAATATAATATAATATTGCACATAGTTATATATATAGCAGCGAGGGTATTGCAGTGATGGAACTTACAGTGTATTGCACATAGTGTTGGTGTGGGAGTTCTCAGTGCCCTTTACTTAGGGGTGAAGAGTTAAAGAGTTTGATTGCCACTGGGAGGAAAGACCTCCTGTGGCGCTGTGTGGTGGTTATGGGTGATCTCAGTCTGTGGCTGAAAGTGCTCCTGTAGGAAACTAGTGTGGCATGCAGGGGGTGAGACCCGTTGTCCAGAATGCTGAGAAGTTTCCTCAGCATTTTCCCCTCCGACACCACTGCCAACGACTCCTGATCCACTCCCAGGACAGAGCCTGCTCTCCTGATGAGCTTGTTGAGTCTGTTGGCATCAGCTGTCTTCACCCCGCTGCCCCAACACACTACAGCAAAGAAGATCACACTGGAGACCACCGAGTCATAAAACAGAGATCTTTCCTTCTGTATGCCAGTCTACTGGACAGAAAAGCCTTACATTCAGGGATCTGACTGAAGACTTTCCTACTTGAGATGTTAATGCCTTGTGTCTTGGAAAGGCTTTACAGCTGAACAGTGTGAATATCATGCATATATCATGTTTATATTCCTGCATCCTAAGGTAGTTTCCCCAGGAGTCTGAGGGTTAGAGGGTTCTGTTGTGTGTGTGTGGCAGGTGAGTGGGCGTCTCTGATCTGACCCCCGTAGGCCCGTTCTGCCTTCAGACATATCTCCATCCATCACTCTCCCTGCCACACAGACACGCCCCCCCTCCATCTCTTATTGATATGTGTGTTTGTGTGGGTGTTCCCACTCTCCTATCTCTGTGGAGATCTGAAAGTATGGATGGATTTCACCGTCAACACTGTGTTAATGTTTTATGCAAAGTCTTAATCCGGTGAGGGACAAAGAGTGTGAATGTAGCCTTGATGTGAGAGTCTTTACTGAGTCTCTTTAAAGGTCCCATGTCATGCTTTTCCGGTTAGTACCTGTCCCCTTGTGTGTTATGTAGCTTTGTATGCATGTAAACGGTCTGCAGAGTCACAAACCCTCAGTACACCCTGTAGTGAGTAAATCTCTAACACAGAAAAGACCTGTCCATGCTGCCCCAGAACGCCTTGTTGGACATTTCTCTTTTTCTTCCTGGGTACAGTGACATATTGGGTATAGTGACGTAACGTAACGGCTCCGCGGTTTGGTTACATTACGTGCGCGGAGCCGTTACGTTTGGACCAATCCGCGGACTTCCTCACACACACACACTCAATCTTTTCTCAGCTGCATCTCCGCGGGCGCGTACGGCGGGACGCGGGGAGGCTGCGGGTGTGTGTGTGTGTGTGTGTTTGTGTGTGTGTGTGTGTGTGTGTGTGTGTGTGTGTGTGTGTGTGTGTGTGTGTGTGTGTGTGTGTGTGTGTGTGTGTGTGTGTGTGTGTGTGTGTGTGTGTGTGTGTGTGTGTGTGTGTGTGTGTGTGTGTGTGCGTGCGTGTGTGTGTGTGTGTGGGCTGGGTTCGGGCTGGGTTTAGCTGAGTCTCGCTGTCTCGCAGACCCCACGCAGCTGCCAGGAAACGACACCAGTAATCCAGCTCACACTGTCCGCTCCTCGCAGCAGCGAGCCCCGCAACGTCCCATCAACACGGCACCCAGACCCCACGCAGCATTCTCATCTGTTTGTCATTGCTGGTGTCCTTTTCTGGTTTCTAACAAATGCCATTGTAACACATAAACACACATCAGAGCACAGTGGCATTTAGGACAGAGAGTGAATACACATACTATACAGAGATGCTGTATGAGAAACCAATGTGAGTTTGGAAAATTGCACAATATAAATCTATTTTAGTAGACCTCAACAATGGAATTATGATCAGTAGAAATGGCCATGACATGGCACCTTTAAGTCATTCTCATTGAATTATGAGATGTTTATTTATTCTGAGTACGTTGTAACTAAAAAAAAGTTTCCGACAATATCCTGGAAAGTCTTTCCTCCACTTTCTCTGGTCGGTTTGCAGGCATTTTTTATTGATATCAATTATACAAACAATCAGGCCGTGTTGTTTTGCTAAGAGACGTTGCTGGTAATGTTTGGACTCTTTGGGTTCTAGAGTTACTGCTGCATCCTGAAGCTAAAGTACATCTCAAAATCAAACATCTCAAAGATGGAAGACAGAAACACACAGTGTAAGTTTACACAGCACAACACCCCCCCTACAATGCTGCAGTCTATATGTTTAGTAAATGAACAGCTGTGTGTTTTAATTGACAGTGCAATCTTTTTCACTTGTCAGCATTAAACATGCCCGTCTCGGTTTATCTTATTATATTTGACATGTACCCAGGAGGACACTGGGACTTAACATGTGTATTGCCAAAACTAGTGTCACTCAGTGTTTATCCATTGGTTGATTTATATGTTGTATTAGCTATTCATCTGAATCAGTGGCTAAAATATCATCAGATTAACGTAGTGGATAAAAAGCATACAATGAAAATTCTCAGTTTAAGTGAGAGCACATACAAATTGTACTTAAGTACAAAATATTCTGTACTTTATTGAAACTTTGATGAATCCCCTACAGGAAAACACATCCTCATACAATGCTGCAGTATAGCAGTAGGAAAAGAACAGCTGTGTGTTTGAATTGGCTGCGATCCCCTTCACATGTCAGCGTGAACATGCTTGGCCTGCAGAAGCTCTTAAGAGGCACACGTCTGTAAAGAGCTTCCTAAGGACAGGAACTCAGGAGAGAGCACCGGCAGCTTGTTGGCATGCAGTCCTCTACATATGGTGTGTAATGTGGAGCGTGGATCAGATGGGCAGGTAATTGCTATAGGTGAGCAGCATCTGGCATCAATGAGCACCTGGGGGGGGGGGGGGGGGGCTGGGTGCATCCAGCAGCGCCCCCTTCCTCAACCTCACTTAATCAATTACCTCAGAATCTCTCCTCCTCCCTGTCACTCTTTCATTTCCTCCACAGACTTCCAGGCTTTTTTACATCTCTAAATATATCTTTGCCATGAGCGCTGTTGCCCTTCCATCCCCCCCTGCATTGATTCTCCTCTGGCATTGATCTGAAACCCACTGTCTGTGTGTGACTGTGTGGGCTTGCATACAGAGAACATGTGTGCACCTCTCCGCATAAGTGGAGGTGTTTACACAATGAGTGTGTGTGTTTCAGGATTAGGAAAGTATATTTAGTTTTGCTTTTGGGCATCGTCTCCCTTTGGTTTGTCTCTAAGGCTCAGATTCCTGAATATAAACCCTGAGAGTATCTTATTTGTTATGTTAGCAGAACACTGATGTGAATCAATATGTTTTAAATGTTATTCTCTCAAAACACAAAGGCCTCTACTTAACACATGAAAAGAGCTGCTGGAGCCCAAACACCTTTTATTTGAAATAAATTTGTCAAATCCTACTTCCTAATATTTGTTTTTCGAAGCACAGGGAGGATTTCTGTTGTAGTTGGTTTTACAGGATATCTTTTTTCTGTGATATTCAAATAGAGAATAAAGAATGAATATAGATGCATATCTTTGGAACAGGTTTCATTCACAGAGATTCCACCATCATTTACCATCAATTTACCACCGGCATTAAAGCGACAATAACACAGTATGAGAGAGAGGGAATACTTTCCCCTCCATTGCTTGGCTAGTTGGGGATATCCAGATGAAATTCATTCTTCCCCTTTTCCACAATCCTCTTCACAATGTTGTGTGTGAGGCGATCGATGCCCAGGCAATATAGTTGTGATATATGCTGCTGTCAATGGGCCCTGATGTATGTCCTCTTTACAGCGGACACGCTGCTTGCACTCTCACTGCTGCCAGTTTCCTCACAAGAAAAGAGCGATTAGAGAAACCAGTCAGGAATGCAGATGATCTCTCTGGAATGTACCAGTGTACAGAGCTGGATTCTGACTGGTGATCGATTAGTATCTGATTTTAACACACTGCAGGTGTTCTTTAACGTTTGTTGTGCATTTCTCTTGCTAGAACTCATCATGGTGTCTTACACAGTCAGGTGGAAAGGTCAGGGTTTGTGTTCTTCTCTGCAGAAAAAACATTTGCTGACATCTGAACAACAATGGCTCCTATTTGTCTTTTGTCTGAGCTGATGTTCTGCTGCTTGGTTCAATAACTTGACAGCAGTTGGAAGTTACAGTTTTTCAAAAGCCTGCTACAACCCTTATTGATGCAGGTCTATGTTATAGATGTTTTCTTCTCATTTCAGGCTGCTTTGACCCTGTAAAGATTGTATTTAAACCACATTAATCAATATAGCACCCACACATTCCAACAAAGCTGAACATGTATTGCAACATGAACAGAATTTGACCAGTGGCCTACTCTCTTTAGGGGTTAGGTGGAGAGAACAATGTATATTTATATGGAATAGAAGGTAATTGGAAGTACACAATCATTTGTGTGTCAAAACATGTGATAACCTTTTCTTTATTGTTATTCCTTAAACTGTTACCATTTAACTTAACCTGTTAAGCCCCAAGCCTGTTTTTCAGGTCTCAGGCTCGAAAGTGACATTCCCAGAACGAATGACTATAACTTCCCTTCTAAAAGGGTTACATTAATAATCTTCTTTCTCAAAGCAATGATAAACCTGTGAGCTGGATGTAGAAGAGTCAGAATCAATATAGATGTTTTTATTTTAAAGTAAATTCAGATTGAACATAGTAAAATAATTAAAATAAAATTATAGTTTCCGTCCAAAATAAAATATTACTTTTGGTGAAAACCACCCTTGAATGATGGGATAGTAGACTAAAAGCTTTAGGATTCCAAACTATAACATATAATAAGTAACCTGTATCTAGATTGATGCAAAGCAAGTGAAATTTGACCTTTTTAGAGAGATTTAGAAAAAGGGTCATTTGCCATATCTCTGGAACCCATCGATCGATTTTGATGATTGACACCACTTATGAACCGTTATGCTGCGTTCACATCGGAAGCGATGCGATGTTTGGGGCGGCGCGATTACATGTAAAGTCAATGCAGAGATGCGGACAGACGCAAATTCACTTCGACGGCGAGCATGAAGCGGTTGATGGTAATGCCGCGGCGCGATTGAGGCGATTGGAGGGGGCCGCGACAACCGCTCGAGTTCAATTTTTTCAACTCGAGCGTCAAATCCTCGTGACGCGATCTCGTGGTAGCCAATCAGCGGTGAGGATCTCTGACTGCCGCCACTGACGTAGAACCACAAAACCAGCCGTTAGCGGTTAGCACTCAGAGCTCACAGCTCCTCATATCTGTTCAGAAACTGGACAAAAGTTAAACAAGTACAAACCACAGACTGTCTGTGTCATGGCAAATACAGTCGCTGCTTTATTTATGTGTGGACGGAGCATATACAACGTTAGTTTAGCCTGATCAATCCGATTTTCATTCAGAAAACACGCATTTTAAAAGGTTTTTCGCCTGCCGTCTGTCTGCAGACTTGTCAAGCATTAACGGCCCATACACACGGCGGCTTGCGTTGTCGCTTGCCGGCGGGGGGGGCTGAAACTCGACCAATAACCAATCACATTAATAGACACACAAGCACGCGGTTTGATTGGCTAGAGCTTGTACTGGCATATGATTTGATTGGCTGACGCCTCCGTAGAGGCGGCACAAGTAGAACATTGCTCTACTTTTGCAGCGAGCACCGCGAGAGAAGCTACGCTTTGCTTCCAGAATGCAGTTCGGCGAATCGTGACGTCACCCCATTCAAAGTGAATGGGCAGAAGCGTTGAAGCGGCAACACACGCCGCCGTGTGTATGGGGCCATAATTCATGGTTTTTACCAACCAGTATCAGTATGTTGTTACTTCAGCATCATTTTGAAACGTGTATTACAATTTAATCACTGTAAAATGTGTTCATTTTGTTGTAGTTGTAGCCCCCGAGCATCTTGTTTGAATGATGCGAGTAAACACAGCTGACAGCCGCGGTGAAACTCGAGCGTTTAGAGCGATGCGATGAGAGCGATTAGAGCGAAGCAAATATTTGCATCGCGTCCGGTGTGAATGCAGCATTAGAAACCAATAGAATCGAGGGGAAGTTCCTAAATCCATCTAAATAGGGATGTCCCGATCACCTTTTTTTGCTCCCGATCCGATTCCGATCATTTGATTTTGACAATTTGCCGATACCGATTTTTCCCGATCCGATCTTTATGCAATGCATTAAGAAAAAAGAAAAGAAAAAAAGCATTCAAGTTGTCCCTTAAGGTTATTTTTTTATTTAAATTGGATATTCTATCCAACATGGATATAGCTTCTTTTTTTCACAGCAGCATTGGATCAGTTCAGTTGTGCAGCATTGGATCAAAACAAAATAAAGCTTATCAGTACTTGTTAGCTTACTGCTACAATTAGACACTGCGCCCTGCCCACTCTGTTGCCAGATTTGAGAAAAATAATCAACCAGGTCTATGAAAACAAGCCCCAAAGAAGCAACACATACATGATGTTGTGTAATTTGAAACCAAAACTAAGGCCTCAGGATGACTTTAAAGAGCAACTTCCAGGTTAAAGACACCTGTGAATAAATGTGTAGGAAAATGATGAAGACACTAGATTTTCAAAACAATATACAAAAATATACACTACAGTGACATCTGGCGTCGTTTTTGTAAGAAATGTTCACTTCCGCACACGTGACCTCCCGCGTGTGACGTAACACGGGGGACACAAGGGGGAGAGCGGCCGGTGTAACGTATTAATAAACATGGATCCCAATGCTAGTTTCGACACAGAAGACACAGAAGAAGTTGAACATGAATATTCGAATGCATATGACGGACCACAACCTTATAATTATGAGCCTGCTAGGCGTCCAAGAGACCAGGAGCAGCCAAGGATTAGAAGAAATAACGGCCATCGGAAAGAAATTGAGCTGTGGTGTGAGGAGAATCAGTGGAGAACTGGGCAGCTATCTTGGTGAGTGACCGGCGTTAGCTACAGAATGTTAGCTAACGTCACATCACAACATTGTAAAGTTAGCTATCATATATCAGGCTATAACTAAAGTAACATTGATAATATAGTAACGTTACTGGCAGGACTGTTGATACTGATCCATAACAGAAACTAATGCGCAAGTATCAGCCGTATCTCGCGTTACCTAATGCAACTCAACACTACGGTGCTGTGTACCGGAGGAGATACGGCTGAGAGTTGACGATCTGGCGGAGAAAGGTTGTGGAGCCTCCGTTGATATGCTGTTGTAAATGGCTTGATGGAAAGCAGGTGTGTAGTCGAGGAGGGTGCACAGGTGATTGCAGCAGGTGAGTGGAGGTTGAGCCGGGAGCCAGGAGTGACAGCCACCACGCACACACAAACAACACAGAGAGGGGGAAACAAACTAACACAAAGGAGACGGCTGGAGCGGTACAGCCACCACAGCGTTACCTAATGCAATGTCTTACGGTGCCGTGTACCGGAGGGGAGAGAGAGAGAGCAGCGAAGGGGGGGGGAGAGAGAAGTAATACGGTTTCCTGATAAAGCTGTGGAGAGTATGTGCTGCAGGGAGGTGGATGCACAACGCACCCAGGAACGAACGCTAGCTCCGGTCCTTTTTACTGTGGACTCGATGTCCTGACAGGCTGGTATTTGTGCAACCTGCACAAACACAATACTGCACCATGATTACAAATGGTGAAATACAATGTAAAACTACCAAAAAATACCAGCTCCTTAAAACACAACCGCTCTACTCAACGCAACTACTAACTATACCCGCGGTCAGAGAGCAGAGATGTGTCCCCTGTGTGATGTAATATGACGCGTTTGACGTATGACCTTAAAAAAAAGCCGTTTTTAAGATCAGAGCTCAAACTTGCACCTTTCCCTCTGAATTCCTGCCCTTATGTCTCGTAAAACATATCAAATCCTGCATTCACTTTTTTAATTGTAATTTTCAAGCAAGTTTAAGCATAAATGTATAAAAAAAAAAAACCTGCAAGATGCTCTTTAAGACTTGAACATGGTCATTTTTGTTTTGTAGCATTGAATGCGAAATTAAAAAAAAAAAAAAATCCCGATCCCCGATTTTTTTCTCCCGATTCCGATCTTTTGAAAATCACGTGATCGGCTCCGATCCCCGATCACGTGATCGGATCGGGACATCTCTACATCTAAAAATTATCATTGGTGAATGAGAGTGATGCGCAGCCAGCAAGCCCAAAACCGGAAGCTCTCATACACTCTATATGAGAACTCTGTTTATTGACTTAAATATGATGATGGATTATCAGTAATCATTTGCCATTTTGGCACCGTAAAGTGAAGTTGTGTGTTGTCTTTGCTGGCTTTCTATGCCGCGTATTTTGGTCGCACAATGCTGATACTTATACCATTGGAATCTGTGGACATTCAGCTTTCATATGATATCTAGTTTGTGCAGAACCGATGAAGTATAAAATATTTCTACCATGAGTTATGTGCTAATTCAGAGGCTCGGCGTTAGACTTGTGTTTTTTTCAGTAAAATGGTTCATATTGTCAGTTAGCTGAGTTTCTTCCCGTTAAGTGGGTATGATGACACATTCATTGTTTGTTAAATGTAAGAAGCCCTCAGACGCTGTTTCTTGCAAGATGTTGCGGGAGCCCCTTCCCGGGCTTAACAGGTTAATGGAAAATCCACCATTTATACAACCATCCTTTTCCTAATGAAGCAGTCCCACTCTGACCTGCACTAATGCCTGCTGTTAAATAAAGCAGACCTATTCACTCTGCATTGCAAAGTATAAACAGTTTGAAATGACCTGTACTCTGGAAAGTTGCTCTTTAAATTAATTTAATGATAGGGTATGTGTCATGGTCTTTGTTTTTAATTCTACCATATTTACATTTTATCTGCAACATATCAATGATTTGTTTTAGAATTTGCAATCAGAAATGCATTTAACTGATATCCTCTGGTTTGTGCTCACAATCTGATTACTACCAACATCTATAACACACGCTCAAACAATCTATTGTAAGCTAATTTACAAAGACTGTAATTTGCAAAACTCAATTATCACATAGAACCATCATCAAGCATTAAGTCAGGAAGAGGGGAATCATCACATGCTCTGTCATTTTACTATTGAATTGTCCTAATTGCAAATCTATTTTTCATAGTCTCTTCCGTCAGGTTTTGATGACAGCCTGTTTTCTCTGTAATTCGGTGAGTGCTATTGTAATAATTGAGACAAATCGGAGTTTCCTTTTGGGTCATTATATCATTCCTCTGTGTCAGTCTTTAAATCTGTCTGTTTCTGAATAAACACAGAGCTGGAATCCTTTGACAGACGCAGAGCTGTGAACAAAGAGTTCACTCTGTGATTGAGAGCTGTGGTGCTGTCAATCATTACTCCAGTCAGCTTTAAAAAAAAACTATCCATAAAATATACATCAAATTAAACAGAATAGATGATATGTGATCATTTTGGGCCATTTTTGAACATTATCTCTTCAATAAACGATTAGCTTGTTGCACTAATATGGAGGTAGATTTGTCTTGATATTGATTAATAATCAGTGTATAAATGTGTAATCTGTAAATGTAAAACACCTTCCACAGTGCACTCACTGTGTCACATTTCCATAGTTAACTGAATCAAATGAACGGCAAGTGGCCGTTTGTTTAGAACTGCAAGCTCTTACTTTGAAAGGCAGCAACTACGTTGTCACCAGATCATAGCCAGGTGATGCGATTTGATTTGTGTTCGTACCGTTGGTAAGGTTTGTCTGTGTGTGTAAAAGAAACAGAGAATAGAGATAAGAATACAAACTGGATTCACAAATGCCTGATCAAAAGTTGTTAATGTTGGAAAGATATCCAAAAATGTTGTTTGTTTATTGGTAAATTCATTATAGTATTCACATTTATTTGTGGAATTTGTTTGCGTATTTGCAGATCCTTTTTATAATTTTACAAATCTATTTATAGATTACACATTAACACACAGATTATTTATCTTTGTACACAAATAATATTGAGACAAATCTACCTCCATACACTAAAATATAAATTACAGACACAAGCAAGGCCTCAACAGGATTGGTGTGGATGTTGGGGTTATAATCCCACTGTTTTTTCACCAATGGTCTTCCCACACTGGACCCCAGAGTCTCCTCGGTGTTTACACAGCTCTGAGGATCCAGTGTGAGGGAAACAGTCATCCTAACGCAGAGAGCAGGTGTTTGGCGTAGGATGCAGGATACAGGAAGGACAGCAGTCTGCACAGTGTGTCCTGGTGTTGAGCTTCCTCCTCCACATCTGTGCACCGTGCATCCTTCTCCCACATCCTCACGTATTCACGCCACTTCCTGCCCTCCAACGCCAAACAGGAAATGGAAGCTAAGCTTTTCAGCCATTGTCTGCATCCATGCTACTGCTTATCCATCCCCTTCTAATGCATTTCTTATCTATACATATGGAAGCCAAACCAGACACTTCCTGTTTGTTAGTTGGAGGACAACGGTGGATAAATGACATCTATTCTGAAATACTCTTATTCACATATCCTGTTAAGCCCCATGCCCCCGCGGGCTTTTTCCCCCCAAAACTGTGTCTCAGGGCTTCTTAACATTTATGAAACTATTAATGTTCCATACTCACTTAACAGGAAGAAACTCAGCTAACTGACGATACGAACCATTTTTACCGAAACAAAACGCAAGTCTCACAAGAAGCGCCTAAATGAGCCCTGAGCGAAAAAATGCTACTGCACTTAGCATAGAACTCTAGGTACAAATACCCTTATTACTTATCGTATCTGCACAAACAAGATATTAATTAGCAAACTGAGACTCCACAGATTCCAGAAATATTAGTATCATCACTGAGCGATCCGAACTTGCGACAGGGGAAGCGAAAACAGACATCACAACACGTAGCTTCACGGAGGAAACAGAGATATTCTTACCTTAGCTGTTGTTCTGATCAAAAGTTGTGTTCAATGGCATCAAACCGATAAAAACGCTGCTGAAGGTTAATCCAATGTGTCTGTGTCACTTTGAAATGATTACTGATAATCCATCTTCATATTTACTAGTTTGAGCCTAGGTTTCAGTTTTCAGAGCATAACATAGCTTTCGACTGCGTGCGCGTCACACTCAATCCTCAATGGTAACGTGTGTGTATGTGTAACTTCCCCTTCGATTCTATTGGCTCTAACGGTTCAAAAGAGGTGTCAATCACCAAAATCGACCAATGGGTTCAAGAGAAACGGCAAATACACCCAAATCGACCCAAACGACCCCAAAGGTGGGGTTTTCTCAAAACCTCTCTTAAAAGGTCAAATGTCCCTTGTTTTGCATCAATCTTGATATAGGGTACTTATTATATGTTATAGTTTGGATTCCTAAAGCTTTTAGTCTACTATCCCATCATTCAAGGGTGGTTTTCACTATAAGTAACGGTTTCTTTTTGGACGGACACTATAATTTACAATTATTTACTATGTTCAATCTGAATTTAATATAAAATCAAAATATCAATATCAATTTAATAAAAACTTTTAGAAGTGAAGTTATGGTAATTTGTTCTGGGAATGTCATTTTCGAGCCTGAGGCCTGAAAAACAGGCTTGGGGCTAAACAGGATATAAGCCGCTTTCACAACAAGTACTTTGCCGTACTTAGTTCCCAGCACTTACACCACGTTCACACCGGAATAAGTTCCCTGAGGGAAAATTACGCAAATGAAGCCGCTGACGTCACTTCTTCTTCTTCTTCTTCTTCTTCTTCTTCTTCTTCTTCTTCTTCTTCTTCTTCTTCTTCTTCTTCTTCTGCTTTGGGTTTACTGGCAGGCCGCAAACAACTACTGCCACCCAAAGTCCCCGGTCGGAAGTCCCCGGAGTTAGGGACAGGCTTCAGTAGAAGCTGCTGGGACTCCCAGAGACTTCCGAGTAATTCTCCAGAACTCCGACACCTCCTCATCACTCCACCGCTCCAATGTTTTTTTTTGTGTTGCCATAAGTTGGTCTCTCTCCGTTGGTGCGCGGGGCTAATGCTAATAATGCTAATGCCAGCAAATACAATTGCGGCTTCAAAACACTTTTCAGAGTTTTACGGGGCGTGGTTTGCAATTCGCCCAGCCAATCAGAAATTGGAACTTGTTCTCCCCACCTCTCTTGCAGGCACTAAAAAAATTCCAGGCACTAACGGAGCTAAACGGGAAAAGTACGGGTAAAAGTACTCCGGTGTGAAAGCGCCTATTGTCTAGTCTTATTCTGAAACTGGTGACATTTACTCAATAACCCCCAAAACCACTCAGAAATGTTCCAAATCGGCAAAGCCATTTTTTAACTATAGTCCACTTCACATAGGCTTTAATGCAAATTAATGCAACTTATGCTAAAGTGCAAATTGCCCAACATAATATTATGCAAGTTAGCATTCGGCAGTTTTCTGTGCTGGAGACCGTACTATACATTTCTATCATAACACTTTGGGGTACTCAACATTTCCGGGTTCACTATGCTGGCCACTAGACTAATACTTTATCTCACCATAATTTCCTTGACAAAAGGGAGTAAAAAGAATAAAAGAGCTCTTTGAAAGGTATTCAATTGCATAATAGATCGTCTTCCCACCACAGAGGTGGTATGCAGGGGGATCCACAAATAAATCAATACAACAAAGTGGGATGTGGAGGGAAGAGACAGCGGGCTGAAATATTAACCATGCTCCATAGGAACACAAGCCAAAGCCTATGAAATAGAGAATCTATTATGGGCAAGGCTGGAGTTGTATGTGGAATTGGTTTCAGTAACAGGAGGGGGGGGGGGGGGGGGGGGGTAATGCCCATTCACCGGTTTTATTGAGAACTCATTGCACGGCGAAATTGAGAAGCCATTGGTATCGATCAGCGACTGTACGAGGGAACGCTCACTTTTACCAGAGTTATTTTTCTCTGTTCCCTTCAGGCGCCGGTGGAAGAAACACTTCCTTGCACTCTCGTTTGTTTATAGGTCCTTTATAATCCATTTAAAACATTTTATCAGTAAGTTATGAACTTTGTTTTCCGTCTGCTGCTGACTCTCCGTTTTATGCCTCCACCGTCTTTCATCTTTTCTTTTGTGTCTTGGCGTGTTTTCAAATTGCATGAAGCTAGATAAAACAGGTTTTAAAGATTTTTCAAAGCCAATTAGAATAGAACCTGAGACCTAAATCTCTGTGACAGTGCTACAAACTAACATCATTGCATCAGTATTCTACAGCTCCAACAAATGAAGTCAGGTTTCTTGTGCTTTTGATCTTAATTACTTCAGATATTACAGTATGGGTTCACGTGCACCAACTCATCATCAGGAAATGTGTCAAAATACCAATCCATATTCTGCAAGACCACTTATTTTAAAGCCATAATAGTCAAATATGTTGCTTTATTATCCATCTTATTTGAACTGGTAATGTTTAATGCTTTGATTTGTTGGCTAAATGGATTGTAACTGGAAGACGCTTAATCTGGTGGGAAATCATTATTAATAATAATTTCAATTATAATTTTCATGGCAGTTTCAGTGAAAGCAGACACCTAAATGATCTTAGTGCATGTCACTGGCTATTTCAGCTCATATCCCTGCTCCACATGCATATCTTCTTCTCTTGTCTTTTTTTGTCCCTCTTGAACCCCCCAGCCCTGTCTTGACTTTGACTTTGGAAGTCCCCGGCCACAGGTAGTGCCGACACAGCTCTCCAGAGAGCACCTGATGCTGGAGCTGGTGCAGAGTCAGATTGAACAGAGAGATGGAAGGTGGAGGGGGGGTCAGGGGTGGGATGGGATGGCGGTGGCTCCATTCACAGGAGGGTAATTGTAGGGTAGCGTTGTTGCTGAGGTCAGGGAGAAAACTCATCCCATGGATTTACAATCAAATGATGTGCGCACTAAAGTACAGCAAGATTTGTGACTGCACACCTGAAATCCATTTATTCTGTAAGTGCAAGTCTGCACATGGACATGGAGTCTGGTTTAACTTGGATTTAGATGGTTCTGTTAATATTATCTGCTGTCGGTGAATAGAGGTCCAACCTTCTTCATCATCAACTATTATGTTTTCTGTCTATCACTAACTAATTGTATCATATGCAAAGTTCTGCTCATTTTATGAATCAACATACAATATAAACTTAAACTTAAATAAAGGGATGTTTTAAGATGGGAAAATGTTGGGGCAAAAACCCTTTTGGATTAGTACATTAATCCAGAATGATATAAATTCTAAATTACTGAGTAAAACTGAAATCCCTCTTTGTCCTGCACCCGTCAAGTATACATGAGTTCAAGATCATCAAAGTAAGAATCAGAGATACATGATACCTGATATACTGTACAGTATACTATAGAATGTTCATTTGAAGTGCAAACCATGTAGTGCTGTGACAAAAAAAAAACAATTACCGAAAGATCATTCTTTTTGAAATACTTATTTAAAGGGCATTTTTAAATGATGAAAAACGACTAGTAGTATTATTATACTACAATGACAGATTTGTATGTGAATTTCGAACACTTTGGACCGATCTCTCCATGTTTGCTGTGAGTGTTGCTGAGGACCGAGGGAATGCAGTGCAACACAGGAAGTTATTTGGTACAGCAGTTCTGTAGAAAACTTTGGAAACCCAGTCCGCCCAGCCCGACTTCGGTTATTGTCTGTACTAAAGTACAGATAGGCTTTGGGTTCCTGCTCATGTGGTTAAAAGAGATGGTAGACACACTGGCTAAACAATCACTAACGGTTAACAATCTAAATATGTACAGTATGTCCATTCAAATGATAAATGTTTTATATCACTTTATTTTTATTTTTGTATTATTATTTTTTATTTGTATTCTATTTTATATGTATTTTTATTTTTTACCCTGTTGCTGCTTAGCCTGAAAGTTCTCATCTTATCTTAACTGACATTCAAATAACATAAAGTAGAGGCTAAGCATTCACTGAAACAACAGTTTACTGACTTACAAATACCACTAGGTAAAGCAGAAGTTAAAACTATCAGAAAGGACTACATATGGAAAACTTGGCAAGAATACTGGGACCTCAGTAACACAGGAAGACATCTTTGCAAGTTAACCAATAGCAATTCACCAGGATTTCAAGCGTACAGCTTTGGTAGATTATTCCTCTGAGCCAACCGTTGTCTGATTTGTGAACCCGTACTGTTCTCCACTCTTTAAGAATGCTTTTGATAGTATCTCAAACTCTGTTCGGAAAACTATAAATACATCCCTTGGAAGCGGAGTTTGCCTCGAGGCCTTCAAAACTGCTTTGGTGAAGAAGCTTCATTTAGACTGTGGAATTATAAGCAATTATAGGCCCATATCTAACTTTCCATTTAAAGCAAAATACTTTAAACAAGTTGTTTTCCCTCACTCAGATGAGTAACTTTCAAAATGTAACAGTATCCAAAGAAAATTTGAAATAGGTTTCATAGCTCAATTTCCACTGCAGACGCAGCAGGCGATCGGCTCCCAACACTGGTTCAACTCTCCTCCTTTTGGTTCTTTAGAGTCTGGGGCGAGATATGTGAGCAACAGCAGTCCATGCTGAGTACGGGGAAGATTAGAAAGGTGTTGGAGACATTGTGCTTGGAGTTTCATCTGGCTTCATGCTTCTGATTTGTTCTTCTTTATTTTAGAACCACACACACATTTCAACAATACTGTAATATTAGTGCACGTGCATCTATCCAAATTCCAAACCTAGAGTAGATCCCTGCCTCCCGTGTCCTGACTATTGTTGTCTACGTTCCTAACCAGCAAGGGCTTTATTACACCAGTAATGTTCATGCCTTATGCTCCTTCACTAACTGCCTGTCTGCAATAAATACATGGACGAGGTAAATAAGGACAAGACAAACTCTCTATGAGTTGGTCCCACATCATAAAGGAACTAGCTGCTCAACATTTGATCCGACTCTTTGGGCAAGTTACACATCTGGGTGATGTTTGAGACTCTGTATGTCATATATCAATAAAGAGAGCATGGTGCCATTGTTTCACCTTCAAAACATTGCCATGTTCGGCAGTCTACAGCAAGATGCTAAAAAAGTTATTCATGCTTTTTTACAAGAAGATTGGAAAAATTGCAATGCATGATTTATGTATTGTATTTTCTAGAATACTTTCTCTGACAGCCAAGAGCTAAATGTAGTTCAACAATAATTACATTTTAGAGCATAGTCTGTGTCTGACATAACACAGTTTAATTCATTTTTCTGAGTTTTGTTTTCAAGTAAAAATAACTGAAAGATAATACTCTGAAAGCTGTTGATTTTTGGTTGATGTGAAACATAATATTTCAAGTTCTGTTTCAAACATGGATTTCCTGGTAGTGCACATACATTGCAAACAAATACCAGGAACGGTAATATACACATGCGGAACATGAACATATGTAGAAAGGGAACATTCACACTTAGATGTGAGGTTTACAGCTAAAACAACATTCAGTGCTTCAGAAGTGTTGTAAGATACTTAATAATACCAATACAATAGTGATATGGCAGGGCTCAGAGATCATGCTTCAGAGACATAATAAAGAGATCATAAATACAGTACTAACCACAGTCATGTCATCTATCTCCATACATATTTAAACCTTTAATGTAATTTTAAAAGTTTTGTTTAACAAAAAACAGAAAACATTATTAAGCAGAGGAGTGAAAATGCTGCTATAATGCTGCTGATATAAGTGAGAGAATGCTGCAGATGTAATTCGGATCAGGAAAAAAACTGACTCGTCCAGCTAAGCAGTATGAAAGAACAGGCAGCAAATGTGGTTGTGTCTTTGAATCCCACTCAAATGATCTAAGGACATTTAAGAGGGTGATACCAGTCAGATAGATAGGAGAGTGTTATGTCCTACATTTAATAGACTTTATCATCTGTTAAAAATGTATTATATGGTAAGCCAATACTCTTTAGAAAACACAATAAAGTTGTGCAAACACATGTTAATCCAAAACCACACAGTAACAGATGTCTCCACATTGGCCCCCTGAATCTTTAGAGTTGATGCTCCTGTGCTTTAATAAGAGTGAGGGGCACGCGCCACATCTGAATGACAAAGCTCCATCTGCTCTCCATCCTCACCACAGCACTGCGCTTCGACTTCTTAAATTAAATGATAGGTCTATCTGACAAGGCAACACATGCACTATACTGTATACACACCACAGACAGGAGTCACCCTCTGCCCCCCCCCCATCTCAATCTCTCTCTCTCTCTCTCTCCCCCCCCCCCAACATGTCAGTTCATGTTGTCAGTATTTTTGACAGATCAGATACAAAAATGGCCAATGCTGTGAGATCATTTTACTTGTGTTTTTTGCAAACCAAACCAAACTACAGATCAATAATTTGTTCCTAGGCTTTGGAGACAAGTGGAGCCATTTCACTTTTTTTTTTAAAGCCTCAGGTTAATGAAAAATGTTTCAGACCCAGTATGAGGGGGGGATTTGATTGCTGGGGATGTGGTGACAATAGATAAGAAGTGAATAGAGCCACAGAGAGGACAGTGTCATTTGTTAAAAGCATTGTGCAAGTCAAATAAGATACACACTTAAAATGGTGCACTTATCAATCTCAATCTATTAGCACAATGTCTAATTTAAAGATAATATGTTTATTTGACCAGTGTGTATGGTTCTGTGATAGTTTAAAAAACACACATTCACTTCTTTGACTTTGGCTTGAACTAGAGTGTCAGATCACTATTCTTTAGAATCAAATCGGCTAAACTCAAGAAGAATTGCAACTCAACATTAACCAGTATATAAAAAAACACTAATGTTTAGTGCACCACCAGAACACTTGTAACATAAACATGTGAGACATGCGAGTAAGTATAGGAAGACTTTTTTCACGGACACTTAACAAGAGTTTTTTCCTCTGATACAACCAGGAGATATAAAAGCATCTGCCTGCAAAACAAAATGAGTAAAACATATAAGCTTTAAAACACCAACATATAACATTTAAATATTATTGCTTGATGCTGATCACCTGTTCAGAACTCACCTTCCTGTTCGTTGATAATCCAGGACCTGATCTCAGATATCAAGCTCTCTTTGAGACCATCAATAAAAGTCTCTCTAATTCTGCTCTTTTTTTTCTCCCCTACTCTGTCACCCTTTCAGCGTGGAAATGAAATAAATGAAATGTTAGGATTCAATCTTCTATATTCACATATTTCTTCTGGTTGGCATAAACAACTGTCTTTAGCCTCCGTACAGTTCCAGCTCTGTGACCCATGAGGTTGATAGCTGTCTCTCTGGTGTACCAATCAGACTAAGACTAAGGCAGAATTATCTGAGACAAAACAAACACCAGCATATACATCGATTTGACCTATCTGTTACAGATTTGATATCCGATTTCGAATAAATACAATATTGAAGAAAGAAAAAGTATCGTCTGCTTTGGAAAAATAAAATATATGGTCGGAGAAAAGCCTAATTTAATACAACCTAACAAACAAATTCAATCTGACTTGTTCTGGTCTTCATTTGAAGAGCACAGTCAATTCAAACATTGTATTTTTCATGTGAATCAAGACATTTAGAGGTGCCATTCCTTTCTGTCTCTTATGAGCCTGCCTGATAGTCCGTTTGAGGAACAATGTTGGGGAATGGCTGCTGCCTTGCTATCACATGTTGCTTATCAGAAATGCATTGAATTGAAATGAAGCACAGTGCCTCAGCCGTAAATGCAGACAGGCGCTTGTTGTGGCGAGTTTGCAGGACTTCAAGGGTTAATGCCTTTGGCACATGATGGCCAAAGGTGAGCTGTGGATAGGTATTTTCTTTTTTTGTGGCAGCTCATCAACTTCCCTTGCAGGAATACACACACACACCCCCACCCCCCCCCACACACACACACACACACACACACACACACACACACACACACACACACACACACACACACACACACACACACACACACACACACACACACACACACACACACACACACACACACACACACACACACACACACACACACACACACGTATACCGACAGCACACAGAACCATGTGTTCAAACATCCCCCTTCTATTATTGGGATTTGTAAGGACGAACAGTTTTGATCGCATACTGTATGCGTGAGCTCTGGGTTTGAACATGGATTTCCTATATTTATATTATAACACCAAGGCGTATAAAAGTGGGAATTTCATTGTAGTCAAAATGTTCACATATAGCTAAATGCACTCTAGAAGCAACACTGTAGTGGATGAATACTCAATTCTACTCAAGTAAAAGTAAACAATTATTAGCATCAAAATGTACTTTAAGTACCTGAAGTAAAAGTACCTCAATGCAGAAAGGCACATTTAAACACCAGATCATTTTATATCAATTTATTGAAATGATTGGTGCATTAATGTGGTCATCACTTTTACTGTTTAGCCCCACCTGTAATAATATATGATAATACTCCTAAAATCCTCCTAAAATCACCTAAATCTGCAAAGTAATTAGTTACAAAATATATAAATGTATTGGATTTAAAAGTACCATTAGTAGTGACATTTGAGTGCAGTAAAAGTATAAAATAACAAAATGTGAAAATTATTAGAGTACAGAGTACAGTACTTGAGTAAATGTACTTAATTATATTAAACAATTGAACATAATTACATATGGAACTGTAATATCGACAACAGAGAAATAAACAAAGACCTTAAATGTACACCAGTGTAAAAAGCTGTTAGAACTGAAGGAAGGTAACACATTGTGTTTCTGTTCTTACTCATTTACTCGCCCATGTATGTATATGGAAATAGCACATTTCTATTAAAATTAAAATGTTGATAACGGGCAGTTTTTCTGCAGGAGACAGACCCACTTGTTGGACATGCATTCACCAGGTAATGACTAATTTGTTATTCATGGTAAGCCACTTGTACAAAGCCGCCCTCTGCTGCAGCAGCAGCAGCTAAATTGCCCAATTACATTAATGGAAGTCCATCTCTTTGTTCACAGTGACCATGTTGGCGCTGATAGAGGTGATGGGGGAGCGTGTGGGAGGTAAAAAAGTAAAGAAAACAAATGTACGTGTGCACACAGAGATACACACACTGCAGTTTTATTGATGTGTGTGTAGGAAGAAAGGCCTCCATCTCGCCCCAGAAGGCTGTGAGATTGGACCAAATGACTGTTGGTGTATTTGAAGTGCTCTGGCATCGAGGAGAGTGTGAAGCGACACTGGGGTTTGGATGAAGAGCAGAATGTCAGCAGAGCAGCTGGAGGGGGCTAATGAGGCTAGCAGGGGTTACTGTCTCCATCAGTGGCCAGAGCTGGGTGAAACTGGGGGAAATCATCTGGAATTAAAAACAGAGGTGCTGTCTGGGTCAGCCCCACACATCTCTCCCCTCATACTGTATATATTCCCCCTTCTCTCTGGGTCTACCGGAGACCTCTCTGCCCTCATGGCTTATGTCCTGCTGCTTGGTGCTCCCTGGTTCCTGCTGTAAAGGAGCATTTTGAATATATTAACATGGTAATGTGTGGAGAGGATCCACAGGCAGCTGACCACTGGTGGTTAGTCACTGTGGAGGGAGAGGGAATGAAAAGCTACCTGGTGGGCTCTGAAGTGAAGAACCATGTATGTTAGAGGGGGGGACAGACAGACACAGAATATGAGTACAAGGACAATTATATTACAGAAATGTACAACACAATGAACACGGTTTCAGTTTCTGTGCATAACTCCATAGGAGAGTATTTCTTAATACCAAACTCATGGGGCCTCTTTTTGTGTGAGTTCCCTACCGTAACCAAATTCAATGTACTTGATAAAAGCCAAAGACTTCATTCTGTGTGAAATTACTTTCTGAACTCTACACACCGAACTGGGCCAATTATTCACGGACCGCACATGTTGGGCTTACATGTATTTACAAGTATAAAATGGTTTTCATTCAGAGAAATTTACAAAAATACATCTTTTAATTTCATATCTGCGTATACAAATCACAGGAGGTTTATCATCTCTGCAGCAGTGGCTCAGTCTGTAGGGACCTCGACTGGGCGCCGAAGGGTCGCTGGTTCACTGCCCTATCGGACCAAGAAATATGCAGTGTGGAATGGTTGGTGGAGAGGTGCCAGTTCACCTCCTGGGTCCTGCTGATGTGCCCTTGAGCAAGGTACTGAACCTCCCTGACGCTGGCTAACTGGTAGCCTCTTCACTCTGCTGACTCCTGGACTGCATGTGGTTTTGTTTGTGCGTGTACATCCTCTGTATATATACATATATATGTATATATCTCAAGCCTGTGTGTGAAATGTGTATACAAAACATCAGAGCAGACAAGTCATTTCCCCGTTGGGATTAATAAAGTATGTCTTCTTTTCTTCTTTTTACTTTTAGACAAGGGCTATGGATAAAGATTACAAAAAGGTGATTTATGCGAGTTTCCATCTGCAGTCCCAGTTATGGTTAGGCTTGAAGTTAGCATAAACATGACATTGATCATTGATAACAAAGAACAAAAGAAAAGGTATAAAATGGCATGGAATAAAACTCTGTCTCATTTTGCTGGGGACCCTGTGAGCTCCACTGATCTCTGCACAGTGCTGCAGGTGTTGGTCACTCAGATATCATTCAGCCATTCATCTCGTTTCCATTCTCAACCAGGACACAGCATACGGCAGAACATTTCACCGTTTGACCTTTACTTTGTCTGACATTTTAATTCTGATTGCTGGGTGAGCGCTACTTCTTTAACAAGCCTGCTTACATCGGTACGAGTCCACACGCAACTAGTGAAATCTAAAACAGGCTTAAAATGGAAGATAAAAACTGAAAAAACTGACCCACGGTTAAAGTCTCCTCGCAATCTGCCATCAGTCCTTGAGTTACAAAATAAAGAAATTATAATTCACGACACCAACCGTGATGCTTGGTAATTGTCGAGCATACAGACGGGCCTGGTGTGACACTGCTCTCTTCATTACCATTCCCCGCTCACACTGGTTAATATGATCAGATGTGATGGCGGTCCACGTGCAGCCGCACTGAAGTCCAGCTCTGTGTTTTATGGATTCTGCTGCACGGCACATGAAATGCAATTAAGCCAATTAATTTCAATCTTGACGGCTACATCTGGATATGCTAATTTCTAACTAAATTGAAGTATTTTCCCAAAGGTCATTATTTGACATGCCTATGGAGTGTTTCGGTACAGACCTACAGCGCCTCCCCCCGGTGGACGTCTCGGTGGGAAGTAATTTAGCTGGGCTATGCGTTTTTTTGGCTAGATTACATTTAAATACAATTACAATCTGTTTTTGGTAATTGAATGACATAAATGACAACGTGTGGCAGCTTTGTCGTATTTATGCTTCTGTTGCATCTCCTGACATGCATGAACATCAGCACTGTGAGAAGATCAAATCATTATCGAATATTGTCAAGTCATATCAGCTCTTATACATCAAAATGAATCCATGATTTTCAGATCCGGTGAATATAAAAAGTTTTGCTGATTGTGGTCGAACATTTTTTTATGTTTCTGGGGACTTTTTAACATTTAAAAAGACATGTGTTCTTCCTGTGCACAAGGATAATGCACATACAAATACATATAGAGCACACATCCTCCAGTTTTTTTAAATCCACAAAAGGGTGTGTGCACAGCCCCTTGGTCTTGTTTCAGGCCTCAGTCACTGTCGCCCCCCCCCCAGAAGAGGAGCTCTGTAAGGATGAAATATTAATGCCTTCCCTCTAGGTCGCAGGCCTTACAAGGTCATCTGCTCGCTTTTCATTGTTGGAAAACACCCCGTCGGCTGATGCGATTGAATATGAAGAGATTTTCACCTTGTCCTCACACATTAAACCGAGGAAGCCGTGACTCTTTGTTACACGACCTCGATACACATTGTTACCTGCAGGAATGAAGGGAGGGGTAAGGGGGGGAGATTTGCTTGTGAGACAAACAAGAGCCTTGCCTTCATTTAATTGCTCCTGTGTGTGTGACAAGGGTGTTGTGCTTTAAGGTGTGTGTGTGTGTGTCTTTGTGTGTGTTGGGCTGTTTTATGTCCCTGGTGTTGAAGGACAGACACAATCAATAGAAGCAATCAATGTTGCATGAAGGCTGGAGGGAAGACAGTTCCTAAGATCCCCTTTTTGTGTCTGCTGTAACACACACATACACACACACACACACACACACACACACACACACACACACACACACACACACACACACACACACACACACACACACACACACACACACTTACGGTAACGCGTCCCAAGTTCAAAACTGTGTGTTCTTCACATACAGCAACCTGCTTTGTGAGGACGCTTGCATTTGCCTCCGAATCTTTTAAGAACCATTCCCTTTCATTTCTCCACCACATGGCCTTTCATCTCTACCTGATCACCCAAAGCCAGCAGCTGATTGCAGCGCAGCAACATGGCCGCCTCACGCTGACAGCTGGGATCTGTGGATGAGTAACAAGAAGGCAGAGTAAACATGGCTGCTAAAATGCTGCCATAACTAATTATAGATAGCACATTTGAATTCAGATTATGTAAAACTAATTTGAGATGAAGAAGTTTATACAACTTTAATTAAACACAAAAACATGTTATATCCACCACTTCACCTCCAGCAGACATGCAGAGATGATATTAACTGTTGCCTCTAATTCTTCTTTCTTCAAATGTTAATTCCTGTTAGTGGTTAGACTTCTGTTCCACATTTTAACTGATCGTGCAGACAAAGAGTCATACAGAGTTATGTAGGTTGCTGCCTTTTTGTGATTATTGTTTGATAAACATGCAAAGTAGAAATAACTCAGCAAATGTATACCAATAGTTGGGAAGTGACTAAGTACTTTTACTCAAGTACAAGATCAGAGTACTTCCCCCACCTCTGTATACCTTCACCGAAAACATGCACATTTCTTAAATGTAAATGTTATGTTAATGAAGATACAGCCTTTCTGTCCAGAGGTCAGAGGACAAAACCTGTTTCTCTCCTCCCAGCTTGATGCACATCTGCATTTAAATCCAATTTAATGCATAATGACGTGAATAACGTGATTGTAGAATAGCTACAGTAGGATGTTTGCTGTCTAGCCTTTGACTCGTCACCACCACTCTCCCTCCACCCAGACTCAACACAGCAGGGGGGGGCGGGGTGAGAATATTTTCCTTAGAGCATACAGGTGGGTTGGGGGACATCCTCATGAAGAGACACAGGGGCAGCAGCAAAGGCATGCAGCAGCAGGAAGTGACTGTTTTTTCAGTGTACAAATGGAACCGAAACTGAAATGGTTGTGTATGATCTGTGCTTCTATTCCAACAGCATGCTCATCTGTGAGTTGTTATAAGATACAGTAGCTGCTACATGTAACATGGTGTGCCAATATTCCAATATCCAGACTCCAGCCAACAAACATGCCGTCTATGTTGTCAGTATATGGGGATATATATTTTTAAAGCTCTGAAACTGTTTAATTTGACTCACTAATCTAACTGTCGGGCGCATATCTGAAATGTATTTGCCTACTGGGACTCGTGAACACTAGGCCATAATATCACCCACTTACGTGGCAGGGGGGGGGGGGGAATGTGAGGAAACATGAGAAGAGATGTCACATGTTGCTCCTCTGCAAACTACAGGTTGAAACAACTTGGACCTGTCCAATTTAAAATGTGAATGCACACTTGCTTATCAGCTTAAACTAGAGAATGCAATTCCTGAAGAAATTGCTAGTGGGAATGCTTTATGCTGAAAAGCTGATGCTAAACTGCTATGCTGAAATGTAATGTGTAAGAAGAAAGTGAATAATTTAGATTGAAATGATACATGAACAATGGGGGCTTGAATGTGTAATGAGAGAAGAAAATAAAGTAAAAAGGCTTGGAAAAGCAGCAGAATATTTGAACTGCAAACTTTTGAAATAACTTGATGGTGAATGATCTGTCTCCATGCCAACGGCATTTGATGAAATCCCACAATACGCTTAGATGTGTTGATGGCTTCATCGTTACCAAACCTGTGAATTTTCGGGCCATTTGGAGCATTTTCACTGAAGTTATGAGAAAACCGTGTTTCATGGCGAGCATTGTGTTGCCATAGCAACGGCATTTGAAGAAATCTCAAAACTGTCCTGTAGATGTCTTCACGGCTGGACTGTTAGCACACATGTGAAGTTTGAGCACTTTTTGAACATTTTCATAGGAGTTATAGCGACATCGTCTTTTATGGCGAGGGATGCGTTTCCATGGAAACGGCATATGATGAAACCCCATAATTGACGTAGAGCTGTTGAGGGCCGGACCGTTAACCATTATCTGAAGTCTGCTGCTCTGAGCATTTCAGTTGGAGTGATGACATCATCGTGTTCCATGACACAGGTGTTTATATTTGAGCTAACGATTATTTATCAGTTTTCCCGCGCTTCAAAGGTTTCCATGGTGATCAAATAAATGTGGCAAAGGCTCAAATTTGTTGAACAACACATTTGTAACAGGTTTGTTGATTGACCAACAATTATGAACAGTTGGAAGATTGAAAATGGGATTATTATTAGGATTATTTGTAGGTCATTGAAAAGTAGAATCATTTAGATAGATGTGAACATTGAAGTTTCTATTTTAGAAAAACTGACACTGTAGTGCATCGCTGGTTTTAAAAGTGATTTATAAGAGTCATGTTTAAAGATGTGCAATACTTAAAACCTTTATAAAGATCCTCTGAGTGTGTGTCATTAGATAGCCGATAAAATGTTAGGGATATGTTCAATGTGGGAGAAGAAGCATCAAAAAAATGATGTTTGGAGTGCCATGCTGCTGTGTACAATATGTTTCTGCGTGCATTAATTGAAGTGCAGATTGAGTTCATTTCAGCAAGGTGAGTCATTTGAAGAGCAGGGAAAGAGACGATGAGGCTGTCTCTACTTTACAATCACATCTGTAGAAATTTCATGAGTTCTTCAGTTTCCCACATCTCCAGACTAATGATACTCACCGATTACTTCCACTCCCACGTAATTAACACATTGTTACAGTACTAGCCTTCAACATTCCAAACCACTTCAGGCAGTGTGCCCGTGCAATTTCAGCCCGACAAGAGCGGAGGCGATGAAGGGAAGAGCTTTGTGAGACAGCTCTCTGATGTACAGCCCGGCTTCATTGCATTCAGGAGGAGTGTACAGACTGTGTGAAACTGGGCCGCCTGATGAGCCCCCCCAACAAGCATGACATCCGCTGCGTTTCCATCCTGTCCAATAATTTTGCCCCCCCTACTAGACTTTATTTGTCAGACATTTATTTTGTCAGATCTTGTTAATTATTATCTGTCTTTTTTCCTACTGATGTTTTGAACAATAATCTGAAAAGGAGATGATTTAGTTTGTGACAGAAACGGAAAAGAAAAGGCAAAGTCCCTTTCTGTTACATATGACTGACTGAGGTGTGGCTCCGTGGGATTAAACGGCATTTACATTTCCTCACAAGGAATCTCAAATAGACACAGAAAAACCTTTTCACATGGAATGCATTAAGGAGCCTCTCATGGATTTATATTGATTATGGATAATCCAAGCTGCAGATTTCACCTTGAACAAAATAAGGACTTTTATGAAAGCAGCACAAAAAATAACTAGCACTTTTGTTAAAGCTTGAGTTCAAATTTTCAGGTTGAAAACCAATTTAAGTTAAGAAAATGACAAGCTTGTGACTATAAATCAAACCATACAAGTGAAAACAATAAGGATTATGCTTCTTTAGTTAAGCTATTCATCCGGTTCACATTTCTTATCCCATACTGTATAAGGAACTCCAGAACCCTAAGGCGGGCAGGGAAGATAGTGGCCGACCCCTCCCACCCTGGACACAAACTGTTCACCCCCCTCTCCTCTGGCAGGAGGCTCCATCAGGACCAAAACCTCTCGCCACCTGAACAGTTTCTTCCCGTCCGCTACCGGCCTCTTAAACAAGGCCCGGCCCCCCCACTGACACTTTACCTCTGCCACAACGTAGACTATACATTAATGCACACAATGTTCATACTGCTTACTGCACATATTCTTATTTCCTAATCTATATTCTATCCCCCGGGCGGCGTACATAATGGCAGTGTTGCAGTCCGCTGATGATCATTGTGTTTTTTTGCAGATTAAAAAATCTGTTTCGTCACCCTGAATGCACTCATGGTGATGTGCAGTGCACCAGTTAAAGCACACACCCTTAACACATTCGTGCTGCATGCTGCAGGGTGGAGGTGTGTGGAGTTGTAGTGGGAAAAAAAAGGGTGGGTTTTTTGAAAAAGATAATTGCATCTTTTAATTGAATCCCAGGAGGGTTGAATGGCTGGAAGGGTTGTTGAAATCAAAACATCCTAAGCCTTTGTTTCTTTCCTCTTCCATGAACTGAAGCAAAGCATTCTGGGATATGATCATCTAGCTTGTATTCAGATCCATATCCCAATCACATTTCTGTCTCTCTTACTTTGCCCTTTACATCGTGATCTTCCTCATTGTAGTTTTGGAGACGTTTGTTCACGACTCTTTCCTCTCCTGTGTCCTCCTCTCTCCCCCTCCTCCCCCCCTCCTCTCTCCCCCTCCTCTGCTCTCTCCATCTTTGAGCGTCCCTTTGTTGTTGACTCGTCTGCGTTGTCATGTCCCAATCCATCGCACTGCAACAAGTCAAAGTGCCTCTTCACATTTTCTTCTCCTGTGTTGTTCCTGTCTTTCCCTTTCTCCCTTTCGGGTGTTTCCTCCCCCCAGTTTCACTCTTCCTCATCAGGACTCAGTTCAGGCCTAATTAGAGAGATCCATCTCTGATCAATACACCCTCCTCATGGGAGCATAGAAGTGACAACATGTGTGTGTGTCTGTGTGTGTGTGAGAGGGGGGTATCAAAGGGATGTATAGAACCAGCTCAGCAAACAGATTTTCTATGCATGCACACGCCTCTGTTATATTGCAAATGCCATCAATGACACAACAGATTACTGCGACTTGAATTCCCTTGTTATATCAGTTATTAACATAAAATATACTTACAATTTGTCCATTACACCAATGCCACATGGACTTAGTGTTAGCGGTGCAAACATTTACACTTACAGTACATGTACAGTACACTGCAACATATTCTGATGCAAAAATGTCTGCGATTGTATTTATATATAGCAATTAAGGGAGAACTAAATGCTTTTCGAACGATCAGGCTATGAGGCTAAATGTGATTAGCTGCATTTCCTGCATGATCCATTTCTAAATGTGCTTGTACTCTTGTGAACTTGCCAATTCAGTTGAGGAATGAGTTTGGCAGATAATTCTACAAATATATTTTATTTTAAGTATTAATGTAGCGGGGTAAATCAGGATTTGTGCTCATACAGCTTCAAGTAACTTATTGTACCCCATAACCCCATCCAAACAAAGCGTGCCACTCTCACTATGTCCATAATTAACAATACGTTTGTGCTAATTTCCCTTTTTAAAGCTGACGAGGGACAGACTCTGCCTCAAGGTCACAGCAGAGGCAATATATTAAAATGTAATCGCAGTCATACACAGATTTAAAGTGAGCAGTGCGGGGAATTAAGCAGCCAAGTAAAATCATAAAAGGCTGTATGTAATGAGTCAGGACTGAATGATGGGGACGTGTTTACGTGCCACTGATGTGAGAGCAGAGGGCCCGGGGCCACGGATGGCCATCTGGGGCTCCAAAATGACAATTACACACAGCACTCCGGCCACAGGCCTCTGCTGCTATTTTGTTCTGGCTCTCCGAAGATTTGTCACAGTGTGTGTGTGTGTCTGTGTGTCTGTGTGTGTGTGTGTGTGTGTGTGTGTGTGTGTGTGTGTGTGTGTGTGTGTGTGTGCGTGTGTGTGTGTGTGTGTGTGTGTGTGTGCACATCGCACCGCACGTGTATGTGTGTCCCTCTCTGTTTATCTCCATATAAATCCCTCATAATCTTTTTGGAGAACAACAGCCAATTAAAGTTACTGCAATCTGTATGCATAAACCTCAGCCAGTTTACCTAGGGGGCCTTGAGAAAGTACAAGGTCTCAATAAGCAATGTGCTTGTGCTCGGCTGTGAGGAAGCATTAGCTCTGTGCAGTGTTGGGGAGACAGACACTGCTGCTACACACACCACACTCCCAAACCACTCATTACATTCTGGAAGTAGAATCAATTAGCCCCCATTAGTAAGGGATGGTCGGATATCTATAGTTATAAAGCATCAAAACCAACATAAGACTGGTAACTATCACACATGTTTTACAGATTAACTTTCTTTGTCATAATGTATGTGGAGAAGCCAACACTTTAAAGAGGCTCTTTTATGCTTTTTAGACTTCCTGTAGTGTTCTATAGGGTTTAGTGCATGTCTGCAATGGTCTGCAAAGGCTAAAATCCCTGTGTTCCTCCCCAGTATACACATTTCAGGTGATATAATAATAATAATAATAATAACTTTTATTTATATAGCGCTTTTCAATAACCCAAAGTCGCTTACAAAAAAAATTAAAAGTACAGAAAGGGGGTGAACAGGCAGAAGACAACATATATGCTAAGGGCGGGACATCTCTTAGCGGTTGACCAATCACAACAGAGCCGCCCAGCTAATCAATCAGAGCAGACTGGGCTCTGGTTTCAGACAGAGGGTGAAAAGAGGTGCTGTAGCACAGGCAGTATGAGAACAAGAAAGAGCTTTTTGAACATTAAAGCATGGAGACATGTCCCACTACAGACACTAAATACTGATATACACCTAAATGAGCAGAAATGGGCTCCTTTAAGCCACTAAAGGAGCTGCTTTGTTGACACGATTGAAACACACTTTAGCTTGTCTGATGATTTGACAAGTCCAATACAAAAGTTACCAATTCAGCCCACTTATTTCCCAAGTGTCGTTGTTCGTTAAACTCGAATCAGCTTTCCATCACCATACTAAAAAATGACATTTAAAACATAACGCTAACACGCGTGTGTTGGGGTATGTGATCAAAAACAGTTTTCCCTTCCTGCGAAACCTGAGTAAACAAACATTGGTTCCTTCTTAAATATCATGAGCACTAATTGGCTCCTACAGTATGTATTATTTAGTCAATTGGGAACAAACATGATCTGCTCATCACCTTCACTTATACTCCAGTCATCATCACACATAAACTTGTATTCAACGATGATTTAACATATTTTCACTTTTATCTCCATTAATAACGTGTACCTGGTTGTGTGTGTGCGTGTGCGTGTGTGCGTGCGTGCGTGTGTGTGTGTGGTTGCCTCTCTGCCCTGCCCTGGCATCTTCAGGCTGATTACCACAATGCCTGCAGGGAGCACACCATTGTTTGTGTTATTTATGAGCTTCCTGTAATTGGGCTGAGAGCAGCGCAGCTCAGGCAGAGGTGCTGCTGTTGGATTATAAACTCTCTGGCAGTACTGCAGGCTATGATGAGTGTGAGGCTGTAATTATTGGAGCAGTGGCGAAATCTGAGGGCCTAAGATATTCTACAAAATAATATTTAAAAACATTACAAATATATATGTATATATATGTTTTAATATATTTATTTAAAATATTGTTATAGTTATATTTTTCATTAGTTTTACCAAAATAACTTTTCCAAGGAAATAAATCCTTCAAATCTGCCTTTTCAGTTTCTGTTGGAATGTGAAGGGTTAAATGAAAGAAGCTCGTCTCTGCGAGTTACTGTGAAGACAGGAGCTGATTGGTGGTCCTGCTGTAAATGGCCCGCTATAGTAACTGAACGAGAGAGTAATGTCAAATGACAGTACAATTGACCAATTACATCTTCCCTCCAAATGGGTGGGTTTTATTATCGCGAGAGAGCGTCGCTTTCATTGATGCGTTTTGCACCCAGGGCCGTTGTTTTGATATTCCGTTGAAGTATACGCTGTGACGTAATAACTCTTTTCTTTTTTTCGAGGGAAGGGTGGGGGTCAGAGGGCCTAGGTATAAAAATCACGGCTCGCCATGGAATGGAGTTCCTCTCAGATGGTGCAGGCGGATCAGATGCATGATGGGACAGTTCAGCGTGAACAGCTGACCGTCACATATGAACTGTTAAATGTGTTCTTTATTCTCGCGTCCAGGAGAGAAGCTTTAAAATGAGACTAAATGGAGTCTCTGAAAAGATTCAAATGGGATACTTTAATTAAAAAAGGCGCGGTAGTGTTACAGACAGAATATTGTTCCGGCAGAAAACAGCTGTGAGCTGGTTCTCCTGAGCAAGAAGAAGACCGCGGATCTCTCCTCCGGCGCTGCTATATATATCCTCTGCTGGCTCCTCCCCGCCAGCCGGCTCACCTCGTCTCCAATGTCCGTTATTGTATTTAAACAGAGGATAGGTTCTTTTCACATTCAACATATGCTTAACACGCCGTTTCTCCTCATATTCTCTTTCATCACTTTTCATTTAACACATTCTAAACGCTGTAATCAATACTCTAAACAATACTTCTCGGCTCGTTTGGTTTCCGGTCATTCCGGATGTTGTCACATGCTACTCTCGTCTGTAAACAATAATGTATTCAAATAAACTGTACTTTCATTTAATATTCAACATGGTAGTATCTCGACATCTATCGTTGTAGTGTTAAATCAGTAGGTTTCGGTTTTCACCACACCAAGTCATTTCGCTTCTCAATTCACCTCTTTAGGAAATCGTATATTAGCCACATGCTACATGCTAACCGGAGATGAAGGATTTTCAGAATAAAAGCTTAACTGCTTGTGCACAAGAATTTCTGGTTTTTCAGTATAAAAGAGCGTTTAAACTGACGGTATGTTTAAGCTACATTATACCATCAAAACATTGATTTTAATTTCTAACAGTCCCTCCTTACACACCTAAAAGGTGTGTATAATACTGAAATCAATGAGTTCTTCATCTGAACTTCGCATAGTACATATCTCATATTACAAACATACAATCTAAATGGAATGGTTCAATAGGCTTAACTTTACAAAAATACAAAATAAATTATTTGCCTGGTTCAAACCTAAAAGTTGTCCCTTGTGTATAACTTCTAGTGTTTGCATTCAATATCATTCTTCAAAATAGCAGCAATGGCTTGGTATCAGAACATTTCTTCCTCCCTCCTTTCACAGAAACCGTTCTCATACCACACTCAGTGTTAAGGCACTTGTTTTTACAAAGTGAAAAGAAACAAACCATTTTAGAATAGCAATGATTTATACAACATGAAATCTACCATATTAGAATAGTATAAAATAATAAAGTCAAATAAAATGGACTATCTTAGAATAGTGTAAAATTAATTGGAATAATAAAAATATTAAAAATATACTATCTTGGAATAGTATGAAGTAAATTGAAATGGATTCACTCCATTTTAATTTTGCTCACTTCTTCACATGATATCATTTAAAGAATCACATCGGCTGGACATTCATTGATCAATCTCATCTCCGAACATCCATATCATTTAAACTAACTCATCATTGTCATCCACATCTGTATACGGGGTGGGTCGTCTTGTTCTGCTAGCATTTGTAACCGTCTCCTCCTGAGAAATTTACCCTCCCTCCTTTCATACCATTTAAGGTATGAAAGTAATATGTTCTCTAGAAGGGGCCGTCGTGATCAATCGGTACGTTCTACTCTGGGGTACGGCATTCTAGACAGTCATTTCTGGGAGAAGATTTTGGTCAGTTACAACAGTTGTAGAGTTTCATCACTTAAAAGTTCCTACTCAGTACCTTTGGGTGGTCTGTTCTAATGCAGTGATAGAGTCCCTGAAATGGTGTGAGAACCGGTGGAATATCAATAACTCATTATACTAATTTATTTTCAATTATGGTCTACTTAAATAACTATGCTAACCCCTTTTACAGTGTGTGTGGAACCTTGGGTGCCCGAGCATGTGATAATTACTCCCTCCTTTAACAAGGATTTTAAAAACAGAAGTCATTTCATTAATGGTTTGTAGTTTAATTCAGGAATTTACACCTATGGCAGATATGTTTCTCCTTTAAATAACATCTCTAAAAGTCAGGTCATCTGGTGAATGGATGACCTTTAGGAGCTGGTGGCGCTTGTCTTTTAAAACTCATACTCTGGTGCCGTGCGCTCCCTCTGAAGCTGCAAGTAAGATTTAAAACATCTGCAGGGTGGGTTGAGCGACCCCTTCTCCCTAAACGATGTTTGTTGTAACAAATATGCACCATCACAATGAGTGATCCAAGGCCCCGCATGTATTACTCCCAACTACATTAGTTTTTTTTTTAAAATTAAACTTTGCTTTCGCTCTTTGCCCAGTGTCATTTTAAAACTCTACATCTTGGACGCGAAACAAATGTTATTTCCACCTTAATCTTCCCTCCTGAGGTAATAACCATGCTACAATGGAGAAATCAATACTCTAGATTGGAATACTATCTTTGGCTTCGTACTAGCTCTACCTTTAACATTTTCCATACAAATAAAGATTTGTCTGCTTTTATAGAGTGGTTACTAAAACCATCCCTTTAAACTGTAGGTCTATACTGTAACAAGTTCAATCTTCCCCAAATTCACACATGAACAAAAAATCTCTTAAAGAATAATTTGTTCATATGATGAAAAGATTGAATAATATGTTCTACCCTCAGTGTGTTTTTAGGGTTATTTAATAGTTTCCTCTTTTTTCTTTATAAATTCACCAATTGATTAATTCATGGCTAATAAATCTTTTTCTTTACGTATTTCTCGTTAGTGAGTAAGTGTGTTTATGTGTAAACTCACTCACTCCCGTTTTCCTTCTCTCCCCCTCTGGTTGTCAAGCCACGACCCCCTCACATTCTGCCGGACCATGCCAACTCCTCCGTTCTTTCCTCTCCTCCGTCCACCTTCTCCTCAGTCCATCTGCTCTTGGATCCTTCCGCTGTAACTCTCTTCAGTGTCCCATCTGCTTTGCTTTTCTTCTCCTCCTTTACAGTCTCTACTTTGTTGCATGGAGGGCGTATTCCGCTCTCATGTCCCACACTCTGCTCTTGTGCCCAAATCTTGTGGCTCAGCTTGGAACTTCATGTCATGTGGGGGACCGATGAGAGTGTGCCTTTTTATGTCACCTGGTTTTGGTTCTTGGTGCCTCAGGTGGAGATAGTTCTGGATGCAGCGTTGGAGTTGTTGGTTCAGCTCTGGTTCTCTGTCTGTTCTATGGAGGAGGAGGAGTCTTCCGTGGTGAGGTCTTTTGTCTGCTTGGACGATGGGGTCGTAGCGTTCTGACAGGCGGAGAGAGAGAGAGAGAGAGATCTCGGGACGCATTATCTATAGTTAATTCTAACACACTGAGGTAAAATAAATCCAATCTTTTCCACTCTATTTTCCTAATCTCACTATCCATCTTAGTTGTTAAATGTCATCTAAACACAATTCATGTCTACTAATAATTTTACCATATCCCTAAACATTGCCTTCACCCACTGTAACATGTTTATTCCAATTAACTCTTTCAGGAAACCATTTTCTTCTATACATTTAAATACATAGATGTTTCAAGCACCACATATTTCACACACTATAAAAGAACGTCTCCATATTTTCTCCATCACTTTAAATCTCACTGTTATTTAGAACATAAGTAACTTTGGTGACTGGACATATCTGCAATGTCGCCACTATCTGCTGGGGAATCTTGTTCATAGAGTTTGTACGTACAAAGCTGTACTTGTGGGTTAGTAGCCTGTGTCTAACAATCATTTTCAATAATTGTGCTCAGGTCACCGATCGGTTGTTCATAGCTTAACAGGGGGTGTTTCTGGTACGGACTAAAACATGGATCCAGTGTATTTAGAGATTCCCCTAATCTGTAAATCCCCATCACTTACATATCCCAATCACTTAAACCCATCTCATCATTTGATACAAGAACTGCATATAAGGGGGTGAATCATCTTGATTATAACCGCCTCTTGTTTGGGACCGAGTATTTCTAACTCCTCCTCTTGTTGCTCAGCTGATCTTTTGGCTCTGGGGATAAGTGAAAGTCTCTGAAACCCAGCTGGAGTCTTGTTAGTGATGTGGGCATTCTATGAGTGAACTAATGGATCCATGTCTTACATAATATTGTACTCCCCTTCCAACCAGAAAGGTGCCAAGTGTAATGAGCACAATCAACAATGCTATTCTGACTCTTATCCCTAGGGGACCCCACAATTGGTTTGGCTTTGTTCTTGTCATCATCTCTATTTTATCCCTGGTTGTGTCCGTTACAGAATTTAAATAATGAGTACAAAAATAACATAACAAATTGGAATCTTTTTACAGATGTAAAACAAAAAATAGGTTTTCACATTAATGTACAATCTATAAAAATCTATAGACAATTTGTCTTTTGAGCTGTTTCTATCTTTATCTTATTTATATTTATTGTTTTGTTCCAGCTCTGCCAAATCAGTCCTTACTCCCAATAATGTTCTGGAAGTTGCCAGTGAAGGGTGACAATGTGTGAGGTGGTGTCAATTTGCTCCTTTTTCTTTACCTTTAAACCGGAGCGCGTGTGAAGTTTGTTACAACCTTTCACGCTTCCGTCCACCGGGGATGAGCCCACTGTCTTTTGTGAACCTTCACCCTCACCCATTCACCTGGCCGAACAGGAGTCTCTTCTGGTGTCTCGTCTGGTATCTCTGTAGTTTTCCTAGCCTGCTGTGTAGACAAAACTTGCATAATATTACTCAGAGTTCTGACATATTCATCCACTTCTATTTGTCTAATATCTCAAACTGGACCACTCCCTCCTTGGAGAAGGCCCGAGCTTCGGCATACCTCTTGTTGACTACATGTTATTATTTATTAACTACAACGTCACTGAAATCAACATATCTGTATAATCATGACACTCCCTCCTTTGAGCATAAAATGCTCAATTAATATTGCAATGATTACCCTATTCTGAACAGGACATGTAAAACCCATAACTTTGCATTAAAGAAATATAACTTCTCTGTGTACCCACAAGGGGTACAAAAATATCGTATGATTTATGGTTTTCTGATGGTATAAATGCATATTCACTAAAAAAAAAAATCAGCAATTAGCACTTCTAATAGTTTACTTGTTGCAATAATGGCTTTTGTAATGGTATTATGCATCATCGTTGCTGTTCGTCCGAACTTTAACTTTTTTTTTTTTTGCTCAAGGTTTTATTTTTTTTATAGATTTTTTTATTTTTTTTAAGTTTAAGGTAAAATATTAATAAAGTTAATTAATATATAAAAAATATGCAAAATTAAAATATGAAATGTTAAAATAAAGTTGTACCGTGTATGGTTTTGACTTTGAAATATGAATTTGGTTCAAATTCACAATGTTATGGTGTTTCCGCTATTTGGGTAATAATTCTGTACTACCACCAGAGTGCGCTATTTTAAATTCCAGCTTAATCCACTAGGGAATAGCTGTTTCAAAACTGACTCGTTTTTAACAAGGAGAAACTTAGTTTCCTCAAAAATATCTTTAAAATAGGAATTTACACTATGGTTAAACAACACAGCACATAACCTCCAAAACACATTTGCAAAGAAGAATATTCAAAAACCGCCAATACACATTTACCAGCAGAAGTACTTCCAATAGTTCTAACTCTAACAAGAAGTATGATGTTCTTTAGAAGATGGAATGCCTAGCCTCAGTGTGTTAAAGCAAACAGAGTACTTCAATTAGCATTTCATGAAATGGTGACTGCCGTGTGGCTCACCGTGAACATGAGGTCAAGACAAAATGGCAACTGGTTTTCCAACCTTTGACCTGAAGAACAAAGGGATTTGAGAAAACACCTGGAGTTGAAATTGGTGAGGTGATATTTTGTCTAGTAAATTCAACACACAACACTGTAGTTTAAAATAACATTTCTATTTAGTTTACAATGATAAATGGGCCTCATACCCTTACGTCATAGCCCTCTACCCATGTACGTAAGAGTCTGTTTAAATGGGCCTCATACCCTTACGTCATAGCCCTCTACCCATGTACGTAAATGTTTTGACTTTAAGAGCCAGTATGGTCATCTCTTCTGTTTAAACACGCTATTTATGGGACAAATAGGACGCTAAGCAAACACAATTAGAAGAATATCGTCTATCTAACGCACGAATGTCGCACTTCCTGCCGTAATCCACAACGCAATGTCTTGAAAAACAGAATGGTGTAACCACTGAGAGCTTCAAACTACTCAGGCCTTTTCCTTGAAATAGGACTTTTTTAAAAACAGCCTCACGCTGTTGTTACACAAAACACTCACTCCAATAACCTTAGCTTCAAACTTTGGCTGTGTCTTTGCCTCAAGCAGTCCCGACTGCTTAATGGCCTAAAACCATTCACGTAAAACGTAAAACGCCACAAAAGACACATATAGTGATTGGCCTCTAGCCGACATGTACTAACAGACAAACGAATAGCATGCAGGGTTAAATAGAAAAAAAGAAATTGAACTCACCCTGCCTGTAACAAAGCAACGCCACGTGGTATGATACTAATATGTATCAATTTAGGCTTGTTTTAACTTAAATTGCACAGCTATTTTCAGGATCCGCTAGCCGCCGTCAAACACACAGAACTAACATTGTCCTACATTAACTATTGAAGAATTCGATATAACAGGTTTCTCCATACCTAGTTGATTTGAGCTCTCTGTGTGCTGAACGGATGCCAGCGGGTCCAGCAAGCAGCCTGCTGTAGTCTCTCCCGGTTTTGCGAGATCCTGGCTAGCTCGCCAATTGTTAAATGTGTTCTTTATTCTCGCGTCCAGGAGAGAAGCTTTAAAATGAGACTAAATGGAGTCTCTGAAAAGATTCAAATGGGATACTTTAATTAAAAAAGGCGCGGTAGTGTTACAGACAGAATATTGTTCCGGCAGAAAACAGTTGTGATCTGGTTCTCCTGAGCAAGAAGAAGACCGCGGATCTCTCCTCCGGCGCTGCTATATATATCCTCTGCTGGCTCCTCCCCGCCAGCCGGCTCACCTCGTCTCCAATGTCCGTTATTGCATTTAAACAGAGGATAGGTTCTTTTCACATTCAACATATGCTTAACACGCCGTTTCTCCTCATATTCTCTTTCATCACTTTTCATTTAACACATTCTAAACGCTGTAATCAATACTCTAAACAATACTTCTCGGCTCGTTTGGTTTCCGGTCATTCCGGATGTTGTCACATGCTACTCTCGTCTGTAAACAATAATGTATTCAAATAAACTGTACTTTCATTTAATATTCAACATGGTAGTATCTCGACATCTATCGTTGTAGTGTTAAATCAGTAGGTTTCGGTTTTCACCACACCAAGTCATTTCGCTTCTCAATTCACCTCTTTAGGAAATCGTATATTAGCCACATGCTACATGCTAACCGGAGATGAAGGATTTTCAGAATAAAAGCTTAACTGCTTGTGCACAAGAATTTCTGGTTTTTCAGTATAAAAGAGCGTTTAAACTGACGGTATGTTTAAGCTACATTATACCATCAAAACATTGATTTTAATTTCTAACAGAACCCAATCGCTGCCTTTGCATCATTTAGATCGATAGAGTCTTTTGTTAAATTACATCTTTTCATGAATTCCATTGGCTTGATGATTGTGTGAGGTCTCTTTTAGAAAGAAAGTATTTTACGAGGCCTTACCTCGACTTCACACATGCCTGGAAACAATAACAATGAATGAATAAATACCAGCAGCTGCGTTAATTGAGACATTTCACAGCCTGCTCTCATTCTGCATTCTTGGCGTGTTGAGGAACATAGGAGAAATCATTTTAATAAACCTTTAAAGTCGGGAACATGACAGCAAAATATAAAGTAGGCCAACTAAAATAACTCAACGGTTGCAAAAATTTGTTTTCCAGTAAATTATTTTCACTAGGAGTGAAAGTAAGTTCACAGTTCTCTGTTGGAGAAGACATTACAGGTGAAATTATTTGTTTCTTAATCGATGAATGATAGCCTAGTTAAATTACAGAAAACACTTAATAATCATTTCTCAATCAAAAATCAAAAAGTGCCAGCTACTGTAGTGTGGGGATCTGAGCTCTTTGATTTATATCACCATAAAAGGATCCTGGACTGGACATTTTTTGGTTTCGGACAGTTTAACTTTACAAATAGTCAATGAAAACAGTACTTGACTTAACAATCGTAAAAAAAAGTAGATAGTTTTGCCTACAACAAAAACATCTACTCGCTAGCTGCAGCAGCAACACCAGATTAGCTAGCAAATACTCCAACCCAGTCTCATGGCATTTCGTGTTCACCAACACGATTTTGTATCTATTGATTCGTATTCACCAACACGATTTTCCCCTTTTTTTCGTGTTGCACAGCACGATTTTCAAAGCAATGTATTTCTATTGGTAGTCTCACGGCATTACGTGTTATAGGAAGACCGGAAGCTGTGTGGTTCATAAAAGCATGTTCTTACTCAATATCAAGCCAAAATTATTGCTTTTATTTTAAATCGTATAATTTCGGACTTTTGTTGCGTCTGTGAGAAAAATAAATGGGGCTGAGAGCCTCAGGATACTGAAATCTGTATATTTGTAAAACTTTTTTTCCTTCTAAGTTGTTATTCTTTTCAAAATAACACACTGTTATTTACTCACCAATAACACACAATTATCCTTGTTTTTATTTATTTGTTTAATTCCATAATCTCTGGCTTTTTTGGCGTCCGTCAGGAACTGAATTTCAAAATAAAATAACCGGAAACAGACGTAGGCATTTCGAGCGATTACCCAAGATCCTCAGCTATGGTTTAAGCTCGCCGATTGGATGTTTTAGCCGCAATGCGTGCTGGGATTTGGTGTTTATATGATATGAAATCCGGAAAACATTTTAAAAGAATAAAATAATACTTAATTCCGTGTGTTCTTGCTTTTCTCTTTGAAATTCATCACATAACGGCATTGTAATACACGGTTCGGCTGCATTAAATATTACAGATCTGCCGTAGTTCTTTATTTATAGAGCCCTGATGAGAAGACCTTTGGAAAAACTGGAAGAAATGCCGCCGAAACTGAAGACTTGACGTGGATCATATATATATCAACAATTAAACAACATCTTCAATTTTTCTTCACCCAATTCGTCTCCTTGCAGTATCAACACTAATTCGGCTGACTTTTACATTTGATCCAATTGGTAGATAGGTTATATTTACACCATAACGGTGCACAGCTGATATAAAAGGACTTGTAGTTTTTTAAAATATTACTGATTTTCTTTGAATATAAGAATGTAAATACTGAGTCTGAAATAGTATAGCAATATGCTGTAAAATTATGTGAAAGCATGAATAAAACTACACATCTTCAGATGTTGTACATACATAAGTGTCCTACACTAATAATAAAAAGTTATTATGGCTGTTTGCACCTTGTGTGCACCACCTTGTGGTTAAAGCATGTTATTGAATTATTGTTTTTATGTGTTATATTTGATTAAAAAAATATTAAGAGTACATATTTTCATAGGGGGAAAGTAGAAGGTCTGTGATAGAAATATAGAATATAAAAAATCAAGAAGATACTGTAAGTGATCTCTACAATAAAACAGTTTAGTGCTGGATGTACAAAGATATTAATATGAGGATGTGCAAAACAGAAAAACGAATTAACCTTTATTCAAACATTAAATAATACTTTAGATTAAGGTCTTCTTTTAAATAAGAAAAAAGCTTTGGGGGTATCTACAGATAAATATTAAGCCTGACAAAGTACTTAACGTCTAATATATTGCTTTCCTGCAATGTTGACTATGTTGAAGCACTTATTTTAACTGATATCATACATATGAATACTCTTATGTATGTAGATAGTATAATAAATGTGCAGAATATGACAGTTTAATGGTGGTGGTACCATGGTGGTACACACATATTGATAGATGTCTTGTAATGCGCTGTTGAGGAACCTGTGACCCAAGTTTTTCATTCATTGCATACACAGTTGTGTATTATGATATGTCAATAAACCTTTGAAAATCTTGAAATCTTGAAAGGGATGTGCAAAATAGCCATTATACAGTCTTTAATGAACTATTAGTAGAGAATAACGAGTAATGAATATACTTTATTACTCGTTTCCATTCATGTCAATTGCAGATAAATGTTTAGTCTTCTCAAGCACCAACTATCAAATATCTCTCCTGATTGTTGGCACTTGACAATCACCTTCCCTGAATTTTACTCAGGTGAAACTAAAGTCTGCTTTAAGGGTTGTTTATATTTCACATCATTAATCAGAATCTGCAAAGTAACTCAAATAAATGTAGTGGAGTAAAAATACCAGGTTAACCTCTGAATTGTAGTGGAGTAGAATTACAAAGTAACAATGAGCTGTCATGTGGGTATATATTAATGCTGCGCATTATGGACACACGCGATTTTCACCCATTTATTAATTATATGTTTTACATTTGATAACACCAATGTGTTTAATACTGGCAACTTCTAATTGTGGGAAAAACGAAAACGTTCAGTAGAGACGTCCCATAGCATGTGTAGTCCTGGGGGGGCGTTCGATTCCAGTTTTGGATAGTCTGGCGTGGTTTCGTTCCATTTCAAACAGATGTTTGACGCTCGGCGTAACCTTGGCGCACTGCCATTCCAACATCCAAATCCCAGAGCTTGAAGATTAATCACGGGGACTGTAGTCCTAAACGATAGCTGGGTATTATGGGTAGTGTAGTGTCTTCGGCCATCCTGAACTCGAAATGCTTACATCTGTTTCCGGTTATTTTTATTTTGAAATTCAGTTCCTGACGGACGCCAAAAAAAACAGAGATTATGGAATTAAACAAATAAATAAAAACAAGGATAATTGTGTGTTATTGGTGAGTAAATAACAGTGTTTTTTTGAAAAGAATAACAAATTAGAAGGAAAAAAAGATTTACATATATACAGATCCTATCCTATCCTGAGGCTCTCAGCCCCATTTATTTTCCTCACAGACGGCAACAAAAGTCAGAAATTATACGATTTAAAATAAAAGCAATAATTGTGTCTTGATATTGAGTAAGAACATGCTTTTATGAACCACACAGCTTCCGGTCTTCCTATAACACGTAATGTCGTGAGACTACCAATAGAAATACATTGCTTTTAAAATCGTGCTGTGCAACACGAAAAAAAGGGGAAAATCGTGTTGGTGAACATGAATCAATAGATACAAAATCGTGTTGGTGAACACGAAATGCCGTGAGACTGGGTTGGATACTCAGCGCCTGGCGTCATGGCGGCTGGTCGATCTAACCTCTAACTGCAAAGAGTTAGCTCTTCAGTCCCTGGTAGTGATGAACTTACAGAGAACTATCACCTGAATCAGCAGCTGCCCTGCTTTATGAAACTTTATAGTAAATGTCTGCTCAGAGTTAGCTGTCTGGCTCACAACTCTTCAGACTCACTCTCACTGCTCTCATGCAGCAGCAGCAGCAGCAGCAGCAGCAGCAGCAGCAGCAGCGCAGCAATCTGCAGACATACACAGCTACCGTGTATGTCATTGTCAATTCATAATTAACACATGATCATAATGGCGAACGTTATTGTATTTATTTAGTTAGTCTCTAACTGTGTCTTTCTGCACTTTAGTACTGTGCAAATACAAAAGAGGGGAACGTTTTGGGCTAGAAAAGCAAAAATAATGAGCCGAAGGCTGCGACAAAGCTCCGTAGAGATTAGAGGAACAACAGGGATTTATTTCACATCCATTGTTAAAGTATTTAGAATGTTGTGTTGAAGTTATGACCCCTCTGATTACCTCTTGGCCATTGAGTGGGTTCCGACCAGGGCCGTATTCACCATATACATTGGGGGACACACATCCCCCCCAATATTCAGATATACTCAAAATGTCCCCCCCAATAAATAGCAAAACAAAAAAAAGTTTTAATTTTTTAATTAAAATAATATTGCTATTCTATGACTTCTTTATTTTGGTTATTTGTATACTTGAAAATCTATATTTTCTGTTATTGTGAACTTCACCAAAATGATATTTCTTTTCAAATGTAAATTGGTTGCTTATTTTGTACCCGGGGGTGTATTTCGCTGTTGCACGTCTGAGTCCACCTTCAGTTAGCTTGATGCTCCAAGCAGGTCAGTCATGTTTTAATTTGCCCTCCATCAGTTCTGGTATCTTTTCTAGTTAGCCCTAAAGTAATCTATATTATTTTTATTTCGTAATGGTAATGTTAATGAACCCTCCGGTTTAGCTTCTTTGTGTAAGTAACTTGTAGTTCTGATGTTAAAACCGAACTTTTCAGGAATAGTAGCTAACTAGCGGTGGGCTAGCTGGTTTCAGTTGTTAGCCAGGGTTTGGCGGGCTAGTGTCAGCTATGTGGAAAATGACGGTGTCGTTTTGGATGTAATCCAATAGATATTTATTCATGTGGATTATTTCTATTTTATTTTGTAATTTGTAGGGTGTGGAAAGATTTTAAACTGTGATGTGTGACATCTATGGAATACCAAAGGTGCCAGAATTAATTAAATAATAAATACTCTACAATTATTATGAAATAGTATTTCATAATCGTCAGAAGCATTTAAAAGATACTCACACGCAGGAGGTTTGCAGTGTGCTTCATAGCTTGTGCTGGGTTTAGAATGCTCAGAATTGCTAATAAACATGTTTAATTATCTTATATCCAGCGCTGCTGACCCGTATTAATCACATCAGCAACTGCAGATCGCCGAGGTCAAGCTGTAAGCATGAGCAAGAGGAAGGGTGGCAGTGACATTAGACAGTTTTTTGGGCAGCCTCAAGTTAAGAGCAGTGAGAAAGTGAGTATTGTTACCAGTCAGATAGCTTGTGTACTGATAATATGTCATCCATGTTCACTCTGGTGTGTTCAGAGTAAAGAGAGAGAGGGAGAGAGAGAATGTGAGCATGGCGACCGGACAGGAAGAGTGTGCGCTGGTGACATGGAGGTAAGCCAGAAAGGAGCTATATTGATGGTTAAGACAGAATAATGACAACATAGAAGTCTAATGTTAATGTACAGACTCCTGTGTTCCCCCATATGTATAATGTGTATCAACAGTCTTTCTAGTCAATAGTTTACTGATATTTCTTCCATGTTCACTCTGGTGTGTTCAGAGTAAAGAGAGAGAGGGAGAGAGAGAATGTGAGCATGGCGACCAGACAGGGAGTGACATGGAGGTAAGCCAGAAAGGAGCTATATTGATGGTTAAGACAGAATAATGACAACATAGCAGTCTAATGTTAATGTTAATTTAAGATGAGATCATCCTCATATGTATTTCAGATAATACCATCAAGCAGGGAGAGTGAGTTTGACAATTAGAGAGAGAGCAGCCAGGCCGGCGAAAATGAAGGTACAGGAAAGGAAGGGGAGGAGCTTGGACTTTGCCCAAATCATCCAAATGTCAAAGTCATACCCAGTCAAACTCTATCAAATAGAATACTCTACTTTCAGGAGAAGTGGTTTGAAGATCATGCATGGCTCCATTACAGCCCCTCTGTAAAAGGGGTCCTCTGTTTCTATTGTGCTAAATACTTTGCAGCACAAAAGTCTAAGCTTGCGTCAAAAGCAGATTCAACGTTTGTCAAGACTGGTTTTAACAATTGGAAGAAGGCACTGGAGAAATGTAGTGTGCATAAACACAGCCAGTGTCACAAATTAGCTGTGATGACTAGGATTCAGGAGCCAGAGCCTGTTAATGTGCAACTTTCACGTGAGCTTGAAAGACGGCAGCAACAAGCAAGAAGAAATCTGATGAAGATTGTTGAGGGTGTGAGGTACTTGGCGCGGCAAGGTCTGGCTTTTCGAGGCGATCAGAAGGAGAGTGGAAATTTAAGCCAGCTTCTAAAGTACAAGGCAACGGGCGATGCAGAGCTGACCTCCTGGCTAAAAGATCCCCTCGATTTCAATAACATCAATGCCAGTGGTCCAGTTCGCAATTATCATTGATGGCACCCAAGATATATCAGGAGTTGAGCAGGAGTCAATATGTGTGCGCTCTGTAGATGCAGATCTACAACCAAAGGAAGAATTACTGGGAATCCACCAAGTGTCATCAACAACAGGGCAAAAATATAGCCAAGATGGCATGTGATGTGATGACGTGCCTACAGCTTCCTCTGTCTCAACTCCGAGGACAAACTTATGATGGTGCCGCCACATGGCTCGACGATTGCAGGGAGTACAAGCCATTTTAAGGAAAGAACAACCGCTGGCTGTGTATTGTCACTGTGGTCCCCACTGAGTGAACTTAATTACGCAGGCTGCCTGTGGAGCCTCTCCACTAGTAAGAGATGCAATGGATCTTGTCCATGAATTGGGGGGCTTCTTTAATCAATCTGGGAGGTTCAAGTTGATTTTCCAGAATATTGCAAAATCAGAGTATGGTTCAACTTTCACCTCATTGAAGCCTCTCTGTCCCACCAGGTGGACTGTACGTACCCCTGCCATCCGCTCAGTTCTCAAGCAGTATGAGTCAGTGCTGATGGCCCTTGAAAAAATGGCATCATGCAGCTCACCTGAAACTTCAGCCAGCGCCAATGGTCTTTATGGAACATTTCTTAAAGGGAACACTGTGCTCGGCCTTTTAATGGCTGAAGACCTGATTGGGGATTTGGAGTGCCTGAACACCTCCCTGCAGCTTAGGAAACAGACCGTTTCAGGCATGTTGGAGGCTGAAGACCATGTCAAAACAAGCATGCAGGTCAAACCAACGGAGGAGCATTTTGATGTATTGTTCTCGAAAGCAACTGCTGTGGCAACAAAGTTGGACATACAAACCAATTCAGATCCCTCATGTCCGCAAACCTACAAAGCGTTACACCGGTCGGCTGCAGCCCATATCCCTCCCGATGCCCAGTCCTTGTACAGAGTCCAATTCTACAATGCCTTGGACACAGTGAATACTCAATTCATAGAGAGGTTTGAACAAGCTGGATTCCACAAGCTGCAGTAGCTTGAAAATGTGCTGCTACACGGAGACATGGACAAGGTGGTAGAAGAGTATCCTGAATTGAATTCAAGACTACTGCAGGTGCAGCTGGCCATGTTTGGGGCTAATTACACCTATGAAACAAGCTCAGATGTTGCTAGCATTATTCGGGAAATGCTGCCAGAGGTGAGAGGTCTCTTCGGTCAGGTGGAAGCTTTAGTAAGGCTTCTGTTGGTCGTCCCTGCCTCTTCTGCAGAGGCTGAGAGGAGTTTTAGTGCCCTGAGGAGGCTTAAGACATGGCTTAGATCATCGATGAGTCAAACAAGGCTGAATAATGTGGCCATATGTCATGTGCACCAGAAGAAACTGGACAGACTGGACCTTGAAGGAATATGCCAGTCTTTTATCAGTGCCAACGATAAGCGCAAAAAGGCTTTTGGGTCCTTTACTTGAGGGTTGGGCTTTTTGGGCGGGTGCCTGGGAGGAAGTTGGGGGTCTTTTTGATTTTGAATGAGCGGCAAGCAGCTAGTGCGAGTCGTGGCTGTAAAACAAAAGGGCAATAAAGTGTTCCTGTTTCTACTGAAATTGTGTGGCACAGACCTTTCTATGGATTGAAATGCTTTAATGTGATTATGGTTATAGTTGTACTTTATTCATCCCTAATCTCTGCCATTACAAACAACAAAACAAGAAAAGCTAAACTAGATAAAATAGGGCGATGTAATACAATGAACAATTAGACATTATGGTAAAACATTTTAACCAGTTGAGCCCCAAGCCTGTTTTTCAGGTCTCAGGTTTGAAATGACATTCCCAGAACAATTGACTATATCTTCACTTCTAAAAATGGTTAAATGAATAATCTTTTTTCTCAAAGCAATGATAAACCTGTGCGTTGGATGTAGAAAAAGTCAGAATAAATATAGATGTTTTTAAAGTAAATTCAGATTGAACATAGTAAAAAAATGTAAATGATAGTGTCCGTGCAAAAAATAAACCATTACTTATTGTGAAAACCACCCTTGAATGATGGGATAGTAAAACTATAATCCAAACTATAACGTATAATAAGTACCCTGTATCAAGATTGATGCAAAACAAGTATTTCCAAGGCACACCTTTATATGTTCATTATAGTTATACAAAATAAGAGAATAACAGAATAACAGGTATGAAATCATTCCAACTCATACTACAGTTTAAAAAGGGAGTGATTTGTAAAATATGCATAAAGAAAAAGTAAATCTGTTCAGTTCTGTTTCACATGGGTGTTGATGAGATGTATCCATAGATTTAGTCCCTAATGTTGCTCTCAAAGTGCACCAGATTGATGCTTTTAACTTCAACATTTAAAAAAAAATCTTCCCGGGGGAACATGCCCCCGGACCCCCCTAGAGGAGGTTAGGTCCCCCGCCCGCCCACACCCCCCGTCAAATTGTCCCACCCACATTGAGGATGCTTCCTACATCCATGCCTGAGACACAGTTTCGTGACTATTGTTGTGTTTTGCCCCCACGGGCAGGGGCATGGGGTTTAACAGGTTTTAAAGTATCCAATGTGTTCGTGATTTTTTATGTATTTTCCTTTAGAATGGCAGGAAATTAGTATTCCAATTTTTATTGAATTTTTGGTCCCCCCCAATGTTGACTCCATGAATACGGCCCTGCAAATATATACAATACAACATCTATGAAATAGTTTGTGACAAATCCATATTCCACCTGCATCAGGTCCACTCCCACTGCTCAGGGGCCTCATGTATAACGCCGTGCGTAGGATTCACGTGGGAAGGTTGTTTACGGAGTAGAAATCCGAAAAATAGGTCCATACATTTTCCGACATTTTCCGATTCACCGAACATTGCGTACCGGCGAGGAAAGTGCGTACGGCACTTCCTACGCCGGTTTCCCTTTATAAATCACAATCAACTCGAAATGCGGTGCAGCTTTTGCGGGCTTCACGTAACGCCCATATTTGCCCATAAATAGTCAAAGAAACGCCCATTCATTCATTCATTTTGACTGACTGCATGGAGAAGATCGCAGGAAATGATGACAGAACAGCTAAAAAAGACATCTCACACCGTGTCAGATTTTGGTTATTTTGGGGAGGTCGAGATAAATCATATTGTTTGGCGGATGCAGTTTGAACAGAGTAGCCACATGGAGGTCGGATCGTCACCAAAATAAATAAATAAGTGGTCCGAAAAAGATTAATGACAAAATAAATACACATAGCCTAACCTTTCTCAGGCAGTGTGTTTGTACCGGGGACAGGAGACACCCCTAACAAATGATCGGGGAATGTCATGACGACTGGTTCTGAATTATTTGTTTGCATTTGGTAGTTTGTGTTCCAGCTGTTGATCAGCAACTATATATCCATAATCCACCAGTTAAAGGAAATACAACTAATGTGTTGTGTTATATTAGCTGTACAATTTACCACATATGGTGTTCTTAGTTTCCATACCTCAACACAACATATTCAAGGTGGTTTTAAATAACATATCCATATTTCTCCAAGTTATGTTTTTGTGTGCACTGAGGAGTCTCAAACAGCCGTTTGTTTAATCATTTTAAGATTGGCTTTAATCAATGTTTGAAAATGAATTCTTCATGTATATGATAAATGAGAGGTTACATTTTATTTATGGTATTATTTTCTATATTTCTCTCCATTCTTCCTTCTGCCAACGTGTCGCAGTTTCTTGTCTCTCCCGTTTTTGTGCTTAGTGCGTACGCGTGGGTTAGAGTTTGCGTGGAGGACCGCACGTTTTCCAGTCAAGTTAGTATTTTATAAATCGCAAACATTGCTTATTTTGAATGACGCTGCATTGTAGCGCAAGCTACTTATAGGGTGGGTGGATTCCCTGACGTAGACTTCAAGATCACCTGCCAATCAGGATTGGCGTAATGAGATTGATGCTTCTGTTTGCATACGCGTTGAGGCGCATCCCATAGTGAGACATCTCACTTCATGTTACTCTGAGAACTGGGGTTACGTAAGTAACCTATAGTTTCATAGAGCCAAACAATTCAAGTGCTACTCAACTGGCTTTAGATAAGCCAGTCCTTTATTAGTATATAAGTGCTTTGTTAGTAATTATATCGCTCGAAGTGGAGTCGAAAGAGATGAGTTTTCAGTCTGCGCCGGAAGATGTGTAAGCTTTCTGCTGTCCTGATGTCAATGGGGAGCTCATTCCACCATTTTGGAGCCAGGATAGTAAACCCACGTGTTTTTGCTGATTGGAACTTGGGTCCCCCTCGCAGTGCGGGTGCAGCGAGCTGTTTGGCTGATGCAGAGCGGAGTGCACGTGCTGGGGTGTATGGTTTAACCATGTCCTGGATGTAGGAAGGGCCAGATCCATTCACAGCACGGCACGCAAGTACCATTGTCTTGAAGTGGATTCTAGCAGTTACTGGAAGCCAGTGAAGTGAGCGGAGGAGCGGTGTGGTGTGGGAAAATGTTGGAAGGTTGAAGACCAGACGAACCGCTGCATTCTGGATGAGCTGCAGAGGTGTTCAAAGTCAACTGTGAGCTACTTTTCGTCTACCTTGGCTCCACCTACCTGTAAAATGTTCTAAATACTTTATTCTGTTTTCCAACACTACCATTGTCAATAGGCGGTGTTACTGCATGAATAAAATAGGGGTTTATGGGCAGCTGCTGCTCTGTAGTTCACTGACTAACTGGACAGGAGGCTTCAGCCTGAACAACTCAAGGTCACAGAGATCGGCTGAATGCTTCAGTCTCTCATGCTGCAAATCCCAGACAACCATTTGTTTCACACTTCTTAGGTAACATTCAACCACTTGTATTCTCTAGTCAGCAGGCCTGCAAAATAATCCTGAGATCACAGTTCACAGTGCACATAAGTGTATTCACTGTCAGGGAAGCTGGAATCATTTAGTTTGTCGTTTTCAGGAAAATGTATTGGAAGCATGATTTAAAGATAAGAAAGCCACAGATTGTATACATTTGTAAAGCAATACAAATATACAATACAACATCTATGAAATAGTTTGTGACAAATCCATATTCCACCTGCATCAGGTCAACTCCCACTGCTCAGGGGCCTCATGTATAACGCCATGCGTAGGATTCACGTGGGAAGGTTGTTTACGGAGTAGAAATCCGAAAAATAGGTCCATACATTTTCCGACATTTTCCGATTCACCGAACATTGCGTACCGGCGAGGAAAGTGCGTAAGGCACTTCCTACGCCGGTTTCCCTTTATAAATCACAATCAACTCGAAATGCGGTGCAGCTTATGCGGGCTTCACGTAACGCCCATATTTGCCCATAAATAGTCAAAGAAACGCCCATTCATTCATTCAATTTGACTGACTGCATGGAGAAGATCGCAGGAAATGACGACAGAACAGCTAAAAAAGACATCTCACACCGTGTCAGATTTTGGTTATTTTGGGGAGGTCGAGATAAATCATATTGTTTGGTGGATGCAGTTTGAACAGAGTAGCAACATGGAGGTCGGATCGTCACCAAAATAAATAAATAAGTGGTCCGAAAAAGATTAATGACAAAATAAATACACATAGCCTAACCTTTCTCAGGCAGTGTGTTTGTACCGGGGACAGGAGACACCCCTAAGAAATGATCGGAGAATGTCATGACGACTGGTTCTGAATTATTTGTTTGCATTTGGTAGTTTGTGTTCCAGCTGTTGATCAGCAACTATATATCCATAATCCACCATTTAAAGGAAATACAACTAATGTGTTGTGTTATATTAGCTGTACAATTTACCACATGGTGTTCTTATTTTCCATAACGCAACACAACATATTCAAGGTGGTTTTAAATAACATATCCATATTTCTCCAAGTTATGTTTTTGTGTGCACTGAGGAGTCTCAAACAGGCGTTTGTTTAATCATTTTAAGATTGGCTTTAATCAATGTTTGAAAATTAATTCTTCATATATGATAAATGAGAGGTAACTTTTTATTTATGGTATTATTTCCACATATTTCTCTCCATTCTTCCTTCTGCCAACGTGTCGCAGTTTCTCGTCTCTCCCGTTTTTGTGCTTAGTGCGTACGCAGGGGTTAGAGTTTGCGTGGAGGACCGCACGTTTTCCCGTGAAGTTAGTATTTTATAAATCGCAAACATTGCGTAGAAACTGGCGTACGCCATTTTTTGAGCGTATATCCCTTTATAAATGAGGCCCCAGGTCTTTATTAATGCTACAGTAGAAAAACAGATTCTCAGTGGAGACCCTCCAATGAAGCAAACAGACATTAAAGGCTCATTTGCACTTCTCTGCGCCCACACAACTTGGCCTGAGTGCAACTAATGCTCTCATAACCCGTTCACACTTTGCCCTTCCGTTTTGATTCCATCCTGCTGCAGTGTGATCCGGTCACGATAAGAATGGGGATTGTGGTTGACACACACTGGCATTCCAACATCGTTTATCTCTTTTAATGTCTCTGTGTGTGCTCCATTTATCTGCAGAACGCTGTTGTTGACACTGACCTCACAGGAGGGACGCTCACTGAGGGCTTTTATCTCCTGCCATTAGTGTCTTACAAGTCTTGTCACTCAGTTGTGTTCTCTTTAACTCTCTAATGGACAATGATCATCAAGTATCTGCCTCGCACAGAACTTGATACATTTCAAGAGATGATGTGATGTTGACTGAAACTCATGGTTTTAGTGGTAAAAAACTAACATGATGATCCTGATAAGTTCTGATACACATTTTATATTTTCTGTCTGAGTTAATCTTGTTGACTCTCATGAAAAACTGCCCTCATTATGTCAGCGTGTGCATCAGAATGAGGAGAGATTTAATTGGAAAGACCTCATCAAAATTCTTATCTCAGTATAGCATATTTTCATAATTTTCAGCATTAATTTTGTTTCGTAATTGATCAGCGCAGAATGTTTCCCCTCTGATAAAAGTCTAATTGATGGAATCCACCATGCAGATCTTCTAACTGAGCGTGCCTCATACGGTAAATGTTAACCAGACTCCAAAGGGAACACATGTAAAGCCGGTGCATGCCCTTTTATCCAAAGCCTTTTTAACAACAAGAGGTTTAGAATGCAGATAATGTGTTTAAACTAAATGGTGACCAAATGATGTTTTGAATCATAGAATGATTCTAGCTTAAAATGTGCACGTGTATTCTTGTAGCAAAATGTGTGTTTTCTGCTTGGTTGAACCCTGTCTGCCCTCTGGAATACAGAATGTGCATACACTGTCATGACCATAGCCACAGGACTTAGAGGTAATGGAGTGTGAATAATGTGCAACAACAGTTGCCTGCACAGCTGTAAGGCTGAATTATCTGTAGTTGTGTTTATTGAGGATGCTATTCCCAGCTTCTCCCATGCTGCACCAAACAATCACCTCTCCAGACTGCTTCCTGACAGCCTGTGCTCTTTGGCCTGTCCACCTGCTCGAAAACTCAGTCAAACAGGTGTTCATGCTCTGACAACCCATCACACACACTCTGTTTAACAACGGCAATATGTCATTACCTGCATTAGCTCATCGTTGACCCTTGACACAAGTTGTTGAGTCAGAGCTGTTTAGGCATACCTCTTTAGGCAGTTGTTCATGACTAGTGTTTTTGCATTGCTATGGCTATTGAGACGACAATGTGCTTTGTCCATCAGTCCACCACTTTGGTCCAGACTGAAATATGTCAAGAAATAATGGATGGATTGTCATCAAATTCTGTAAATATTACATTACATTACATTACATTGCATTACATTTATTAACCTGCATTTAGCTGACGAGCAATAAAGATTCAAACAAAGGACAACAAGAACAGTGCTGAGATATTCAATTCAAACAAGCAATCACATTGTAAGTGCTGGTGCATGAGTGTTTTTTTTATTATTCACCAAGGTACAAGGGGAACAGATGGGTCTTTAGTTTAGGACGGAAGACGCTGTCCTGATATCATTGGGAAGCTCGTTCCACCATTTGGGAGCCAGGATAGCAACAAGGCGTGTCTTTGTGGCGTGTTTGCATTGTGATTTTGAGCTTGCTAGCTTGCTAATGTTAGGATTTAGCTCAAAGCACAGATTCACAGAGCTGCAAGTGAGAACCGTAGCTAGCTCTGAACACCAGTTTCATGAATAACATAACAACAGGACAGGAATATATTGCTTCTAATGATTCCTAAATCATGTGTCAATATCTTTATATATACAGTCTATGGTCAATATGGTATTTGTAACAAATAAAAGTGAGGGAATGTTTTTTTTCTGTTGGAAAGATACATATTTCCCGGCTCAGTTAGAACAGAGGCTTGAATGCAGTCAAAGGGAGCTGTGAGGCAGGTTACATCCTGTATTAATAGATCAGAAAAAAGACATCCAACTAAAAACATGATAAAAAGAACATGTCAGACCCCTTCTCTGTCCTTATTGTCCCGTTTGGATTGAAGCAGCACCAGGGTTCCTGTTTTCCATCAACAGCGACATTGGATAACAATACAAAACGTGATACCTCCCCGAGGGACGATGTCAGATGACGGCGGCAACACTCATTGTTACACTTAATACGTTAAACCTCCCACTCCCCCCCCACTCCCAAATATCACCATTATTCACTTCTCATGGTCCAACCTTGCGTGCAATCCTGTGATAGCTCTCATTCACCCAAACTTCAACCCAGCTGACTCCCCGTGAGTGATGGGCAGGGGGGCTTTTGTCTTGAAATCAGCCAGGGAGACATAACACTTGGCTAGGTCTGCCTGGGGAGTCAACGTCAGCGTGTATTGCTCGCTGCACGCTCTCCCTGGGGTCATGCCATGTCCCCGGTCAGGCTGGAGGTATCATAAATAAAGAGAGACAGTGGAGTGAGAAAGAGAACAATGAATCCCCCCTTCCCCTCTTCTTCAGTCCTGTCTCTCTTCCCCCGCCAGCCACCAGGGATGTTGTAAATCAGAGGGCAGGGGCGGGGAGAAACCTGAGCCGAGAGCAAGGCAGTAAGGCAAGGAGACATTAAAGTGGGAACCTGGCTCTCTGAGCTGGCCATTCCTGTCATCATTAGAGAGCGTGGGAGACAAAGGCAGGAAGAGATGATGATGAGGCTGGGGATGGAGGGAGAGGGGGGGGCTAGGATGCATACACTGAAAAAACTGAACCATTGACTAATTAAATGTTTTATGTAAAAATAAATGTTAGTGTAGCGACCATAGAACACACACACTCTCTGAGAAGCTGGGGTCGGGCCTGGTTGCCTTTGTCAAATCAAAAATATATGCTGAGTTCCTATAAATTAGTTGAACAAAATCTTACTCTAACGAAAATGATCAACTTAATGCACCGACAAATAATCCAGCTGTCACAAAGACAACACAAAATACAGCGACCCTCTCACCCTCTCTTCTACACACACCTCACACAGGTGATTATATAACCATGTGACCCAACTGATCCAGCCCATAATTGATCCAGAAATATTAAGTAATAATATTAAAAACAAAGACCAACGCCAAATTATAAACAATCAAAAGCCTTATTAAATCATACAACATTAATCCCCACTCTGGCTCCTACAATTAGGTTCGATTCATATTATACTTTCAACTAACCTAATGTTAAGAACTCATACACTTAGGATGTAGGACCCAATTGAACGACCCGGGAGGCAGAGGTAAAGTATTTGTAAGATACTTTATTTTTCCAAAATACAGCAGTGAACAACTAAAAAAAGTCACTATCAGATCTCAAGTTTGAGAGGACAAAAATAGACAACAAAATGAAAGCGTTCACGTAGTGAGGAACCAAAACTATTCAAGAGCATAGACCTGACCATGGCAAGAGACAAGACGAACTGACACTGAACACTGGGAGACAGGGGAATTTAAACACAGGATAACAAGACACAGGTGGGAACAATCAGGGGCGGGGCTGACGCTGATGAGCACAGGAGACACACAAGGCGTGGACAATCAGAAGCCTGGAATGAGAGGTAAATGGTGAGTGACAAAACAAACATAAAACAACATAAACATGAACGTCTCTAGCATTTTTGCCGGTGCACAACACCTAATGTATAATACACATAATGCACTAAATTAAAGTCGACGTTTGAGTTTTTGCAGTGTACTCTCTATGGACTTATTGAAAACAGAAAACACAAATACACGTGTAGCCCCTCTCCACATTCAAAAGGTCATAAATCCAAGTTGGCTTTGACTGTGACAGCACTGACGCAGGGGGACAAAGGTAATCCAGCAATAATTTTCAGCGAACAAGGGATTTTGATTTCTACCTTACTAGGAGGGAGAGAGCAGAAATCATATGCGAAAAGGCTTTCATTCAGTACAGTGCTGCCTAGCCTACTGCCAAGCAATGTCCTTGCATTCTGAGGGACAATGGTGGGAAAACAGAATGGCTGATGGAGAGGGGAGAGGCTGGAGTGAGGTAGTGATGAAAGGGATAAAGACTTATGTGAGTGTGAGTGTTGGCTGAATGCTTGTACCTTTGTATCTGTGTGCCTGTGTGCGGCGTGCCTACTGTACTCCCAATTTCATACCGTCGACCTTTACAACAGCAAATAAAAAAAAGAAGTCTTTATAGGAGTACAAGTATCCCACAAATGTAATGATCTTGGCCATATTAGCCCTTTCTAGTAAAGAAAAATAGGACTTAAACAAATAAAGAATCAATGAGCACTCCAGGTTTCCAGTGGTGTGATGTAGTGAAGTACATTTACTCAAGTATTGTACTTAAAGGTCCCATGTCGTGCTTTTCCGGTTATTGCCCGTCCCCTTGTGCGTTATGAAGGTTTTCCTGCATGTAAACGGTCTGCAGAGTCACAAACCCTCAAAGTACACCCTGTAGGGAGTAAAACTCTAACACAGAAAATACCTGTCTATGCTGCCCCAGAACGCCTTGTAGGAGATTTCTTTTTTTCTTCCTGGGTGTGACGTGACCATACCCAAATGGACCCATTGGACCAATCCGTGGAGCTCCTCACACACAGACAAACTCTCTAAGTGGCGAAAGTGTTCACTGCTGTTCAGCTGTAACGGTGGTGGACTCATCAGAACAGAGTGGGCGAGCTGGCCAATCAGAGCACAGTGGGCTCACAGGGAGGGGGGCAGGAGCTCCAAAAAGCCGTTTAGGACAGAGAGTGAATACACATACTATACAGAGATGCTGTATGAGAAACCAATGTGAGTTTGGAACATTGAACAATGTAAATATATTCTAGTAGACCTCAACAATGGAATTATGATCAGTAGAAATGGCCATGACATGGGACCTTTAAGTACGATTTTGGGGTTCTTATTTTGGGGTTATGTTATGCTACTTTATACTTCTATAGTAGATAAGTACTACTTCACTAGAACTTGTAATCCACTACAACTACAGTATTGTAGTTTTTACTACATTTATTTGACACATTTAGTTACTAATTAGTAACCGAGCTTATCAGCTTATTAGTCAAAACTAAATATAAATAAACTGAATAAACTTTGATAAATAATTATAGGTTAAGATACCCAGCAGCAGTAAATAAAGTAATTACAAATAGCTCCACCTTTACCAGCTGTGATGAACACATTAATGCATTAAAAAAAAAATCCACTCATTTTATATAATATTCTAAAATTGGACATTACGCACAATAACTACTTTTACTTTTAGTACATTAAGTATATTTTGATGCCAATACTTTTGTACTTTTACATAATAAAATGTTAATGCCGGTCTTAACAGAGTATTTATTTCACATTAGCCTCCCTGATACAGCCACTTTTCTACTGTTTACAGAGCCTCTTCAGGTAGGTTGACTCAGGGCCAACTCGCTGACACAGGTCGTGGATCACAGAACGTGGATCACTGTCCCTCTGGCCCCAGGTATCCCTCTCTCTCTCTGTCAGAGGTAACCAAGCCTTGTGGAATGTTCTGCGCCCCTCTACTCGACCTCTGCCAATGTTTGGACTTGGCTCTCACCTATCATCTCACGTTTTCCCCTCGAGGTAGCGAGGCTTAACCCTGGACACCTACAAAGAGGGCCGAGGAGGAAATCCAGTGCCACTGTTCACTGTGTTCAGATCCTTCAGGGACTTTTAGGGCGTATTCACAGTAGAGCTATAGGAGCTTCTACACTACAGGACTGGTGTGAAACCTAATTTTATGGATGTGTTGTTTAAGAATGCACAAAGCACCAGGTTTCACAGGCTTGATTTCAGCTAACATTGTAATGTTCTCTCGTCATTACAGTGTAGATTCCTGTTTTACGGTGGGAAAATATTGTAATGCAATTGGCAAACAAATAGCTAACTTATCTACCCCTCATTGAGAGGTTTAGATTTTTTGGGGCACAGTTTCCATGCCAGAGCTTGAGAAACATAATGTTTTTCTGAAGACACAGAAATCCTCTGCTATGAGTCAGGTTTATGCAACCAGATGCAAAGCTCAAAATGGGACCAGACAACAGCTCTTACTTCTTCACTGAAGTAGGTAAACAAAACGTTGTTATTTTTGTCCCAATACTCATGTAAATAGAAATATAAAACTGGCTGATCTGATTCAGAGCGACTTTCAAACATTCAAGTATTGCTGACTTATTTACTTTACAATAAGAGTTCTATATACGCCATTCAGAGCAATGCGCTTTGCCTTATTGACGTTGGCTAGACTCTTGATCCATCACATACACATTTAAGCATTAATGGTCGCCTATTATGCAAAATGCACTTTTTGATGCCTTTTATACATAAATATGTGTCCCCGGTGTGTAAGGAGACTCACAAAGTGTCAGAAAATAACACCCTCTCTCTTTTCCTCTGTACCCACATCAGGGGGAAAACGGAGCTGATCCAAATGTGCTGCGTTCATGACGACATTACTAAAACGTGGGCTGGCTTTACATTGAACTACGCCCCAACCATCGTCCCTTATCAGAAACGTTGCTGTATCTGAAACAATGCGCGACGTGTTTTGGACGTAATATGGTCTGTGTTTACATTAGCAAGCATCGCTAACACTCAGAGCTAAGCTTTACTGGATAGAATAATGTGAAAAGAAGCAGGATATAAAAGGTACTTTCCTTGTGGTAAACCCACGAGAGAGAATGCGTTTGAGCTCCATACTGTTTCAGAAATAATGCTTGATGTGGTTTGGAACATGATATGGTGTTTAATCATGGTATAGTTTAGCTGAGTTTCTGCTGGACAGCCTTCTCTTCTCCGAGATCACTGCTTGCGGACGGACGCTCAAAAGGGGCGTGATCAGCAGCAGTTACAAAGGGGCGTGGCCAGCAACCGCTCCAAAGGGGCGTGGCCAGCAGCAGCTCGGTTACATTTAAAAGGCCAGACCGAGAATCAGCACTTTAGTAACAGGGCTGAAATAGAGGTATGAGGCATGCTACAATGGGTGATCTGTTTGGTATTTTGAGAAAAACACTTCAGAGACATGTTTTGTATAGATATGGCCCTTTAATATATTGTTCAAATATTGCATAATGTATTTTCCATAAAGATTTCTGGGGTGTCTACTTTTGCAAGGGAAAACACAAGACATATCTTTCAAATCTTTGCCAAGACCAAAAGGAGCGAGTGTTCACTAAGAAGATGTGAGTTAGTGTTATGCACTGTGAGGAGCTGTTTAACTACTGAGAGTAATTCTACAAAAAGCTCAGTGGGAAACACACTAGCATTGAGCTAAACAATACCAAATGTATAAGAACCTTTTCCAGGGTTGACTGCCATGCTTGAAAGAACATTTTAAGATTTTGACCAGAGGGCTCAACAAAACTTTACATTTTGCTGGCATTGGTACATTTACTGCCACATGAACTAGATTTTAAAGCAGAATGAAATGTTTTGGGTGGTACTATCCCTTGTGAACAGGTTAGCGAACATGCTAGATTCTAACCGCTAGCTTTGCCTCTTCACCCTAAGAGCTGCATGGAGGCAATCCACAATTACAGATTTGCTCTAATTTCATATTAAGCTACTGTTACTACAATAAAAACAAGAGTAGGCTTCATATTTGATATATATGCATTCCTGAATTCCCCTCCTTTTAATTCCACAATGGTCATTGTCTAGCCTGTGTTGCTGGTTTTATGTGAACGTCAGCTTTATGATATTGCATGTGGCATCAGTATCTCATTTTGCATTACTTTGGATCCCTTTTCAGTTCTACAAATGAGCTGGCTGTGTATATTCATAGTGTAATTACATTTCCTTTCCAATTTGCCGGAGACAACAGCTCTGTCCTGAATATAATGGGCTGTTTCTCATCCAACACAGCTAAATTAATAACAGAATATTAGCTTACCTCTCAGCAGGAGTCAGATGGGATGGGGTCAAACTCAAGGCAGGAGACAAAAGCTGCTTGCACTTTCAGTTGGCAATCAATGTGGAAAACATAGCTTTGTCCGACTGTGTGTGTGTGTGTGTGTGTGTGTGTGTGTGTGTGTGTGTGTGTGTGTGTGTGTGTGTGTGTGTGTGTGTGTGTGTGTGTGTGTGTGTGTGTCTGTGTCTGTGTCTGTGTGTGTGTGTGTGTGTGTGTGTGTGTGTGTGTGTGTGTGTGTGTATTTCTGCAAGGGAAGTTGATAAGCTGCCACAAAAAAAGAAAATACCTATCCACAGCTCACCTTTGGCCATCATGTGCCAAAGGCATTAACCCTTGAAGTCCTGCAAACTCGCCACAATCAGCGCCTGTCTGCATTTACGGCTGAGGCACTGTGCTTCATTTCAATTCAATGCATTTCTGATAAGCAACATGTGATAGCAAGGCAGCAGCCATTCCCCAACATTGTTCCTCAAACGGACTATCAGGCAGGCTGTGTGTGTGTGTGTGTGTGTGTGTGTGTGTGTGTGTGTGTGTGTGTGTGTGTGTGTGTGTGTGTGTGTGTGTGTGTGTGTGTGTGTGTGTGTGTGTGTGTGTGTGTGTGTGTGTGTGTGTAATTGCATATGGATATGATGAAACAGCGGTATGAAATGGTGAATTATATCGTGCTGCAATAGTCTAACAGACTAATTCTAACAGATATTATCTTCATCTTTAAAAATGTAACTTGGCTTTTCATTCCATCCTGAATCAGCCTGCTGCAGATCTGTTGATGGGGAAATAAGTTTTTCATGCTACTCTTTAAAAAATCCTAGATGATTAGACTCTAGGTGAAGTTTGCAAACTGCATATGCAATGAAATAATCACAATGCATGCATTTTTAAATATATGCATGTTTCCCTTCCCTTTTGCCAGTGGTATTCCATATATTCTGAATGAAAGTAAAGCATCTCGGGCAGGGCAACTAAGTGCTAGGCTTGAATGGCTCCTGTCACACACCATAATAGCCTGTGTGAAAGGCCAGGGCTGCCTGTTAATGCCAGGTGAGAGCAGGAGCGGAGCCGCAGGAGCTTGTCTGTGGAGCAGAGACAATTTTGTTCTGGCTCTCCGAAGCTTTGTCACAGTGTGTGTGTGTGTGTGTGTGTGTGTGTGTGTGTGTGTGTGTGTGTGTGTGTGTGTGTGTGTGTGTGTGTGTGTGTGTGTGTGTGTGTGTGTGTGTGTGTGTGTGTGTGTGTTGGAGAGAAGGCAGTCATTGATGCTGCCACCCCTCCTCCCCAGAGCGCATTGGAAGAATTGGAAGAGTCATTTCACCTCTGAGGAAACAAACGGATAGAGGCTCTGTGGGCTGTGAAAGCAAAGGAAGCTAAATGACAGAGCAGCGTGGTGTGGCAGCTGGTTGTGTTCTGACCCTCCGTCCTGACTACCTGCAGTCTGAGAGGAAGGCAGTTTAGAGAAGAAGATGCACGTCCAGGGACGTCGGAACTATTTTCTGGGGGGGGGTGCGGGATTTTTGCTGGGAGGGTCGGGGGGGAAACTCACACTATCAATGATTAACGAACTCGACACGTAGGCCTAATAGCCTAGGCCTATACATAACAGATATAGGCTACATAAACACACGCAGCATCTTAATTGTTACGAAAATGTATGAAACAAAATGAATTAATGAATTAATCAAGCCTTTATTAAGGAACATACTGTAGCCTAATAGGCGATAACATAGGCCTACAGCATTCAGAAAATCAACAGAATAATACAGCCTTTACGAACATAGGCCTAATGGAACATTCAGAAAAATAACGGTTTACTTTGCGCTCGTAAGGGCTTTTAAACTGTTCCAAAAGTAGACCTTCTCTCCGTTGTTCTGCTGATAAATTCTTTAAGCAGGGTCGAGACATCGCATTCATCGAGAAGGTCGCTATGCGCATTCATAATGGCCAAATGAGTGAGTCTATCCTGCTTAATAGTATTGCGCAGCCACGTTTTCAACCTGCGCAACGCCGAGAACGAGCGCTCGGATGCCGCGACAGAAATGGGCAGAGCCAGACAGAGCTTTATGAGCCTCTCCGCTTCCGACAGCATGGAGCGGGATTGGGGCTGCAAGGTGTGCAGAATGGCCAATACATCCTGAATGGTTTTCACTTCTCGCCCCCTACACACGTCGCTCAGGATGTCCAGCTCAAGGCTTAGCTGCTCTCTTGAAAAGGAAGTCAGTTCCAGGGAACCCACATCCACTCGTTTCCCTTGGGCCGCCTGTAGAACTGCCTGCTCTCGCCCTGCAGCTACGCGGAGTCCTTCCTGGTCAAAGCGCCGCTCCACCTCTGTGCGCACCAAGTCCAGGGCCTCAAACAATTCCCTCTTCCACAGGCTTGGATATTCTTTAATAGTTAAATATAACAGTTAAACAACAACCAACAAATAGTTTCCATATGGGCTGCCTATTTAAGCTGGGTGGGTCAACCTTAAATTTTCAATTTAAATTCAAATTATGAATATGGTTTGTTATGAAAGTAGGCCTATACGTTATTTAGTCAGTTGATACCGTTGTAATGAATTATTAATTGCAGGCTAATTTCGCAAATAAGCGTACATGGATGTAGTACATTATTATGAACTATGATATCGTTTTCTATGGATAGATCAAATCTGTCCACAAATGCTGGAGAGCACGCTCTGTGTGCGTATTTGTTGCATTCTTTCAACATTACAGACCGATGAGCTTTATGATTAATTTTAAAATACTGTTGGCATTATTTATTTATTTATTTAGGCCTATTTATTTACCCTCGTTCTCCAATTCCCGTTCCTCCTCCTCCGCTGTATGGCGAAAACGCGCTGGGGTCTTGCTGGTGCGCACTGGATGAGGAGGCTTCAAGTTGTAGCGCTCTGTGTATTGTTTGGTCTTGGCCACAAGGTCAGCGAAGGTGTCATCTTGTCTGAGTGTGTTCAGTCGCTGGCAAAGAAGTTTGGCAGCTTCCATTGATCCAAGGGCTGTGACTTTGGTGCCTTGCAGTGACCGAGCCACGGATTCACATGGCGTAAACATGGTAACGCAGGCAAACAAACCAAAGACTGTGCGCGTAGTGGTGCCCTTTTTGAGCAATCCTGCCACTTTGGCACGCGTCTCCCCCTTGACAATCCTGTCACTCTCCAAGGTCCTAAATGTCTGCAGCATCTCTCCATAGCATGCCAGCAACCGTGACAGTGCCACAACTCTGACGCACCACCGAGTTGGGCACAGGGCAAGCAGGTTGATCACTTCTCCACATCCAAAAAGAGACTGGTATAACGTTTTTCTCTTTGCTGAATCATTAATCACAACTGTGACTTCCCGAACAAAGTTCAGTGTATCGGCAACAAGGCGCACTTCTTTTGCCACTTCTTGCAACACTAAATCCAGAGAGTGGTTTGCGCAGTGGACAAACAAGGAGTCAGGACATGTTTCCTTTAATCTTGCCTGCACTCCCTTGAACCTCCCTGACATGTTGCTGGCTCCATCAAAACAGTAGCCTTTCAGCTTCTCCAGCGGCAGATTTAGCCGAACAAGGACATCTTTAATGCACAGAAAAAGCATCTCGGCGGTTGTGTCTGGAGCGTTGTAAAAGCCCAGAAAGAAATTCTGGACTTCAAGATTGTCATCTGCAAATTGTATACTGCATGAGAACTGTTCTTTTCCACTGACGTCGGTGGTCCCATCAGCAGTTAAGCCGAAAAAAGGACTTTCGGATGCTTTGGCTCCGATTTTCCTCTGGATGTCATGGGCAAACAGCTCCAGAACTTCATTCTGGATGCTGCCCGACATCCAATTGTCCCTCCTCTTCATCCAGTTTTGCAGGTCAGGATCAGCGCGTACCCTCTCGACCACTAGCTGCCACAACACCCCATCCCGATTTGCAGCTCCTCTCAGAGGGAGTCCCTGGCGCCCCAGGAATCTCACGCTGCTGAAAACGAGCTCCAGCATTTTCCGGGCTGTTATTTGTTCTTTAGCAGCAGCCTCAGACAAAAGCGCATTAATTGGCGTAGTTTTCAATGCAGCCAATCTTTGAGTCGCATCTAAATGAATGCGTGTTTTCTCGTGGTCTCTGATTTTCTCCTTTGCTTTTCTCCAGTTTGAAAAGCCCGTATCTTTCAAAAACGGACTGTCAGCTTGTTCTGACCCGACCAACTTGCGCTTGACAGCTGACCTGCACACACCACACACAATGCCATCACTGACCGCGATGTATTCCAGCCACGGCCACTCTCTGAACCAGGCGGCCTTGCAGGAACGAGTGAAGTTCTCACCCAACTTCTTGGCAGGAAAATTGTAATCCTGTGGTGGTTTGCATGATATTGCCTCTTCATAGCACCGGGTGCTGGTGGTGGCGCTGGGGAGGGAGGACGAGGCCGAGGGCCGCCGGGCCCTTCGGCTGCCTGCTGCTGCTGTCCGGTTGCTGGCACACAGCCTCTAGGTGTCTCTCTCGGACGTTTAGCTGGGTCGGGCGGATTTGTAAAAAAATCTGAAATTCGTTTTTGAGACATAGGCTAGTTCTAGCTGGCGTAGTTGAACTCAAATCATGTAGCCTATGCATATGCTAAAAACAAATGAGAGCCGCGAACACAGCAAACATAAAAAAAATTCCCGCTACTTTTTTTTTTTTTTTTTTACACATAGGCCAACGTCACAGTGAGCTGTCAGATGCAGTCTGCATAGCAACAGCTATGCCATGCCAGCCAGGCTGCTGTATTGAGCCAGGCAGGGTGCATATCACATCAAAAGATCTGTATTAAGAAATACATGTAAGTCAGACAAATTGAGTTTAAATTCAGAATCTTTATTTTTATTTTTTTAACGTAGGCTAATCCTGTGATTCCTGAGGCTGACGGGAGGGGGTGCTAGGCACCCCTAGTTCCGACGTCTATGTGCACGTCTACTTCTGCCGGTTGCATTATGCTTCAACTCTGTCCTCACTGCACCATCCTATTGTCCATCAATGCCACAGTAACAATGGTGGTGAAACTACAACCTGTAGCTTTAAAAAAACATGCTTTGGATCAATAGCTCTCTGTCACAGTCTCAACCAAAACTGCACGTTTTACAAGGACTTATTTGTTGCATGGCAGTTGTATTAGGAATTGGATTGTACTATCATTACACCAACCTGAACTGTGTTTAGTTCAAAGATTATCAGCGATGGTCACTGAATTGGAAATATTCAATTCCTATTATATCTCCCTTACACTTACCATCAGGAGACATTGCTTGTGAGGTAAACGTGAGCATGGGTTGTTTTAATTGTAACAAACAATGCTGCTATTTTTGTTCAATATTTAGTAAGTAGTAGAGCCTTTTTCTTCTGTAGTTCTAGTAAATATATTATAAAGCAAACAAGTGTATTTACAGATTTTTAAAGGAAGGATTTATCTTCTGATGAGAGCTGTTAGGTCTGTGGTGGCATATTGACAAATCACAAAGCACCACGGGTCAACAAATTAGTAGTTAAAAAAGAAACCATTAAATAACATGCCATCTGGGTAAAAGAAACCCAGGTGAACAATTAAGGGAGATTGTTGAGTGAAAATATTGTTGAAAGGATTTCCAAGGTGCACAAAGTCTCCTCTGGCTTATAAACAATGAGAACTCATCCAGGGTTCCTTTGTGTCCTCATCTTGAAAACTGCAGCCAAGGCATGTCATGCTAAATTGTAGTTAAACATTCAGAACAGCCATTTTCATCACTCAAATCAGGTCCCTTACATTTCCATTTCTGGCAACCCACTCCACTGCTGTCTTCAGAGAGAGACCCATGTTTAAGGTGTGCATGCTAAATGTAACCCCCACTCATTACAGATATGAAACCAGTTGATTGGTTGAAGCCGGCGCAGAGACAAGAGGTTGATGTTGCCTTTGACACTCCAATCTACCCTCCTCATCATGATGTGTGGTGGCAAACAGACGGGGACAGCCCACTCTGTCTTCATACACTCATATCATTTTGTAGATTTGCAGAGAATGTGGGGGTGCATGTGCGTCTCGCTTCAGAGCCCCAAAAGGGGGGGCCCCTCATTATGGAGAGAGGAAAGACAAAGAGGTGTTGGTGAAGACGGGGGAGCTTGAGATGTGGACGGGATGAGAGTGTGAATGAAACAGGGAGAGAACAGTTTGAAACCCGTTGGATTGCTCATATTTTCTTGCACTCGGGACAGATTCCAAGCGTGGAGAAGCCAGCAGGAGAAACAGGAAATGAGTTGCCCCTTAATAGCACTGCTTCTCCCTTTTGTCCCCTTCTTGTTCTATTCCTCTCTTTCCCTCTCCACCGCTCAGGGAGGCTGGGCAGCAGCCAATCTCATTGAGAGGCAGATCAATACAAATATATATTGTCAACTCAGAGCGCTACCCTGTTAATCAATGAATCTATAATATAATCCATTCAGTGGAACCTCTTAAAGGGCCTGTCCTCCCATTATCAGCTATGGGTAAAAAAAAGGTGGATGCATATAGGGGTCTCATTACTAGCAATGATGGGGGGAGGTGGAGGGGGGGTTGAAATTCCCAGCATAGATACAGGTGATACACATTTAATGGCATTTCTAAAGAACAATGCTTATGTATGCTCAAGAACAGATTCAAGATTCAAGGCTTTATTGTAACGTGCACAGCAGCTACAGTGTAGTATGGCAATGAAGATCTTAAGTCCAAGGCTCCTCCAACAATGCAACATCAATATATATAAGACATAAAACAAGAAAACAAAACAAGAAAAATAGTGCAAAAAGAAATTGAGTAGAAATTAAATAGAGCAAGTCTGTGTTGCAAGGCCAATGTGCAAGTACTGTAGGAGAAGTGAACTATATACATACAATAATAACTATATGCATACAATAAGCTAAATGTTGCAGCAAATGTTGTAACTGACAAAGTAAATGCAGGAGTCTATATACACTACATGTAAATACAATAAGATAGACATGAACCGAATGTAAAATAAAATCAGAAAGTTAGAAAGTCAGATGACATTTGTTATCATAACACTGTTGCCCATAAAGTTGGAATACAATATTTTGTACCTCTTCTCATAAAAAGATTGTGACAATGTGATTGATTCTTGATGAATAAAGTGTATATCTACAGTGTACATTTAATAAAATTCAATGTTTCAGTTTTTTCAGTGTAGTAATAAATACATTTGTGTGCAAACAGATGCATGCTATGGAGTACATCAGCGCACCAAAATGATAAGCAATAGTCTTTGATGAGTTATAATTATCAAGAATACATGCATCAGACTTCAAGACTCCCCTAGGGCAGTGGTTCTCAACTGGTCAGGCCTCGGGACCCACTTTTTCCTTTGTCAATAGATCGCGACCCAACATTTCGAACCACTCAAATCTATTCAACAAAAAATTGTGCTGTAATATATACGCTTTGCAGCATACAATATTAATACAAATGAAGTACAGTGCATATATCCCTTAAAAAAACTAAAGCATGCTTTTAATTAAGGTTTAATGAGATGATGGAATCAAAGCTGAACTGTATAACACAAAAAGGCACACGTGCTGAAAACCCAACCCCAGAAGGGGGGTCTGGGGGGATTCTCCCCCAGGAGATTTTTAGAAATACTAACATATAAACTACGCATTCTGGTACACTCTGAGAGGAAAATAAATAAATATTTTTCTACCCAACATTTTAATAATATTATATGCCATTGTTTGTTTTTCACTTTGTTCTGACAGCTTGCTGCTCCTCACAGAGAGAAGAGGAAAGAGGAGTGTGAATTATATTAAATTGTGGATAGGGTAGATAGCCCCCATTGTTCTGTGACCTGTCAATCATCAAACCGGGAGTCATATTTCATTACGTGTTCATTTTTATCTGAAGTTGTACCCATGGATGTATAAAGAATAGTTCTACCGTAGTTATTCTCCGTGGGGACTTCCAGCAACAATCTTGATTCTGATTGGCCAGAAGACTCGAAAAAACATCAGCAAAGATGTTTTATTGAGAAGATGATCACTACGTGACAGAAGTTTTCAAAACCGTTTATGGTCTCCGGTACTTCCAGTCCAACGCCTACTGCATAAACAGCGTTAGGAAATTGGGCCTTCAAAATAAAAGTTTTACTTTAAAAAAAAAAAAAGAATTTTGTTTTTCAATTTCTTTTTTCTTCACTCACATCTGCGACCCACTCGAAACGAGTCCGCGACCCACTATTGGTTCGCGACCCACAAGTTGCTCTAGGGGGCTCCCTGCGCAGCATGTGGTTGATGCTATCTCAACACACTGTTATGTTCAGCTTTAAGCGTTGGTGGCAGCGGCTGTAACCACATCATAAATGATGCATCATGCTCAGCCATGGAGGGATTGTAAAAGGACCTAAAAGATGAACGTGTTGAAACAGCGCAGTTTGAGGGGAAACATTTGAGACATATCCCCCTGTAGCCTACTTGATCAGTTCTAATAAGCATGCAAAACTGCCTCTCAACAGAGCTGCCATTACTGTTTTTCATACATGTAAAAGGGCATTTATACCCAGAAAATAAGTGTTTCTGGTACAGGATGTTGGCCTTTTATTTTTGGGAAGGACATATATCATTTCTCATGAGGACGTACTGACAAAAGATGCTTGTTCGCCTTCCTGCAGTGGACAGAAAACCATTGTGTTTTAAAATGTGAGGTGCATTTATAGCCACAATTCCTCTTTATACAATTAATTAGTATAATGTTGCTTTGCTGATTCATTTGATGGGTTATTTTCTCTCTTTATGCTATCTCTGTCACACCAACCCAGTCTCACATCGAAACGTGTAATAACTATGTTGGTCCACAACTTGGGACGTAGTATTTCTACAAAAACGCCTCTGAAATTGTAGGATCCCTACGTTTTTTTTCACCATTCATTTCCAATGGCTGGCGTCTATGTCATGTGATCTTCAAATTTCTCCCTGCAGAAAAAAAAAATATGGCCGACCTTCGTTTTATCCTCGGTGGAAAATGCCTATTTTAAGGTTAGTTTGGCCATTAAACTGCGTTTTGATGTCATTTGATGCGAGAAATATGAGTTGTTATTTCCGATTATGTGTGCAGTGGATGTATGATCTTTAGTTTGCTAGTTATTACGAAGATTACTTCAGGAAATTGTGTCCATACAACGTTTTCATTGTTACCAAGGTGGTTGCTAGGGACGCTATCGATTATTATTATTTCTGTTATATTGTGTAACTGTTTAATGATGTTATCTTTATTGCTACCCTCTTCCCCGTCAATGTATATTCTCCAGCCCAGTCTCACATCGTCATAAACAAATACCGGAAACAGACATAGGCAAGATCCTCAGCTCGGTGATTGGATGCTAAAGCCGCAATGCACGTTGGGAAATGGTGCGATGTGAAATCCGAAAACATTTTTTAAAAATAAAATAATACTTTATTCCGAGTGTGCTTGCTTTTATCTTTGAAAGTCAGCACATAACGGCAATGTAATACAAGGTTAGGCTGCATTAAATATTACATATCTGCCGTAGTTCTTAATTTATAGAGCCCTGCTGAGAAGACTTCTAGACAAACAGGAAGAACTGCCGCCCAAACTGAATACGTGACTTGGATCATCAATCAATCAATCAATGTTTATTTATATAGCCCAATATCACAAATGTTACATTTGTCTCAGTGGACTTCACAATTGGAACAGAATATCAGTATGACAATACGACACCCTCTGTCCTTATACCCTCAAATCGTACAAGGAAAAACTTCCGGAGAAAACCCACAGTTTAAAGGGAAAAATGGGAGAAACCCTCAGGGAGAGCAACAGAGGAGGGATCCCTCTCCCAGGACGGACAGACGTTCAATAGATGCCGTGTGTAAATCGAAAAGATAATACATTTGCAACATAGGTAGTCCAAATGTTTGAAAATGCATGTGTGTATAATAGGAAGATGAATCCAAGAGGATATCCATCCAGGACTTATGATCCAGGACCACAGCAATAGGCACAGCCACGACTCAAGATCCAGGGCTCGCGATCCAGGACTCAGGACCGCAACAACAGGATCATCCATGACTCCGGATCCCGGCGTATATAGAGACCAAAAAGCAAGAAATGTGGGGAAGCTGGGTTAATCGGAACATATACACAGGTATAGACAGTATAAGGAAGAAGTAAGATGTCCCCCGACAAACTAAGCCTATATCAGCAAAACTAGGGGCTGAATCTAATCAGCCCTAACTATAAGCTTTATCAAAAAGGAAGGTCTTAAGCGCACTCTTAAAAACGGATAGGGTGTCTGCCGCCCGAACACAAACTGGAAGCTGATTCCACAAATGTGGAACTTGATAAGAAAAGGCTCTGGCTCCCATTGTACTTTTAGAGACTCTAGGAACAACCAACAACCCTGCATTCTTGGAACGCAATGCCCTACTAGGACAGTAGGGTATAATGAGTTCTTTAAGATAAGATGGCGCCTGCCCATTAAGGGCTTCGTAGGCGAGAAGAAGACTTTTAAATTATATCCTGTGTTCTATAGGGAGCCAGTGTAAGGCAGCCAGAACAGGAGTAATGTGGTCCCTTTTCCTAACTCTAGTTAGTACAAGAGCTGCAGCATTTTGAATCAGCTGAAGCGACTTAACTGACTTCTTGGTACACCCTGATAATACGGAGTTACAATAATCCAGCCTTGAAGTAACAAATGCATGGACTAGTTTCTCTGCATCGTTTTGAGGCAAGATATGCCGGATTTTTGTAAATGTTACGTAGATGGAAGTAGGCGGTCCTTGAGATTGATTTTATGTGGGCGTTAAAGGATAAATCCTGATCAAATATAAAACCAAGATTCCTTACAGTCTCACTGGAGGCCAAATTAATGCCATCCATAGTTAGTATATCTTTAGATAATTTGTTTCGTAGATTCTTCGGGCCAAGTACAATAACTTCAGTTTTGGTCGTGTTTAACATCAAAAAGTTTAAGGTCATCCACGTTTTTAAGTCCTTGAGGCAGTCTTGAATTTTATTTAGATGATTAATTTCATCAGGCTTGATTGATAAATATAGTTGAGTATCATCCGCATAACAATGAAAATGTACAGAATGATCCCTTATAATATTGCCTAACGGAAGCATATATAATGTGAACAAAATAGGTCCGAGCACTGAGCCCTGTGGCACTCCATGGCTAACTTTGGTTTGCGTGGAAGATTCATCGTTGACACACACAAACTGAGAGCGTTCAGATAGATAGGACCTAAACCAGCCTAAAACAGTTCCCTGTATGTCAACTCAGTGCTCTATTTAAGCGTCTTTGAGTCGTGAAAAGCGCTATATAAATAAAATGCATTATTATTATTATTATTATTCCTTGCAATAGGATATCATGGTCGATAGTATCAAATGCAGCACTGAGATCGAGCAAAACAAGAATAGAGACATGTGCCTTGTCTGAGGCTATTAGAATGTCATTTGTGACTTTAACCAGAGCTGTCTCTGTGCTATGATGTGTTCTAAAGCCAGACTAAAAATATTCAAATAAATCATTGTTTTTTAAGTAATCACACAACAGTTTTGCGACCGCTTTTTCAAGAATCTTTGAGAGGAACGGAAGATTAGACCTCTGGATCGAGGTTGTGCTTTTTAAGAAGTGGTTTTATCACCGCTACTTTGAATGATTGTGGAACATAGCCTGATAATAAAGATATATACATAATATTTAATAAAGAAGTGCTAATTAATGGAAAAACTTCTTTCACCAGCTTAGTTGGAATTGGGTCTGAGATACACGTTGATGGTTTGGAAGAGAGAATCATGGAATTTAATTGTTCAAGGTTTATGGCTGAAAAGCATTATAGTTTACTATTTAGTGTAATATTAGAACTTACATTTCCGGGAGCTGTTGATAACACTATACTGGTCAGAGGCAAGAGGTCATTAATTTTGTTTCTAAGAGTATCAATTTTATCGTTAAAAAAGCACATAAAATCATCGCAACTGTGTGCTATGGGAATAGAAGGCTCAATCGAGCTGTGGCTCTCTGTCAGCCTGGCTACAGTGCTGAAAAGAAATCTTGCATTATTCTTATTCTCATCTATTAATGAAGAGTAGTACGCTGCTCTCGCTTTACGCAGTGCTTTCTTATAATCATTGAGAGTAATATGCCACATTAAACGAAATTCTTCAAATTTACTGGAACGCCACATCCTTTCAAATTGTCTCAACTTTTGCTTTATTTTGCGGGTTTCTGCATTATGCCATGGAGCTAATCTATGTTGTTTTGTTTTCTTCTTTTCAAAGTAGCAACATAGTCTAATTTTATTTGCAGCGCATCTGTAGCACTATCAACAACATGATCAATTTGGGGTGGTGTACATTTTGTATAAGTTTCCTCCATACATGCAGACATGCTATCGAGTTAAGTATCGGTGGAATTTCCTCCTTTAATTTGGCTATACACTAGCACTAACAGATAGGTTTCTGCTGCAGGAGCTTTTGACTAATGGTTTGTAGTCTAGTAACAGTACTTCAAAAGTTACTAAGAAATGGTCGGATAAAGCAGGATTATGCGGTTCGACTAATAGTTGCTCAATTTCAATACCATAAGTCAGAACAAGGTCAAGAGTGTGATTATAGCAGTGGGTTGGTTTATTTACACTCTGACGAAAACCAACAGAATCTAATATAGTGTTAAATGCAACAGTAAGGCTATTTTTATCATCTTCAACATGAATATTAAAGTCACCTACGATAATTACTTTATCTGTTTTAAGTACCAACGTTGATAAAAACTCAGAGGATTCTGATAAGAATTCTGAATAAGGACCTAGTGCACGGTACACTGTAACAAATAAGATTAAATTGTCCTTGGGCAGACACACACACCGTTAATATTGGGTATTTTATTGGGTTCGGGATTCCTATGGATGACTGCCTAGGAGAGAGCGCAGAGAAGCGTGTAAGACTGCGACTCCGCCTCCTGGTCTCAACTCCAGTTTTTCATGGATTAAGTCCACAAAGCCCTGAAATGTTTGCCGAAATGAGATTTGCATCTTCCAAAGTAGGATGAATGCCATCTCTCTTAATATTGAATAAACTGTGAATATTTTATATCCATATAACGGGAAAAAACAAGATTGAATGCGCGAAGACGCCATCTTTTTTTTAACATGAGTGTGTGCGGGACGATTTCCCATAGATTCTATTGGCTCTAACGGTCAGAAAGAGATGTCACATGTCAAAATCGAAGAGGGGGGCCAGAGATAAGGAAAATCCACCCAAATGGCCCCAGAAGAGGTTTTATTTGCTAAATCTGTCTAAAAAGGTCAAATATCACTTGTTTTGCATCAATCTTGATACAGGGTTGGGGGATGAAAAAAAGTTTGAGAAACACTGCGCTAGTGGATTGTCAAAGGGGGAGCCTCGTTGCTCGTTGTTTAATAATAATTTTTTAAAAAACATTATAAAAAAAATTAATACATTTTTTTAATACATTTTCGCGACCCCCGCTTTGGGAACCCCTGTACTAACCCATCATCCAAGGTTAGTTTTCACTATAAGTACAAAATATATTTTTAACGGACACTATAATTTACATTTTTTTACCATGTTTACCATGAATTTTCTTTAAAATAAAAAACATCTATATTGATTCTGACTTTTCTACATTCAACTCACAGGTTTATCATTACTTTGAGAAAAAAGATTATTAATTTAACCCTTTTAGAAGGGAAGATATGGTAATTTGTTCTGGGAATGCCATTTTCGAGCCTGAAACCTGAAAAAAAGGCTTGGGGCTTAAGAGGTTAATCAGACCAGGTTTTCCCCAGAAGGCTGTCCAATTTTTTACGAAGCCCACATTGTTTGCTGGGCACCATCAAGACAACCATCGCTGAACTGATGACATGCGGCTATACATGTCATCATTGATCAGATTGGGGAGGGGACCAGAGAAGATTACGGTGTCCGACATTGTTTTAGCATAACTACACACCGATTCCACATTAAGTTTGGTGCATTCTGATTGGCGTAAATGAACATCATTACCACCGATGTGAATAACAATCCTACTGTATTTACGTATTTACATTTTTAGCCAGCAGTTTAAGATGCGCCTCAACTTCACCCGCTCTGGCCCCCGGAATGCATGTGACTGTGGAGGCTTCGGTCTCTAAATTCACGTGTCTCATAATAAAGCTACCAATAACCAGAGTTGGCTTCTCAGCGGGTGTCTCGCTGAGTGGGGAATATCTGTTAGATACGTGAACGGGTTGGTGGAAACCTGCGGGTTTCGCGTTATACCCCTTCTGAACAGTCACCCAGTCTCCCTGCTGCTCGGGAGTTGTTGGGGGACGGCTAATAGGAGCTACCTTTTGCCGGTCGGCAGCGGCTAACATTGGCTTTACTGTAGCTGAGTTACTTTCTAAGATGCGGGGCCGGGCTTCTATGGCCATAAATATATCAGCAATTAAACAACATCTTATTTCTTTTCACACAATGCGTGTCCTCGCAGTATCAACACTAATTTGGCTGACTTTTATATTTGATCCAATTGGTAGATGGCTGTATTTACACCATAACGGTGCACAGCTGATATAAAGGGACACCTAGTGGTTAAAGCACGTTATTGCATTTTATTATTTTTATTATTAGATATTAATAGGATCCCTATAAAGTATATTCATTACTCGTTATTCTCTACTAATAGTTAATTAAAGATAGTATATAATGACTATTTTGCACATCCCTTTCAAGATTTCAAGATTTTCTAAGGTTTATTCACATATCATATACACAACTACGGTGTAGTTATGCAATGAATAAAAAACTTGGGTCGCAGGTTCCTCAACAGTGCATTACAAGACATATATCAATATGTGTCTATACCTCCACCATTAAACTGTCATATTCTGCACATTTCTTATACTATCTACATACATCTTATAGGAGTATAATACATATGTATAATATCAGTTAAAATATGTGTTTCAACATAGTTAACATTGCTGGAGGTATACACACATATTGATAAATGTCTTGTAATGCACTGTTGAGGAACCTGCAAATCAAGTTTTTCAATCATTTTCGAATTAGTGTTGATACTGCAAGGAGACGTATTGTGTGAAAAGAAATGTAAGATGTTTAATTGCTGATATATTTATGATCCACGTCACGTATTCAGTTTTGGCGGCATATGTTCCTGTTTGTCTAGAAGTCTTCTCAGCAGGGCTCTATAAATAGAGAACTACGGCAGATATGTAATATTTAATGCAGCCGAACCGTGTATTACAATGGCGTTATGTGATGACTTTCAAAGAGAAAAGCAAGCACACTCGGAATACAGTATTATTTTATTTTTTAAAAATGTTTTCGGATTTCACATGGCATAAACACCATTTCCCAACCATTTCCAATCACCGAGCTGAGGAACTTGCCTACGTCTGTTTCCGGTATTTGTTTATGACGATGTGATGTGAGAAGTGAGACTGGGTTGGAGAATTGCACAGGGGAAAATAACGTATCTATGCCACAATTTTAGATGCAGATTTTGTTAAACTAATACGTTTGCGCTGTGGACCAAAACTATAAATTGACGGGGAAGGGGGTAGCAATAAAGGTAACACCATTAAACAGTTACACAACATAACAGAAGTAATATCGATAGCAGCGTCCCTAGCAACCACCTTGGTAACAATGAAAACGTTGTATGGACACAAGGAGGTAGGGGGGGGGGGGCTGGTTATTGAGAACTTTGTGTGTTAGCAGAAGGATTTTGAAATGTATTCAACAACTCATATTTCTCACATCAAATGACATCAAAACGCATTTTAATGGCCAAACTAACCTTAAAATAGGCATTTTCCACCGAGAATAAAACGAAGGTCGGCCATGTTTTCTTTTTATCTGCGGGGAGAAATTTGAAGATCACGTGACATAGACGCCAGCCATTGGAAATGAATGGTGAAAAAAAACGTAGGGATACTACAATTTCAGAGGCGTTTTTGTAGAAATACTACGGTCCAAATTGTGGACCAACTGGGTTGGTCACACTCAAGCGCTCATTTCATACTTTTCTATTCTATAAGGTAAATATACTTAATTTGTTATTCTATTGTGCACTGCTTTATAATGTGTACACATGTGTTTTACTACCATAGGCAAAACCTTGACACACTATATATACAAAGTGTTACCATACATATGTTCAAAGTGCAATAGATGGAGCCTTTAATGTTGTACTGGATGTTCAGAACTCATCCTTTAGAGAGCTGATATCAATCATCATCTTTTCACCAAATGACAGACTTTATAAAACCCATAAAGAACAACCAAACCAAGCTGTTTGCGCTTAAATTAACAACACCAACATTTTGTTTATGATTGGAAAAGTCACACGATCTGCAGGTATTTCCCTGGACAGGAAATGTTGCTGTGCTCCGAAGTGTATTAATCATGGAGCTATAGGTTTGACATGCATAGCCCTAAAAGAAAAAAGGTAGAGCAAATATAAACATTGTTTATTTGAAAGTGAGCACATCATTCTAGGGCTGCTCAATTAATCTTATTTTAATCGCAATTACGATTTTGGCTTGCAACGATTATGAAAACAACATCATCGAATTAAAACTTTTTTTTTTGTATTACTTTTTTTTGTTGTTGTGGTTTTTAAGTTGAATTATACTTAAAGTTCAGGGTAATCAACTGTTAAAAACATACTCTTCAAATTTTCTTTTTCAATAAATGGATGTTTTCAAAGTAAATTGATAATCGTTTTTAATAATCGTGATATCAATTATTGACCCAAATAATCGAAATTACGATTTTTGCCATAATCGAGCAGCCCTACATCATTCCAGTTAATACAGCTGAAGATACACTGGAGAGGGGGGGTGGGTGTCAACATGAAGAACACGCTAGAACTCAATCTTAGCACATGGAGCACTTTGATCTCCTTGGAAATGGAATTGGATTTCTGAGAATAAAGTTCACTCTTGATATTGTTCTTTATTTTTATTATTTTTTATTTTTCATCAACTCTAAACGATGAAGAATAATGGAATTACTTATAGTTGTGGCACGCTCAGCCAGAAACAAAAGCAATCCAGAGGTCAGGCATACATCATCATCTCAATCCTTTTAAAGTCACTATTTATTTATGAACAGAAGCCCAGTCGCCCCCCATTGCATTAAGCACAGAACCTAAACAATGAAGCACACATGCCTTGGTTTTTTTCTTCATTTATATTCAATTTGAGCTCTCTTAATGGTAATGAGTTGTGTCAATGTAGTGCATTGTTAAAGCAGTGGATTCTTCATCAGATATAGAACAACTACACGCTGCATTTATCATTTAGTCCAGCATTTGACTTCAAACATTGTCGTATAAAATGGTTGCTGAGCTAAGGATATACAAACTTGCTGAACACTCAAACCTCTCAAATTTAAGACACGCTACAGAACATAGTGCTGCCAGGAAGGGTTTTAATGCTGGCATTTCCCGAAAGTGGATTCGAAAGGTCTTTTCAATATGTTCAAATGAATGGCAAAAATCACCTCATAAATCCCACCCTTTGTGTATGGAGAGGGCATAATTATATGATGTATGGCTCAGCTGCAAGTGTGCAGCACAGCACGGAACAGCACTGATGGGCTGTCCTTGTAATTCACTACCTAATATGGATAATTACTCTAAATTCATGGAGTGCTTGATTCCACTGACAGCTACGCCAAATGTTTGACGAAGACACAACAGTAGCAGCATCAGTCACAGGCGAGCGGAAATGCATTTAGTGGAGGGCCTCATCATGTTTTATTCAATCACAGAGCAATGCTCAATTAATCAGTTTCTGCAATTAAATTAAACATGGACATGCATAAAACATGAAAGAAATATCAGGGGTGTTTAAGCACTGCTTGGTTCTCTGGGCTGCTGCAAAAATAGAGGATGTCTTGTCAGTCTAACACACCAGCCTCTGTGACTTTAGTTATGGGGAATTACTTCTCTTCACCCCATATCAATAGCTGCGTGTGACAGAATGTGTTCAATCTCATCTTAGTATGCGCTCCCTGATGCATACCACCATCCAATGCATTTCTATAAATGTCAAGAGCTGTGTGTTTACTAGATCTGCCTGACCCCTAATATGTATTCAGCTCAGCAGCACCCTGCCCAATCTTTCCTTATTGCTTCATCGCAGGAGGAGGCTCTGGTGTGTCAGCTCTCATTGGCTGCAGTTGGCCACATCTCCTGGCACATGTAATGTTGCTTTTCGCTTTCCAACAAGTGCAGGCAATGCCAGTGCTCAGATAAATAGTGACATTTTGCAGTGATGAGGTGGTTTGTTTGTGCCTCTAATGCCTGACTCATGTCCATTACCTGATTGGTATACATAGCACCACGTTTGGCTTGATCAAAGGTCTTTCACATGTTAGACACAAATCCATTTGGATTCAAACTACTGCCAAAATAATTTATACCTCTGTGTTTATATAACAGCTTTGAGATATATGTTGACATGAATAACATATTGAATACTTTAACTTCATTTTTTTACAAATTGATTTTTCAAGTAGAATATAAAAGGGCCTTCATACTTTCTGAAAACCTAAATAAGCATATATGTTATGTTATATTATTTTATGTTATGAAAGGGTTAGTATGAACATTCATTCTCACATTTCAAATAATTAAAAGATAAACAATGCTATTATGAACTTTGATGAAGGTGATAAGTTTGTCCTTTAATCCATGTTACTGTAATATGTCCCCTCCTGAAGATGGAAAGGTTGCAGTATTAAAGGTCACCTAGTTTGCAAAATTCACTTTTCCATTTTTTTTTCCATTTACATGTTTTTCTAAATCAACATGTGTCTCCTCTGTGTAAAGACATTCTGAAAGTTTCCGGAAAAAAGATTCACTCACTTTTATCCTGATCCATTTATATAAAAACCTGTCTGAAAATGAGCTGATCAGATTTTGTAAATTTTGACCACTTTATAACGATTTTTTGGCTTGTGTAACCATTAGCCAATCATCAACCAAAGTACCCACCCACCTTATCACCTGAATCTCCTCGAGAGCACCATTGAGTTATTTGTAATCAAATCTCTCTCAGAGGGGCGTGGGGAGGGGCTCCTTATTTTCATTCAAAGTAACAGACAGAGAATCAGCACTTTTGAAACAGGGCTGAAACAGAGGGGATTATGGGATGCTGTTTGGAGTTTCAGCCAAACACATCAGAGACATGTTTTGTATATCTGAGACCTATAATATATTGATGAAAAACTGTATAATAGGGGACCTTTAAAAATAATATTTAATGCAATATAACAGAATCGAACTTCAATTAAACCTAAGAGGGCAGTACATACAGTATGTGGCCCATTTAAATTAAAGATGTCAATCAAATAATAATCGTACAAAGTGCTTTCAGAACGCTCTTTATATACACTGAAAACGCAATAAAATACAAACCAGCAACATATTGTACGACACATTTTATAACACAGTAAAACAAACAGGAAGTTGACAAACATGAATTAAATCTCTTTAAGCAATTCTAAAAAAAACGGTGTTTTTAAACTGATTTAAAGGACCAGACCTAGCAGACAATACATCATTTGAATAGAAAGCGTCTTTGGCATTAAGTACTTCACATGATTTAAATGAAATTGTTGTTACCATGTTCCTGTTTATTTTAGAAAATAAAGAATATTAAAAAGCCCGATCAGTTTAGGTCGGGTGCGCTGGCCCTTTAAGAAGGTAGTATCGGATGGTAAAGTTGCACAGAATCAACCACGAGTGAAGCGGAAGCCGGGTAAGAGTGCCTTCAAAATAATATTACACAATGGAAAAATCAATTGAGCATTTTTAGTGTAAGACTACTTTTCAACAATATGTATATAATCACCATATTACTTTCATTGAGTAATATAACGCATTACTGCCTGTGTGAAGGAAAGGCTACATTAATGATGAGGGTCTTGATATGTAAATGATAGGCCTTCTAAACATCATTTACTGAACAATAAGTGAAAAAAATTGTAACCTGGGCCTGTTGGGAATTTAGAGACAACACATAATTGTAAGCTTCATACTGTTTGAATAATATGCATCTAGCAGTAGTAGGCCTATCCAGTGTTACACTTACACACCACACATAAACCCCATAAACTGACTGTTATGTGTATGAAAAGGTTGTGATAGTGACTACATGGGGAATTACATAAGAGTGTTTCAATTTAACAAATTGAGTTGATGAAATGTATTTACATCGTACAAAACAGAGCGTTACAAACACGTAGCAAAACCCTCGTTTTATCTTGAAAGCGCAACCGGAACTTCATTATCTTACTATTGCTTGTTTCATCGCAGTGTTGTGGCTGCGGGACCGTGTTGGTTGTGATGAGGCTGTAGTAATTCATTCCTAGCGGAGCAGAGGAGCGAACACAGCGGCTACACAGGACACATGGAGCCCTGTGTCTAAAACATTTGACTGTTCCTCCCACTGCGAGGACCTCCTGCGCTTTGGGACTAACTCTCTGTCAGTGGAAGCCTTTCTGAGTGTTTCTCCCCTCTGTGACGGCAGAGAACGGGACTGAGTGACCGGGTGCTGCTGCCGCTCTCTGCCGCCTCTCCTCCCATCACCTGCGGCTCACTTTGTAAGGACTGTCCGCTGTTTCCGTCGCAGACTTTTGGAGTGTTATCAAAAGTTACTATGTTTGAACTTCTAATTTAATTCCATCCGGCTGAGATGCTGCCTGTGGAGTGTGAAGCTGTTTGCATCCTATATACCTGACATCCTTGGCAGTGGCACGCCTGTTTGGATTTATCTCAGCTGCTGGACACCCTGTCTGACTAACTGCTTTTCCTGGAGACTGTGACCCACCTTTTCCATGAAACATCTGAGAGGATAATGGAGTACCACCACACTTTGGTCCACCTACTGGCTTTATTTGCATTTATAACTTTGGCACATGGTAAGTTTAAATTGGCTGGCTGGCTGGTTGTGTGTGGGTTATGTGTGCACAGATGGAGTTGATGTGATCCAAATCAGTGGTTCCTAACTAGGTCTGACTTTCCAGGGCAGAAGACATTAATTCACTTGTACATTCACTCATCCACCCCTTTCCTTACACCAATATGGATCCAAAATGTACTAAACCCTGTGTCTGATTTTGTGGGGAAAATGAGTAATCCTCCTGCATGATGTCATTAAAAGGCCACTTAGAACAGCAGACACAAGAGTAGCCCATATGCAGCTTTACTGTGTGTCTTGCCCAAGGGACCTTGGATTAACACCAGCATCTGCTCCCCACAGCAATCTGACTTTACTGTGACTCTAGCCTGCTCGTTTATCTCTATTATCAGGCCTATTAGGGGAGACATATCCTGGGCACAGGGCACAGGGCACTTGGGGAAACAGAAGCAGTGTGATGCAGTTCCCATTTACTGATGCAGTGTGCTTTAAGTGAGCATGTTAGAGTTTGGGGTGTATTTCCCCCTGTGGGCAGCAGTGCTTAAACATTTATGATTTGTTTTTTTCCTTTTGCTTTAATGCGTATTGGATAAAATCCTTCTCCAGATACTGCATTTTCTTCTATGTCCATCCCATTGTGCTCTTGTGTTGTATTGTGTAGATGTGTGCTTCTGTAGTGACAGTGAATGCAGAGCAGATGGTTACAAATGAAGTACACAGCTTAGTTTCCTTGGGTTACTCCTCCACTGAATCCATATTTGCATGTGTCCAAAGCAGCATATTGGCCTTGTTGTTACAGAAAGCTGCAGGATCACTGCCGGCACCCCATGAGCCAGATTATGACTCTCACTGCTAGACTGAGTCATCTCCAGGTCCTCCATCACAGATGTATCACCTGTAAATCACTATGCTCTTTGTCAGCATACCTCTGTCTTTGTGTTCGACACAGAAACACCACCCAATGTGATGTACAAAAGCATTTTTTCCCGTCGCTTGTAGGATGTTATGGTTTGTGACAGCGTGGTGTCTGTGTGCCCGACCCACTGCTGAGGCTCCCTTTACAAGGCTGTAAACATTGGCTATAAACCTCAGAGCATACGAAGTCAGCATCTGTGAAAGTGCTCCTTCAGTGACTCCAGATGCTCCTAAGGGACAACAAAGAGCTTCTTATTTCACTTCAACAAAACTCACTGAAAAAAAAGCTTAGACTGTTTTTAGCCTTGGTTTTTTATTCATTGAAATGTACATTTGAAGAAGCACTCATCTCACATCCTGACTCTGAGCTTCAAGGTACACTGACACATCTGAAACATTGACTTTAATTCAATGTATCATGTCACCAGATTTCACATGATTGTACTAGGTGAGTTGATAGCAATACTATTACGTTTAAATGCATGTTAGGTTGAACTATTGCTTTCAACTAACTAACCTAATACAGTTATGTGACATTTGTTGAGATCTTCTTCTTCTTCTTTCGTGTAACGTCAGAGGTCCAACTCGGTGTTGCCCGCATCTCTGGTCCTACGTCGAAGTGGCTGGCTTCCGAGGGTGGTCTATATAAAGGGCAGGTGGTTTTGTTGACATAATACACTTCATTAAAGTCCACTTATTAGTTTTTTCAGTGTGATTAGGAAAACATATCTGAAGGGCCCCTTCATGAGGGGCCAGAGTCACATTACAGGGTTCTGACTGTTTGGCCAGTAAGGAGAAACAGCAGTGTGCACTGTGACTGTCAGTCATCTCTGTCACCATCAGTCAACACAGCGTCTCCGTCAGCTCTCCCCAAAGACCATGTGTTTGGCATGCTCCGATTGAAGTCATTGGGTGTGGGGGTGGGGGGAAAAGACAGCTACCTTGTTGTCTCGACTGTCACCAAACAGACCAGTTACAGAGCAAATAGCCCGTGCCTAACCTTGATAGTACTCACACTGTAATTACCGCCTGAGCATACAACTGCACTTCCTTTAGGGAGGGGAGTGGTGGGGAGAGTTAACACGATGTCTCATTGTTCAAAGCACTGTCACCTGAAGTTGTGTATTTTTACTCGAGACACGCTGTCGTCCTCGGAGTAGAGGGCTTGAATGGATTGGTCAAGGACAGTTTGACAGGAGTTAAAGCGTTTGTGATTAAATACTCCTAAAATTAATTCCCAGCAAAGTCCGATCTGTAGGTATGCCCAGGTTTGGAGGTACCTGCTTCAAACTCAATTTAGTGGAGATGAATGGAATTTGGTTACAAATATGCAGAATTGATTTCAAAGAATCAAATGGTGTGTTCCAATGCCAACAATACCCTTATATTTAGTATGCCAGATTAAGTTTATTCTGGTTTGTTTTGTGTTCGCACCTTTTATGCGATTTTATACTTCTTTGTATGTTTTGTGAGCTGAGCTCTGTGATTTGATATGTTATGTATCTCTCTGTACAGCACTTTGGTCTGGAGGTTTTAAAGTGCTATATAAATAAAGGTGGATTGGATTGGATTGGATTTAATGTGTAAAGGTGTGGACAGCCAGTTCTGCAAACTAAGGATTATTATTATTATTATTATGGGTTATCATTCTGTTGTTTTCTTTAGTATACAAAGTAGTAAAGACAGGAGGTCAAGAACCAAAAGTCTGGTCATAATTCAAAATTAAGAGGCTTGAACATGGACATGTTTTGGCACTTTCAATTATTAATCAAAAGCAGGACATAGAAAAAAATATATAAATCCAAACTATCTGCATGGCTAGATATCCCTGGGTGAGCAAAGTGTCAGTCACCGATCATACTTCACAACCCATTCCGTACACCAGTGTTTAAATACATATTGTGATTTTACTGCTCATCATTTAAAAGCCTTCACTGAAAAGACAGAACCAGTATATAAGATATTATTAATTACAAATACATTATTAGTTACAAATTAAATTAATTACGATCTGGTTTATGTTACATTCACAGTTTGCACCTGAATGCCTCAGTGGGGGGCACTAACAGTCTCAATCTTGTAGGCATTACCATGTTGTTGATGTCAGTGACTTGCAGCAGTGTAGTGGATGAGTCATTACAGCGCAAAGAGGCGACATACAGTAACTCTGTGTTTGCTATTGGCACTTTGGCAACATGTCTGTTTTTATCTGGAGACAGTCAGAGCCTTGTAGTCATTTTAAAGAGCTAACACACTCTCAGTCAGTGTACCTTCCTCCTCCCCCACCTGCCTCCCATCTGTTCCCCACATATCAATTAGCCCTTCAATAGCCCAGCAAGTACCGGTACGATGCATGACAATTGAGCCATATCTCCTGAAAATCGTTGAAGTACAATTGAATCCTAATTCACGCTCGCTGAGTAATGACAGTCCAAACGCCGGCCTGGAACCAAACATCCTCTTCCTGTCATCACTGACTCCACTGCGTTAATCAGGCTTTCAAACTGCTGTTTGAAGCTTGGTTGCCTATTTCCGGCTTTTTACAAAGCTCTTTGCTTGCTAAATTTAGAAATAATAAATAAATAATAATAAAAATAAGCAATCAAAAAGCTTGGGTTCAGCTGTGTTTTTGTAAGCTCATTATGTTTACCTTTGATAATAGAATTTCATAATCCCTAATATTCATTACACAACAGTTTATTGACGTCTCAGGATGCATTATTAACAAGTTAGTTGTGCATTTGACTAGTAAGTGATAAAAATGCATAATCTATTTGCAACTATAACCGCAGGGTTAGATCACCTCTCCTAATAGTTCATATCTATCCTTCTACAAAATGCCAGAATAAACACAGAATGGGGCAGAAGAGGAATGGAATAAAGCGGGTGGAGCTCTTTAACAGTGCTGCTGACAGGATAAGTCAGCTATTCCCTCTCCCTAAAGTCTCAAGTACCGCCGGCTAAGGCCCCCGACACTGCCTGAACGGCCCACCTCGGGCTGCAGACAGATGGATGGCCCCCAGCATTAGTTCCACTGGCTTTAGGAGGGCTGCCCTCTATATTGAGGGGGTAACACTGAGTCAGACATGGAGTGCGCTGCCGTCCCACTGTAATGAAGTGTGGTCAGACTGAGGGCGGGGCTATTGTTGCGCTGCGTTACAGTGTCAGATAATACTGTTACTAATTTGACAATAGAGGTGTTGTTTTGTGTTGTATGCACTGAATCAAACCTGATTTAGATTGATTGAACCAAAAGTGACACACATTAATTCATATACTGTGGCAAAATGTCTTCATCAAACACAGGCTGCATCAATCTGCTTACTTTTGTCTTCAGAGCTTCTAAAGTGTCCTTTGTTTGTTTATAAGACAGTGTGAATGTAAAATGTGTGTCATGATAGGATATCACACAAGGAGTATGACCTACATACTTTTGACATTCTACCACATAATATGAGCACTTCATGTTGGAATACTGGTTGCATTGGCGGACAATTAAGTCAGAGGTTAACAAGAAACAAATAAAACTGTATCAAATAAATATAGCTTACAACATGAAGAAGGGCAGTATATATGTTGGCTTGGATGCGGAATCCAGGGTAAAGAAAGCCTTAACATCGCATGTTGAATGGCATGCAAAGCCTAAATGTTGTGAGTGCACAGTTAAAACTGAAGGCAATTCATATCTTCTGGATTTTGGCAGTTAGAGGACGTTATTAAAAGGCATCTTAGTGAATGGAACTGTAAAAGTGAGGAGGGCAAAGACATAGGCATTCCTATCGCCAGTGGAAATGATAGCGTTGCCTGTGGTTGTTCACTTTGCAGGGTGATTTAATAAGTCTAGCTGGCACAAATGACATAGTCTCTTTACACAGCATCAGTAACATCCCACCCTTTGTTACTGTAGTGTCTGACCACCCGTCTAACATGAGCTCATGGTTCTCATTAAGTGTGACTGGCAGACAGCCGGTCAGACCATCGTGTCTACAACTTTGTATTGTCCTCAGACTTTTCCGGCTTCAGTTTGAAGGCGCTGAGTCAAAGGAAAGCCCATGGGTGTATCTGCAGCTGTCACCGCCACGACTTTGTCTGCGGGTCGGACATATTTGTGAGAGTCTGGCGCGTTAAAGCTCAGCGAAGGAAAGAGCCAACTCATAACAGATCATTTTCAGCATTGGAGTATCAAGGTGGTGCGGGGGGGGGAGGGATTTTGACAGCCGCTGTCATTTTTTAAATGACTGGCTTTACGAGTGACAGGGACAGCTCTTTTTGAAAAGTGACAGTTGCTGCCGCTGTGAGATGGGACTGTTTACACACAGAAAGTGACTCAGGGATATGAGGCAGCTAAAGTGACTCTTTGTTTTCTGCAGCAGCCGTTTGATTGACGGTGTTGCATGATGTCCTTAATGGACATTCTTATTAAAGAAATGTGACTTTGGTGATAAGGCATTTAAAGTCCTCAACTTTGTATCTTTTATGTACAACTCACCACAGCAATGGAAAGTATTTGCAGCATTTAGAGAAGTGGGGCAGCTGGGTGTGAATTGTTATATAAAATCCCGTCTTAATCATACTCAAAGATTCAGAAGGTTTATGGTCATATACAACTAAAGTGTAGATCTATGCGTAATGGAAGACTTGGGTCACAGGTTCCTCAACAATGCAATATAAATATATACTAGACATAATACAAATTTAAAAAAACAACCACAATAAAAATAGTGCAAGCTCAGTCATTAAGTAGTCTTCTGGCCTGTGGGATGAAACTGTCCCTGAGTCTGGTGGTTCTAGTCCGGATGCTGCGGTAGCGCCTGCCAGACGGCAGCAGACTGAACAGTTTGTGGCTGGGGTGATGGGGGGTCTTTTATAATCATGAGGGCTTTCTTCCTGAGCCGCTGGGAGTAAAGGTCCTCCATGGATGGCAGCTCCATCCTGGTGATGTTCTGTGCAGTTTTCACCACCCTCTGTAAAGCCTTACGATTGAGGGCGGTGCAGCTGCCGTACCAGGCCGTGATGCAGCCAGTCAGGATACTCTCTATAGAGCACCTGTAGAAGGTCAGGATGCTCTCTATAGAGCACCTGTAGAAGGTCAGGACCCTCTCTATGGAGCACCTGCAGAAGGTCAGGATGCTCTCTATGGAGCACCTGTAGAAGGTCAGGATGCTCTCTATGGAGCACCTGTAGGTCAGGATACTCTCTATAGAGCACCTGTAGAAGGTCAGGATGCTCTCTATGGTGCACCTGTAGAAGGTCAGGATGCTCTCTATGGAGCACCTGTAGGTCAGGATACTCTCTATAGAGCACCTGTAGAAGGTCAGGATGCTCTCTACGGAGCACCTGTAGGTCAGGATACTCTCTATGGAGCACCTGTAGAAGGTCAGGATGCTCTCTATGGTGCACCTGTAGAAGGTCAGGATGCTCTCTATGGTGCACCTGTAGAAGGTCAGGACCCTCTCTATGGAGCACCTGTAGAAGGTCAGGATGCTCTCTATGGAGCACCTGTAGAAGGTCAGGATGCTCTCTATGGAGCACCTGTAGAAGGTCAGGATGCTCTCTATGGAGCACCTGTAGAAGGTCAGGATGCTCTCTATGGAGCACCTGTAGAAGGTCAGGATGCTCTCTATGGAGCACCTGTAGAAGGTCAGGATCCTCTCTATGGTGCACCTGTAGAAGGTCAGGATCCTCTCTATGGAGCACCTGTAGAAGGTCAGGATCCTCTCTATGGTGCACCTGTAGAAGGTCAAGATGCTCTCTATGGAGCACCTGTAGGTCAGGATCCTCTCTATGGTGCACCTGTAGGTCAGGATGCTCTCTATGGAGCACCTGTAGAAGGTCAGGATGCTCTCTATGGAGCACCTGTAGAAGGTCAGGATGCTCTCTATGGAGCACCTGTAGAAGGTCAGGATCCTCTATATGGAGCACCTGTAGAAGGTCAGGATGCTCTCTATGGTGCACCTGTAGGTCAGGATGCTCTCTATGGAGCACCTGTAGAAGGTCAGGATGCTCTCTATGGAGCACCTGTAGAAGGTCAGGATGCTCTCTATGGAGCACCTGTAGAAGGTCAGGATGCTCTCTATGGAGCACCTGTAGAAGGTCAGGATGCTCTCTATGGATCACCTGAAGGTCAGGATCCTCTCTATGGAGCACCTGTAGAAGGTCAGGATGCTCTCTATAGAGCACCTGTAGAAGGTCAGGATGCTCTCTATGGAGCACCTGTAGAAGGTCAGGATGCTCTCTATGGAGCACCTGTAGAAGGTCAGGATGCTCTCTATGGAGCACCTGTAGAAGGTCAGGATGCTCTCTCTGGAGCACCTGTAGAAGTTGCAGAGTATCCTGGAGTCCATATTGAACCTCCTCAGCCTGTGGAGGAAGAAGAGCCGCTGTCGAGCTGTTTTGGTGATGGTGGTGGTGTGAAGAGTCCATGTCAGGTCCTCAGTAATGAGTCCATGTCAGGTCCTCAGTGATGAGTCCATGTCAGATCCTCAGTAATGAGTCCATGTCAGGTCCTCAGTAATGAGTCCATGTCAGGTCCTCAGTGATGAGTCCATGTCAGGTCCTCAGTGATGAGACCATGTCAGGTCCTCAGTGAGGAGTCCATGTCAGGTCCTCAGTGATGAGTCCATGTCAGGTCCTCAGTGATGAGTCCATGTCAGGTCCTCAGTAATGATTCCATGTCAGGTCCTCAGTAATGAGTCCATGTCAGGTCCTCAGTAATGAGTCCATGTCAGGTCCTCAGTGATGAGTCCATGTCAGGTCCTCAGTAATGAGTCCATGTCAGGTCCTCAGTGATGAGTCCATGTCAGGTCCTCAGTAATGAGTCCATGTCAGGTCCTCAGTAATGAGTCCATGTCAGGTCCTCAGTAATGAGTCCATGTCAGGTCCTCAGTGAAGAGTCCATGTCAGGTCCTCAGTGATGAGTCCATGTCAGGTCCTCAGTAAGGATTCCATGTCAGGTCCTCAGTAATGAGTCCATGTCAGGTCCTCAGTAATGAGTCCATGTCAGGTCCTCAGTGATGAGTCCATGTCAGGTCCTCAGTAATGAGTCCATGTCAGGTCCTCAGTGATGAGTCCATGTCAGGTCCTCAGTAATGAGTCCATGTCAGGTCCTCAGTAATGAGTCCATGTCAGGTCCTCAGTAATGAGTCCATGTCAGGTCCTCAGTGAAGAGTCCATGTCAGGTCCTCAGTGATGAGTCCATGTCAGGTCCTCAGTGATGAGTCCATGTCAGGTCCTCAGTAATGAGTCCATGTCAGGTCCTCAGTGATGAGTCCATGTCAGGTCCTCAGTAATGAGTCCATGTCAGGTCCTCAGTAATGAGTCCATGTCAGGTCCTCAGTGAAGAGTCCATGTCAGGTCCTCAGTGATGAGTCCATGTCAGGTCCTCAGTGATGAGTCCATGTCAGGTCCTCAGTAATGAGTCCATGTCAGGTCCTCAGTAATGAGTCCATGTCAGGTCCTCAGTGAAGAGTCCATGTCAGGTCCTCAGTAATGAGTCCATGTCAGGTCCTCAGTGAGGAGTCCATGTCAGGTCCTCACTAATGAGTCCATGTCAGGTCCTCAGTGAGGAGTCCATGTCAGGTCCTCAGTGAGGAGTCCATGTCAGGTCCTCAGTGAGGAGTCCATGTTAGGTCCTCAGTGATGTGGACACTGAGGAACCTGAAGCTGCTGACTCTCTCCACCGTAGTCCCATTGATGGTGATGGGGGCGTGTCCCTCTCTCTGCTGCTTCCTGTAATCCACACGCTGACGTTGAGATGGAGGTTGTTATCCTGGCACCAAGATGTCAGGGTTCTCACCTCCTCTCTGTACGCCGTCGGTGATCAGGCCGATAACGGTCGTGTCGTCACCAAACTTGATACTTCAAAACCAATGTTCCTTAAAATTCTCTTTAGCAATGTGAATACACACCTATCCACTTTTCCCTTCCTCTGCAATGTTATCACACGCATAAATAAGGGATCCTCCACTACTATAGTTACACATCCTGAGTGTTCATTTATTATCACGGCTCATCATAATCTAGTCTCCTTAAAGTGCCAGCAGTATCATCATGAACAATGATCAATGACTTTTATAAAAAGTAAAAGCACGCTCCCCGGATCCATCCAACTAGAAAGAGAAAGACAGAGCAGCATGTCAGTGAGTCATTTCAGAACTGCCCATCATCATTCTCTGCTGAAGCCTAATATATACATTTCATGGAGATCATTTCAAGTTTGACTTGGAATAAAATTGAGTTTAAACTTTAAATCACTCCCATCTTTACTCTACTTTTGTAAACTCTGACATAGGTTATCACATATTATTGCTCACAGTTAATGCGTGATTTAAAAACAACCGCCTGAGTTCATTTATTATTTTAATAGTATGTAAACATTTTTTATTTTGAGGTATGGACTCAGGAAGTCCCCGTCTCGACCCCTCCCTCCCTCTGAGGGACTTGTGGTCCATGTGGTCAGATGGGTAGATAGCAGACAGGCTGTGTGTGTTTGTGTGTTTAAGTGTGTGTGTGTGAGTGACACACAACCATGAGTAGCTAATCTTGAAATATGCTACCGTGGGACAGGAAACCTTCCAATTTCCCCTCAGCTGTAAGAGCTGCCTGTGGTGTCCAGCAGACACTGGAGGATTCCCCCAAACCAGCCCATTCTGTTCATTGCTTTGCCTTTACTGGGCTAACCTAAATGGAGATGGGAATGGATGACATATTTTTGTAGGCCGACCTCGAAGTTAGCATCAACATGGCTACGCCAACAACAAGGCATGGGATTTTTCCATAGGATTTACGTTTTGTACAGCTTCAGTCTTAACGTGTTAACAGCACTTGTGTAATAGTTGAAGTGTAAATGCAATCTATTGTACAGAGGTAAAGGCTTCAGTGTTATGACATTTTAATAGTCTCATTTAGCCACTTAATCAACTGATGTACAAAGACATTCACCATAGGGTATTAACTGACTTATTTTATGTCGTAAAACAAAAGGTGGAAATCTCTTCAGCTTGTGTTGTTAACCACTGACCTTATTTAGGGCACCTGACAAAAACACCTTTACAAAAACTGTTGCATTTGAGGCGGAAGGACCAGAAGTGGTAATGGAGTCATTTGGTCTAGGGACCACTATGTTGATCGAAAACTGGTGATAATTGTTTTTCTCCAGTTTGAAGATGTACTCTTAAATCCCTTGCTGCAGTATTCTCCTCTACTCTCTCCAATCAGAGCAAACTCTAATGAATAGTGGAAATGTGGTTCCCACATACAAAAAGAAACCTTGCTGGAGTCAGTGGAGAAGGTGTTGCTTGTTACTTGCGGGCTACTGGAACTCATTCTGACAACCTCTGGCTAGATTTATGAAAACTTGAAGGCTGCTGGACTGGGTTTGAGTCCTCAGGACTGACTCTTGTCAATGCTACTTTAAGTAGCATTCACAGTTTTCTGGATGAGAATAGTTGAGCCAAACCAACCTCCGCCGTATGGATGTAGATATTGGACGTTTCTCAGAGTCCAGTACTTAGTATTTTTAGTATTTATTATAATCATATTTTGTGTTATTCATATTAGAATGTGCTGCAAGGAATGTACTCCACACATTCAAAGAAGACTGTTAAATGTTTCTGGAGATGCTTTTCTGCCCATTATGAGTTCTTTTATTATTTGGAAATAAATCAAAATGAATCCCAAGCCTCTCAGCCAGGGCAGGAATTTCACGAGGGCCACGAGGGCCATGGCCCTCGTGCCCTCCCACTTTGGCCTTGTGCCCTTAAAAATGATATCTGCCATAAGGCCACAGTGGCCTTGATGCCCTCTCTGACTAAGTTTTGTGGTTTAGCAGTCTGCCTCTTTTCTGACACGGCTTCAACACCAGCATATTTTGAAGGAGGAAAAAAAAATCAGCGGTGCGCTTGATTTGAGCCTGGAATGCACCGCTCGAACGGTCTATGATGACAGTTGACATCAGTCTAGGACCTATCTCCGCCCACCCCCTCACGCGTCCGTGTGCGTAGGACGGTCTAGGACCAAGCTAGCTGATTCTCCGCTCAAGAAAAGGCTGAGGTGAGGTAAGGTTTTGTGATGATCCTGTTTGCCGTTAAGTTTTTCATTTGTCCAGCTTTAAGTGTAATTTTATGGATAACATTACTATTTCTTGCTCGTATGGTAATGCATAATTATAATATTTTGAAGTGTTTTTGTTACTACTTGGATAAGTTATCAGGGCTCGTACGGGTGCTTGAAATCCTTGAAAATGCTTGAATTTTTACGAGGTGTTTTCATGACTTGAAAAGTGCTTGAATTTTGGGAATGGTGCTTGGATTTGAGATAAAGTGCTTGAAATTGTAAATGCTTTACTTTTACAATAAATTGCTGTCCGACTGAATAGTTCGCTTTTTAGATTAAAAGAAAATAAAGAAGTCGGAGCGCGCTTAGTTGCTTCGCTTCTACATAAAACAGCTCCGCTCCGGCCTTCCCGCGCTATGCGCGCGACCTGCACGTGTTTTATTTGTGTGACCTGGGCATTCTAATGAGAGAATGACAGTATGCCAGGAGGTTGCTGTTTTAACGAGCGTTGGCTATCCGAAAAGAAATACAAGCTGTGGCTAAAACGAGGATCAACCCAACGATTCGCCTTCTGCACAGTTTGCCACAAAGAATTTCAATTATTCGCGATGGGAGAGTCTGCGCTGACGAGCCATATGAAAGGTAAGCCGTAGTAGAGCATTTTGGATTAGCCTAACGTTGCATGTTACGTTTGTTTAAGCTAGTAACGTTAGCGAACTCGATGTGGATAATTGCTTATGCAGGTGACAATAATAAAAAGGAGCGTACCTATGTCAGTATGTGCGACAGTCGCCATCCTGTGGTTTTCAGAGGATGAAGCACATAAAAGCAATGTATTTCTACTGGTAGTATTTTTCGTGCCTAAACTTGCTCCATCGAAATCAGTCACATTGACCCGAAGACACATTTTGAGTTATACACTGTTGGAAAGAGGATATTCCTAGCTTTCTAACGGAGGAAACATATTTTCATTTGTATTACTGGTCTGGGGGAAGCTCGCGAGTGTGTGTTTGTGTGTATTGTGTTAGTTTCCCGGGGAAAACACTCACGAGAAACACCGGCTGTTGTTATGCCTGCTTTGACGTAAAGTTACTCCGTTCTCTGCTTGTAATTATGCCGTTACAAGCTTCAAAGTTGTATTTATCATCTGAATTTGCCGAAACAAGTTTAATATTCTGAAAGCCAAGACTTTGTTTATTTGAAATCAGAGGAAAAAAACTTTAACGGACCCTGCCGTGTTATCTATGATTACTATACGCCAGGGGTCGGCAACCCCTGGCACGCGTGCCAGCATTGGCATAACCAGTGGCACACTAGGAATAAGTGGAATAAGTGTGCAAAATATTTAAATTAATTTTCGGATCCAGAACGCGAGACCGCCGCCAGAGCTCGTCTCCCCGTTACCTGCAGAAGGAAGCCATGCACGCAACGCAGCCCGGCTCTCTTTATCTCCAGTTGACTTTCTGCCGCTTTCCTCTGTGGTGCAGTGCTGATCTTTTTACCACGGAGGAAAGCACTTCACTAATTGCAGTAACCATAAGGAGCTGTACAAATGCCGCAGTTTTTGCGTGGCTGTGTATTTAGTTGAAAGCCCAGTGGCGATCTGCTCATCTCTCATCGAAATAATATGCTACAAAGGGGCGGACTGGCCATCTGTGTGTAGAACTTTCCTGTCGGCTCCCAGACCGTAGTCGAGGAGGGCAGAAGCAACAAGCTTCAGGTTCAATAACCCACTTTAGCTTAAATGACTGGAGAGAGGCGAGCTCTTCTTGGGAGGACGTTGCATTTATTTAGCTGTTCTTCTGTTTCACAAAATACATCACAGAGCTCTGTTTTTCTGCTTTCGCCTTTCACTTCCAGAAACATACACCTTCCCTCACTGTCGCTCTACCATCCACAAACACACATGCACAAGCCGCACCCCTCTCTCTCTCTCTTAAAGGGACAGCGATCTCATCTCACTCTGCATGACCCTAATATCATAACATTTGTGCTCTGGAGAATCACAGAACGGACGATCGTCCTTATTATTAGGCCGTTTAAACCAACTATTTAAATGTGTTTGTTAAATTCGGCATCATGTAAGTTGCGCTGACAGGTCCACACACTGCTTCCCCGCAGCGAGGCTCCCCCGCCCTCCAGCTGATAGTTGACGAGCGTCAAGCTCCTCAACCCCCCCCCCGTTGATAATTATCGATTGTTGGCACGCTGATAACATTTTTAAAATGGCACTTCATATCAAAAAGGTTGCCGACCCCTGCTATACGCCATACATTCATAATGTCAGCGGGAGGGAGGGGGGAGCATCGCTACGTAAAAGCATTAGTGCGAGGGAGAGCTGTCATCTTCCCTTTACAAGCTTCAAACATGTATTTATCGGGAGATTTTGGCAATAAAAGTTTCATATTCTGCAAAAAATTCCCTGGAAACCTCCAAAACCCTTACACAGAAAGAGGATCTCTGCACACGCTTTTTTTTATATCAGCTTTGTGTTTCAATGGTTTTGTCCTAACCTTGGAGAGCCGTATGTTTACTGCCACCCTAAAAAGGACCTCAAAAATGTTAAAAATGTTAATGAAGAATTTATTGAAAAGTTAGTTGGCTGATTGTTTTATATTGGCTCAGCCAGGTTATATGGGATGCCCAGTCTACTATATATGATATGGGTCACTCATTTTACAATATTAAACTTTGTTTTCTTATCTTTAATTTGTCATCCTTATGTAGAATGCTATTACGAAACACACATTTGGTTGTTTATAGCATAAAGAACATCGGATTTAATGTGAGGTAGGGAAATAATCATTTGAGTATAAATATGTGCATATAAATATGTAATTTACAACAGCTGTACGCTGCTTGAAAAGCTTGAAAATGCACCTTGAAAATGCTTGAAAAGTGCTTGAATTTGACTTTGGAAAAGGTGTAAGAACCCTGAGTTATGTTGCAGTTGTGTTCTTTTTTTATTATTATCTAGTGCAGTGGTCACCAACCTTTTTAAGCCCAAGATCACCGACCTCTGCCTAGGTGAAAGGCGAGATCTACCTATTGCAGAATTGAGTGAAAAAGACGGCCCAGACAGTGCTTCCAATTTGAGTGCATCTGAATTACTGTTACAATGAAGGCTCCATAATCAGCTCACAGCATATAGGCAGGGGTAAAGTGCTATGACCGAGTGGGGGGCGGACCTCACCTCCCCTAGGTCCTCACCTCCTCTAGGGGGGTCCGGGGGGATGCTCCCCCGGGAAGATTTGTTTTTGAAGATGAAAGCATCAATCTGGTGCACTTTGAGAGCAACATGAAGAGATCTATGGATTCATCTCTCAGCACCCATATGAGACAGAACTGTAAACAGATTTTCTTTTTCTTTATGGATATTTTACAAATCACTCCCCTTTTAAACTGTATTCTTGTTTTACTGCCATATAGTATTTCATACCTGTTTTTCATTTATTCTCTTATTGTTTGTATAACTATAATGATCATATGAAGGTGTACCACGGAAATAATCTTTTGAATAATTTGTGACAAAACCGTTCTAATCTAAACACTCAAGAGTCCTTTAGCTCACCTGAGCCCCTCAGTCTGACAGGGGAAAACTCCTCCAGCTTGTTGTGGAAACAGCTCCTTATGTCCATTAGTGCAGCTAGCTAACCAGATGCTAACATCACGGTCCCCGCTAGCACCGGTCCCTCTCTCTCCCTCTCGCCCTCTCTCTCTATCACACTAAATGCGCTATTGCCACACACACACACACACACACACACACACACACACACACACACACACACACACACACACACACACACACACACACACACACACACACACACACACACACACACACACACACACCCCCCTACACACACACCCCCCTACACACACACCCCCCTACACACACACACACACACACACACACACACACACACACACACACACACACACACACACACACACACACACACACACACACACACACACACACACACACACACACACGGAGAGAGAGCCGAGCTTGAATGACACAAGCACACGTGTATTTCCATGCAACTCTCTGATTGGTCTGGTGACTTGCCTCTGTTGCATTCACTGAACACGGGAAATTGCAGTCCTGCCGTTCTCTCTTGTGTCATGATGAGGTTCACATAAAGCACGGTTAATGTATTATATTATTGAGGTGTCTCAAATATACGTCAATCAAGTGGCACCTGCTAACGGGGTGGTGGATGATATGTTTACATCTAAAAACATATTTTTCAAACATTATTACTTTTATTTTATTTTTCTTTCTTTTGTTACTTTTTTTATTAACGGTCCGCGATCTAGCCGCACCACACTCGCGATCGACCGGTCGATCGCGATCGACTGGTTGGTGACTACTGATCTAGTGCTAGGCAGTTAGCGCTGTGTTGTTAGCTGTCAAAGACCTCTGTGCAGACTTATTTGACTACCGGCGATCGCAGACGGAAGTTCAAAGTTTGCTGCTCGTTTATATCGCCCAATTTTCAAAACGCGATCAAAATACCCATTCACATGTCTTGTGGCATGCCTGAACTTTCTACATACGACATTGTGCGTCACCATAGTAGGGAAACTTTCCTCCCATTATGGTCCAGATTCTTGTTGGAGAAGGGAAGAATGTACCCCAATCTGCTGCACCTAATACAAATAGTCCTAGTTTTTCCTGTCTCTACCTCTCAAGTTGAACGGCAGTTCTCAGTAATGAAGAGAATGCAGGGCGATTGGCGTTTAAGCCTGCACACTTCAACAATTGAAGATCTACTCCTCATCAAATCCCAGGGTTGTGCTCCTGCTGAATATCAAAGTGATGAAGCTGCGGCAAGATGGTGGGCAGCTGGCATCAACAAAAGGAGTCCCAATATTCATCCCTATGGTCAAAGGAACCCCAAAAGTCAAAATCTCCCTGACTCGTCATCATCTCCATCTTCAAGTGACTCAGAATAAGGACGCACCTTGACGTAGGCCCACTTCCAAAGTCTCACAGTGAGCCAAACATGTCTGTGCTATAAGAATCCTTGGTAGTTTTAATAAAGAATTTGTTTAATTGCGATTTGGTGTCCATTGAATGCTTAATAAATATATATAAAAGTATTGTAAATGCATATACAATCGTAGTCACTTCATATCATATGTTAAATCATTGTTTTAATTTATGGCCTTGGTGCCCTGGCTTTTGGCCTTTGTGCCCTTAAAAAATTGACAACTCAAAAGGCCAAGTGGCCTTGCCCCTAAAATGACGAAATTCCAGGCCTGCTCTCAGCCATGTTTTAGCATGAGTAAAACGTCTGTCAGACCCAACTGTCTGTCCCTGTTGGACCAGAAAGCTGCTTCACCTGTGCAAAAGTAATTGGTGATTGTTTGGAGTTGTTATGGAGTTTCAAGCTTTTCCCTCCAAATGTCCACAATCCCCTCTTGAGCAAAAATAAATGGCTTCAGCCCCTTTTCATGAATTTGTTCACAGCCCCAAGAGAGACATGATGAAAACACCCAATGTCCTTTTGCAAAGTTGACCCTTCCCATTTAGATGCTTAGCATCAACACAGGCTTGTCTCAGTGTGGCTTCACTTTGCATTCTCATGCAAGAGCCTCATGTTGTTGTCCCCACAGGGTCAGAGAGGAGGGGGCTGCAGAGAAAGCACTTCAGCCTGCCTCCCTCACAGCTGCCAATTTAACTCTGAATGCACATTTGCAAATCAATTCCTGAGGCTTCGGTGGAAATCGAGGGAAGGAGGAGGAGGCGACAAAGCCGTAAAACAACAAATTCTTTAGGAGGGAGGCCGGCAAGATAAAAATAATTGCAGATGAGGGGGATAAGGAGAAGGGGAGTTGTTCTACTGCCCTCTCCTCTGCTACCTTTAGAGATTAACATTCTGTTCAGCAGAAGAAACTTTTTTATACTTGAAGTTCAGTTTAAACTTTTTGTTATCACATTGGGTGAGAGGCTGGTTATCTTGACTGCAGTGTGAGGGTTAGCTCAGTTTAGCCTTATTGTAGTTGCTAAGCTAGAACATGGTTTAATATTCCTTTTTTACCACAACTCCAGAGTGATAAGGAGTGCAGGCTTTTGATTGACTCTTAAGTCCTTCCTGCAGAATGAAAAGCATTTCTCCACCTGTCTGGGAGAGAGACATGATGGGGCTGAGGTGCCATCCATGCTTTATGTCCTCTCCCCTGCAGGGTGGGAGTGAACATACACCGCCTTGGTTTGAGAATGAGTCCTGCTGGACCTTCAGCAGGAGCAGCACTGAGAGTTTAATATATATGTCATATCACGCCGACATCTCCAAATGATGCCATCTGTGCTTGACAAAGGTGTGCAACTTCTGTACCAAATCAATGTGAACATTCAGAAAGCTGCCAAGGCAACACTGACAATAGAACATATTTTTGGGAATCAGTAAAACTCACAACACATCACGGAGACATCACCTATGTTTTCCCTAATCATGCTACATAGTGAACACTAGGGCTGCAACTAACGATTATTTTGGTAGTCGACTAATCTAACGATTATTTTTTCGATTAGTCGACTAATCTAACGATTATTTCTGTCACACCCTCCATCTCTGCTTCCTGTGGGCACGGCTCCTTTTCCGGGCTCCAGTGCATGTTCTACCTCAAGTCTGCACACCTGTGAATGTCACCCTGTTGTCCAGTCCCAGGATCAATTCAATCGCATTTTATTCTTGTCATTTCGCAGACCCTTGTTAATTATTATTTTAAGTTTGGAATTAATTACAGCGTCCATAAAGCTCTAGTGTGCTCTACTACGCTGTAAGCTTGGCGCTGTTTAGCAGCTCGTTGGTGGACACGCAGCCTCAACATAACTGAAATAGCGTTTGCTTAGCAAGCATTAACCATGAGACGTTCTGTTTTCCAACATGTAAGCTAACGTAAACATGACTATGGCTAACTTGCTCAAACTTACCCATGATCCAAAGTAGCAGTCCTCACGGTTCCAGGGTGCTTGCGTTTTAAATGCTCGTGCATCACTGTAGTGCTGCCGTGGAATGCCAATTCCCCTTTACAAATTCTGCATTTCACTGACTTCTTTGGCTTGTCGTCTGTGAAATACTCCCACACTTTCGAAACTCTCGGTCTCGCTTTTTTGAGCTCTTCATCACCCTCATTCTCTCTCCTTTCCGCCATCGTTCGTATTCTTTCTTCTTTGTTGTTAGTACAGAATGCAGTCATGGCAGACAATGGAGAGTATACTGCCCCCAGCACTTCCTGTAGTGCATTGCAGTTACAAATGAACATTTGCGCAGTTTTGAATTAACGTTACCGGCTCTCTGATTGTTTTTATACGACGCGTCGACACTAAAATTCCGCGTCGACGAATTTTTATGATCGACGTCGTCGATTATGTCGACTAATCGTTGCAGCCCTAGTGAACACAACACATCTGTGTTGAAATGAGAAGAGCAGATCTAGTGAATTCTAGCTGTATAGCATTCGGTGAACATAGGTTTGTTGTTGATCTACAGTATACTTTTTTAGGGCCAAAACTTTGAAAGGAGATATTTCACAGTACTATAACATTGATATTCAAGAGGGAATTAGGATCCATTTAACAAAGATCCGTATGCAAATGGTAATGTGTTATTAAACGGATTGTATGTTTAAGTACTTTAGATTTTATGTTATGTTCTTGTTTTTTTAAATAGTATCAAATTGGAATCAAGGATCATGGATTTTCACTGGTATTGGTATTGATTACTAAATTCCTGGTGTCGCAACATACCTGGAAGATAGTGCCAGAGAAATGCAGTCGAGGAAAGGTAAAGGTTGAAGTGGATATTCATCTTTCATATGATGCTGTTGAGATGCAGAGAACAACCTGTCATCTTAAACTGATATCTTGTTGAAATGAACTTTTCATAGCGCTCCATACTCTGATTTAGACCTTCCCCACACACTTTGTTTTGTTTGGCATCATCATTTATTTGTTAAAAATATATACCAAAGTTGTCAAGAACCTAATCCCCCCCATACAAATAATAATGATTTCCCCATCAGATGGCCTTTCAATGCAAGTCAACAGTCCTGGAGCTCTGTGTGTGAGTTACTGGCTGTTGTTCTGATGCTGCTGTCAGAGGAAGTCAATCTGCTTAAGGATGAAAGCCCACTTGTGTTTGTGGTGAAATAAAGCTAGGAGAGTTGGCAGGGTTAAGGGGGGGGCTGTAGATCTTTGGCAGTGGTGCTCTGTTTTTGATTTATATCAGCAGGAATCACCAAGCCACTTGTTCTCGTACGAGATGAGAAGAGGTTGTGACTCAGCACTTGTCCACCCCCCCCCCCCTTCCCTTATAGAGAGGACATTGCAGCAGAGTGTGAGCTCCCTTTGGCTTCTTCAAACTGGTCTCATTTATCTTTGCACACTATTTCTCCGTCACCCTCTGGCTTAACACTCTTCCCATTTTCCCAGTCAAAATGTCTTTGAAGTTGTTTGACAGTAATTCCCTCTCTGTGTATGCATTTGTCTTAGTATTTGAATATATTATCTATTCAGATAGTGCTAGTATGAGCCTTTTTGATTTTGGGTCTGTCAGTTCGGACATATCAGAGTCTGAGTGGAGGCGATTAAAGGAAAGTGCTTTGTTTTCATCTGCTGTATTGATACATAAATAACTTTGTATAAAGACAAGCTAATGGAATGTTAGCTAACTGAGGCAAGTGCCCATGGTTTGACATTGGTGTGAATGGTGGGTCTCCCATAGGTGTTTCCTAGGGCTGAGAACATATTCATCAAACTATCCAGAGCCCTTGTACCCTGAAGCGAGGATTCCTCATGTTTTCCAAACCATGTATGCACGTTTTATTTATTTTGAATGATCACTTGTCAGTTTTATCCGCTAAAGTCAAGATATTAAAACTGACAGGAGGGCTGACAGCTACCAGATTTATAAAGGAAATCACACACACATCCTTCAAGTGTACGACACCATTCTTTTCGCATGGGAATTAAGTGAACATTTAATATTTTCTACATAATGTCAAACACACTCTGGCTCTCACTGTCTTGAATCTCATCCCTGTGGTTTCGTTAGCTCATATGTAGCTTTGAGAGTTTCTGCCACCCTGCTGCAGAGCTCCACAGACAGGAGAGAGAGCTAATAGGCCCTTAGAGGGTCCGGACTTTCCTATCAGACAACCATTCACACTCTCCAGACTCCAGCTGTCCATTTGACCTGATTTGAGTCCATCTTTCCCAGCCTTATCCGTTATCACGTCTACACTCACTGTGAGCTATAGCTGGGGAATACTTGAACTTCAGAGATGTAAATGTCCCTGAGTGCAGTCAGTCCTCCACTGTCACACTAATGTACAGCCTGCAGCACGATCACTATCATTACAGCGTGGATTCTAAAGACTCTCAAAATCATCTCGATTCAGTCACAGTTATTATTTTTCTGTTTCCCCAGGCTGAGCTGTGTATGACGTCCCAGAGCAGGAAGCAGTGTAGAGGGTAGCGGAGAGATGCTTTCAGCCGGTCCTCAGATGAGGCGTATCATCTGTAGCTCAGTGTCACGTTTAGCTCAGTAAACGCTGTGGTCTCTAACTCTTTAAAAACCTTCACTTTACATTTCCACATGGCTTGTTCCAACGAGCTTGTACTGTAACATTTATGAGATAGCTCTTAATTACTCTGACCTGATGACCCCCCCCCCAAACCCTCCCAACCACACACACTCATTCCAGCCATGATATATGATACCTTAAAGCTATTAGATAAACAGTCCATAGTTATTGCTCAGAAACACAAAAGTAGAAGCTGTTGCAAGATTATGGCTATATTAAGATGTTTTTTCCTACGGGTCGTTACCTTGTAAAAGAAAAAAAAAAGAAGACATTTAGCACACCCAATGTCCAATGCTGTGATCATGGATTATAGAATACAAATAAAAAAACATCACAGAAAATGTTGTGTTTTAGTACAGGTTACATTGAAAGTAGTTAACCTAGTGATCCATGAAGACTCACCCTGACCACTTTAACTACAACCACTTCCATTCTTATGAATCATTCATCATGAGAATAAATGTAGTAGCACATCAAATATATGATATTGTATGCATATTCTAATAGTCAGCAGACTAAATTATTAGAAAGAATCAAAACTATTGTTGATGAATCACGCCCACGCAAAATCAATGTCAGACAATATAGAAGATGTTCAGTTTAATTGTTAAGTTTTTAAACAATTCAGCTGTTTGACCTCATGATGCCTCCCATTCAACACATACAAGGCTAATATACTGTTAATGTCTAGTTAAGAAAAAAAGATGAGACAAAGAAAGGAAGGTGTTTTTCCTATAATGTCAGTGGAATATAACCTAAATGGTATATTTAAACATTCTGCTGCTGGAAGTAGATTTCAGACATTAACCAGCTGCAATTTGATTCTTGCTAAGAGCAACATCAAAGCCTCAAAACCATTTCCTCCGTTTTTCAAAACTTCCTATTTCTCTATCTCGGTGAAAGTAATTGCAGTGAGAGCAGTGCAATCAGACGGCACTTTATATTCCATCAGCCACAGGAACTAGCTCCATCTTAATTCCCTAAACCTCATGCAGGATGTGTAAGTTTGAGGGCAAATATTCAGACTCATTTATTCCTATGGATTCATCTTCTTTTTTGTCCTCTGTGTTTTTGTTTCAAAATGTAACCTTAAGCCAAAGAGATGTTATAGAATAGATAACCAAACATGTCAGTGGACTCCTGACTCCTGAATCCAACCTTATAGATAAATATATCTATACTTTCTTTATCCAAAGTTTGGAAATTTTTTTTTCACATCAGCATTTTGACAGTCTATGTACAAGAATAACAATAATTTTGGTGCTTTTGTTAACTATTTCACAGTTTTTCTGGCCCCATAAAATCAAGGTTGTTAGCGGGCCAACAACCAGGCTGAGTCGGGCTGAGTATGCTAAACTAGAGAGAGAGCAGCCTGTCCTCCAACAAAAAACGAGCATATAGGCCGATTGTTCATGCCCTTATTACGACCCAGAGACAAGTTTTAAAGTGTATGTTGTTTCTTACACGACCACTAAAGGTGCTCTAGTGGTCGTGTAAGAAACAACATGCTCCCGGCCCGTTCATTGCAAACACTCCGGAGGAACGTTTATTCACAAATAACCCTCTCTGGACAATCCTAAATTGTGGAATAGTTTGGCCATTAAAATGCTTTTTGATTAGATTTCTGGCGAGAAGTGTATATTGTACTCTTAGAATCCACGTCCAGTCGATGTGTAGGATCCATAGTTTGATAGATATTACAAAGATGATTTGAGGTCTCGCCAGGATAATGTGTATTCAGCTTCCATGTAAAGTTAGCGTGGGGGAAAACAGTTTTTCCGGTCTCGAAGTTTTCATAATAAAACCGGATATACTCCCCTCACTGTCAAATAATTACACAGTGATATCTGCATTACTCATCCACTAAAAAACATCAGTTTATACTTGTTAATTACACAATATTGATTGGTTTAAATTGTGTACAATGCTTTTGTGTTTTTAACCTTCGATTCAGAGAATTGTTTTTTCTGAGTTTAAACACTACAGTTTCCAAAGACACTACACTACCCAGAATCCCCAGCTTTGTGATTGGATGTTGGAGAGGCAGATTGACAAGGTTACGCTGAGCGTCAAACAGCTCTTTGAAATGGAATGGAACACAGTGGTGTTATCTCATTTAAAACATATAATTAATAAATGGGTGAATTAATATACCCACATGACACCTAAGGTCAGAAGAGCTTTATTTAACAGCTGGTCTTATGTCTGTGACCCCTCCTGTTGTTCATTGATAAGCCTGAAACATGCACTTGTCAAGGTTCAGAGGCAAATATGGCAATGCCATCGATCATCTTAAAGGTCACATGTCATGGCCATTTCCACTGATCATAATGCCATTGTTGAGGTATACTAAAATAGAAAAATACTGTGCAATTTTCCGAACTCACATTGGTTTCGCATACAGCATCTCTGTAAAGTATGTGTATTCAGCAGTATTCACTTTCTCCACTAAACGGCTCACTACAGCTCCCCCCCCCTCGCCCCTCCGTGATTTCCTTGTTTAGCGATACACAGCCAAACACAGCCAAACTCAACCTGAACACACACAAAGTCACAGCCGAAATAAAAATAATAAGTGTGGCTTGATATTGAGTAAGAAAAAGGTTTATAGGTTGATAAACGCTGTGAGAATGGGTCTGCAGAGAGAATTTTGCCAAGATCCCAACTGTCTGTTATCAGCCTGCAGCACGGAGCAGAAATCAGCAGGGCTGCCTGCACTGTGTGCGTGTGTGTGGATTGGTCAATTTGGACCAATCAGCGGGGGCTTAACGTAACGGCTCCACGGACGTAACGTAACGGCTCCACGGATTGGCCCATTTAGTTCCGGGTACGTTCTTTCGTAAGCACGTACCCAGAAGAATCAAATGGATGATGACGTCATGATGACGTTTCACCAACGAGGCGGTTTTGGGGAGGTATTTTCTGTTTTAGAGTTTTACTCGCTCCAGGGTGTACTTTGAGGGTTTTGACTCTGCACACCGTTTACATGCAGAAAAACCTTCATAATACACAAGGGGACGGGTAATAACCGGAAAAGCATGACATGTGACCTTTAAGATAAGATAAGATATACTTTATTGATCCCAAGTTGGGAAATATTTTTGTTACAGCAGCATACTACTTTGTTCTACTCCACTACAATTCAGAGGTTAACCTGGTATTTTTACTCCACTACATGTATTTTAGTTACTTTGCAGATTCTGATTAATGATGTGACATATAAGCAAAACTTAAATCAGACTTTAGTTACACCTAAGTGAAATTCAGGGAAGGTGATTGTCAAGTAAACTCTGCAATATATTTAAGCAATAGCTCACGACAGGCCGTGGTATATGCTCATTATATCACAGCTAAGGGGCGTGGTTCGGCCCGACGCGAAGCGGAGGGTCGACAACCCCCTTAGCTGTGATATAATGAGCATATATCACGGCCTGAAGTGAGCTATTGCTTTTATAAAACGGTTACCAAGTGTGGCAATATGAAAGAAAAATACACACTCTAATTTAAATTGTTTTTATTCGTAAATAATGATGTTCAAAATAAAATAGTCCCTCCGTTGCCTTCTGCACAAAACATAGTGCAAGGTGGTTGCTATGCAACAACACTAACAGCAAGCGAACATATTAGACAGAGAGCGTTGATCCATTATTTGGCTGTTTATTTACATTAATGTGGATGTTGCTGTTTATTGTGCATCCACTGAAAAACTGTCCAGCATCAGTAGCATGGCTTACGTGGTCACTTGTACGGGTTGAGGTTGTTTGAGGCTGTTGCTTGGCGTGGCGAGAATATTGCTCCACTTTCTCCGGTTCCTAGATTCGGCTTCCAGTAGCTCTGGAGAGAGCTTTCGCACCTGCGGCCACTAACGGTCATAATTTCTCTGCTTTGTTTCAAGATCCGCATCAGAAAGCTTTTGAATGGTGCTACTTTTCCAGTTGGTCTACCTGCTCTTCACGTAGCTCTGCATGTCGTAGTTTAGGTGCTTTTTTTTCTGGAGAAAGGCACTGCTCAATCCACTCCTCCATACTATAGTAAGACCCCCCCGGAGGTCGAAGTTAATCTTAAATGTTTCCATTTTATGCTTTGTAAGTTTGTTTCGTAACGGAAGAAATTTAAATATATTTATAAAACTGACAAGTTAAATCAAGCAATCTGATTGGTCGATAGCGTTTTTGCGGACCTCTTTGATTACAGATTTGAAAACATCGTTGCTTGCTTTAAAAGTAGCACAATTCATTATGTTAAACCTTCAAAAGTATCTAGATATCCCTGCCCTAATGCCAAAGGAACTGCACACTGAATATGTTTTGCCGTTTGATGTCTATGTCTGGACCGCTGCGTCAAAAAGGAGGGCTTCTGCCCCGTTACTTCTCCGCTGCTTTCTTGTTCCAGTATGAACGGTATACTGTTTTTCTCAGACGCGGAGGGATACTGACTTGTTGTGAAAAGTAACTTACAATTCTACCCGTGGTATACGCTCAGTATATCACGGCTAAGAACCAATCAGATTGCTTGATTTGACTTGTCCGTTTTATAATGGACGTTAAGTACTTTGTCAGACTTCATATTTATCTGTGGATAACCCCAATGTTTTTTTCTTATTCAAAAGAAGACCTTAACTTAAAGTACTCTTTAATGTTTGAATAAAGCCTTATTAGTTTGTCTGTTTTGCACATCCTCCTGTTAATATCTTTGGACGTCCTGCACTAAACTGTTTTATTGTTGAGATCACTACAGTATCTTCTTGATATTTTCTATTCTATATTTCTATCATGCCTTCTACTTTCCCCCAATTTTGTATGTAGGCTACTTAATATTTAAATGTTTTCATCAAATAAAACGTATTCAACAACAACATTCAATAACGTGCTTTAACCACTAGGTGGTGCGGGTTAAAAAACCAGTGGTGTAGTTCATAAAACATAATAATATCAAACATAATATGACTATTAACTTTATTTTGAAATCAAAACAGAACGGTAAAGGAAAATACAGTCTCTCGATTTGAAGCTTATGCATTGTACCATGAACCTGTATAGACCTGTAACAGTCAACTGCATGAGGAGTTGGAAAGGTAGTTCAGTAAATAATATCTTTAAAAACTACAAAGAAATCCCCCAATTGGATCAAATATAAAAGTCAGCCGAATTAGTGTTGATATTGCATGGAGACGTATTGTGTGAAAATAAATGGAAGATGTTGTTTAATTGCTAATATATTTATGATCCACGTCACATATTCAGTTTTTTGCGGCATTTCTTACAGTTTGTCAAAAGGTCTTCTGATCAGGGCTCTATAAATAAATATCTACGGCAGATATGTAATATTTAATGCAGCCGAACCGTGTATTACAATGCCGTTATGTGATGACTTCCAAAGAGAAAAGCAAGAACACTCGGAATAAAGTATTCTTTTATTTAAAAAAACGTTTTTCGGATTTCACATCGCATAAACAACATATCCCTACATGCATTGCGGCTAAAACAATCGATGTTTTAGCCTATCAAAACCTCTGAAAAAAGAAAGGTATCTCTCAGAATCAAAAGAGAAAAACCTATGGGAAAAACCCAAAAGCATTGTACACAATTTAAACCAATAAATGTTGTATAATTAACAAGGATAAACTGATGTTTTTTAGTGGATGAGTACTGCAGATATCACTGTTAAATCATTTGATCATTGGTTTTATTATGAAAACGTTGAGACCGGAAATACTGTTTTCAACCCGTAAATGTACATGGAGGCTGCCGCATACCTCAAATCATCTTCGTAATATCTTGAACAAACGATATATTTGGTCGTAATAAGGGCCTGAACAATCGGCCCATTTGGTCGTACGAATTGGAGGACTTCAACACGTGTATTTCGGTTTTATTCACGGCATTCATTTTGTTATTCTACAGTATTGTTGTTTTATAGTTATTTTTTAATGTATACAACCCAATTTGTGTTCTTTGAAATTGAAAAGGATATCGCATTGTGTTTGTTACTTTCGTTGCAGTTGTATATGTCTCAAGTGTAATTTGGCTTGGCTTCCTATTTTTTATGGACATGCTTTTATTTTGAAGGAGAGTTAGCGCAGTTGACAGGAAGTTGTTGTTGCTATGGAAACAATGTGACGGAGATTAACGGAGAAAAGTCATATCTACATATAAAGAAAGTACACGATAACGTTTATGGTTAAGTGTTAGGATCCCCCGAAGAGGCACAAGCTCTTACGTTGATATTGGATATTTCAATAAATTCAATTTGGTAGCCGCAGTGCAAACGGATATTCGGATATTCGGGTAGTCTACAGCCCTAGAAAATATACATATTTCAGTAGAAAAGACATATCTATATATATATATATATATTTGAATACAGTGTGTTATGAGCTTGTTAGACATCCCATTCTAAAACCATATAAACAACAATGGCCCTCTTCTGGGAAGGTTTTTCACAAGCTGTAGGATTTGGTCGGTCTTCATTTGTACCATTTATCATTAGCTTTTGGAAGGTTAGTCACTGATTTTTTTTGAGAAGGCATGGCACGCAAAGTACGTTTTTAAAACCTCCCAAAGGTGGTTTAATTTAAAAACTGAATATAATGCCCCTAATGTAGTCATGAATGCTGCATCAATCATCACTGGATTCAAATCAAGCTTTTCTAAAAACACGAGTGTCATGTCACACATCCTGTTGTCTGATCCTTCAGATGCTCTCATGGGAACATTTCACTTAGATTTGTGTACCTCCTTCCATTTGAATGACAGCATGGCGGCACATTTATGTATGAAAAGGAAAGACAGAGGGCAACAAAAAGCAATTTCAAAGCTTGCAAAAACCTGTGGGAATAACATCGCCTGCATCTATATCTGCGTCTGCATTTACTTTGATTATTATAAATAAGAAATCTCACAGAGCTTTGCAAATGACTCCCTTACATTTCCAAAAAACACTTTGAATGTTTTAAGCGTTTTCAAAAAAAGTTTTCATTGGGGTTGGTTGTATATTTTGGTATAATATTTCAGTATTTCAGTCAACCTACCTTCCCATGAGCGTATGAATAGCACATTTCCTCCATGTTTATTCCCCTCCTGCTTCCCCTCTACTGCGGGAGAATTGGGTTTTGTTTTCAATAGATGCAGAATCTAGAGCATGTCATTTCACACGTCCTCTTGATTTATATTTTAATATAATTGTTAGGTAATTACATTACACACTTGCTTCCCACTGCTATGCTTCTGCAATAAAAGTGTGTGTTTTTCTGAGGCTGTTCACACACCAAGCTTTGGCTAAAATGTATACAAATACAGAAAATAGGTTTATCTTGTTCTTCCTACGCCAGTGCAACCACACTTTTTATATACAGCATAGCATCTGTGAACAATCTGAATGTATGTCCTTTTCAATCTGTTGTGGCTTTGGTTTGGAGAGAAGTTGGTACAACCTCAACTGTCAGTCCTGTTGCTGACATATAAACAGCCATATTCTCTAACATGTTTGCACCATAGACTCGATATAAGAAGTTTAAATAGTTACCGTGACATCACCCATTTGGTTTGTCAATTAATGTTTTGAAGACTAGAGTTTGGCTTTTTAGTTGGCACCTTTTATAAACCAAGAAAACATGTTTCCGATTATTCCAACACAACATTAATGCAGCTCAAAAGCCCTTTCTGCCAATGTTCATTCAAGTGAAACATCATATGTCTTATTTGCTCCAAAAGGGTAATTTATAAATAAAGATCTGGCCAGTATTATTTTTTGCCGTCTTGGTTTTGCCGTCTTGGTTTAAAACAACCCAAGCATGACCTGCTTGGCTGATACAAAGTACTTTCTAAAGCAAACAACAAACAGAGCTTGTTCTTAGAGTGTCTTTTAGTACAACTGAAAGCTGCACATTTAATGAGCAACGCTGTGGTGGCAACTCACAAGTTAACCACGCCCTTATATACACTGCTTTATCATGTTTTTTACTCAAAATCTGACCCTCATTTAAAAATGACAAGGCTAACATCATGCCACTTAAAGAATACTTTAACCTAGGCCTTCAGAACATTCACTTCTTAAGAACATGTTTACTGAAGTAACAAATCAAGTGAGAAGTAACATTGTCTCATAAACTCGCCCACTGCTGATCATTAGAGAGAGAGCTGGTTTTAGGGACTTCTGCATTATATTCTCTCTTCAGGCTCAGGGGGTTGCCACCATCAAAACAAAGAATGCTCACTTAGGTGCTGACATTTGGAGGAACTCAAGTTGAACCCTTTCTCTTTTCTCTTACCTCCAGGATCCCGCCCCAGGTTAGAAGATGCCGCTCCTCGGATCGTGGAACACCCGTCTGATCTCATCGTGTCTAAGGGCGAACCGGCCACCCTCAACTGTAAGGCGGAGGGCCGGCCCACTCCAATGGTGGAATGGTACAAAGATGGCGAGCGCGTGGAGACGGATCGAGAGGACCCTCGATCCCACCGGATGCTCTTACCCAGCGGCTCCCTCTTCTTCCTGAGAATTGTTCACGGGAGGCGGAGCAAACCTGATGAAGGTCTCTATGTTTGTGTGGCCCGAAACTACCTGGGAGAGGCAGTCAGTCGCAACGCATCGCTGGAGGTGGCAAGTAAGTCAGAGAACCTCACACACACGGAACAAAAAGGAACTGTGTGTAGGTGTCATGATATTCCACACTCTGGTGGCACATTGGTAGCACTTTTTTCCCCCTACAGTGCCTCAGGTACTGAAAGCTCATGAATAATGGCATCCTGTTGTCCCGGGGATAATAGATAATGTGTTTGGGATGAGCTAAATTCTCGCCAGGGGGATTTTTTACCCCCTAAAATGCTAGATTATGAACAACATATTCATTTTGAAATTGGCAAAAGGAGCGCTGGTTACTTAGCCACCGGTGGCTTGGCTAAATAACTGAGCTCATTGCTAATGTTGCCGAACTGAGGTTCCATTGAGATACATTATGATGAGTTCAATCTCTACTCAGTGAAAATGAGTTTGGGTGAAGGAAAATGATAACGTCATGAACAAACAAACAATGAAAAAGATAATATAGAGCCATTTTCTAATCTTATCAAAAACATGCAGACAGTTATTATGAAGTTAATGTGTGCTAGTGACATCCCTGTGTAGTGGAATACAAGCGTGTGGCGCAGTGGACTAGTGCGTTGGTGTTCAGATCAGGTTCAAACCCCACTGCAGTCAGCATGTCGTTGTGTCCCTGAGACACTTCACCCCAAATAGCTCCTGTGGGGATTGCCCACAGTATTGAGTATGTAAGTCGCTTTGGTGTCAGATCTCCTGGCAGCTTGCACTCAAGATCCACCCCCCACCCTCATCTCTGGCCTCCAACACTTCATCCTATCTCCTCCCCAGCCTCGTTCCCAACATCCTCCCCAACATCCTCCCCAGCCTCAGAACCAGCCTCAGAACCGGCCTCTGAACCGGCCTCGAACCGGCCTCTGATCCGGCCTCTGAACCGGCCTCTGATCCGGCCTCTGAACCAGGTCTGTTTCTATGGGAAGACGACAGCGAGCTCCTCTAAACAGATAAGAGTTGTCGCCACTGGACAGGAAGGCTAAAACAAATCTTCTTCAGGGAGGGGAAGGAAAGGCCACAGTTAGCTGGCAGCTTCTCTGGAGCAGATGTTACTAACTTAAAATACAAAAAGCTCCCGTCAGATGGCTGTCCAACGGACATTTGGTATTTTTTTCACTGCATAACAAAGCTGCTTTTGATCAGCAGCACTTTAATGAAATGCAGATAGGGCCATCTCAAGCTTTAATGTAAGAAAATAACCATAAAGTATCCTCTAGCTTTGTTTTGACAGCAGCAGGTAATTAATAAATGGAGACAGTTTGTATGAATTAAAATATAAAGATGAGTTTATTTATTTATTGCTGTTAAAAATTTACTTCTGACTTCTTTCACAATAGAAAACTAGTGAATGACAAATATCATTGACAGTGATTGAATGTACTGATCATTGTGTGATATTGACAGCCTTCTCACAGAAAGAAAACGTGCCTTTGTTATCCTTATACAGGACTGTCTCAGAAAATTAGAATATTGTGATAAAGTTCTTTATTTTCTGTAATGCAATTTAAAAAAACAAAAATGTCATACATTCTGGATTCATTACAAATCAACTGAAATATTGCAAGCCTTTTATTATTTTAACATTGCTGATTATGGCATACAGCTTAAGAAAACTCAAAAATCCTATCTCAAAAAATTAGAATAGTTCCTCAGACCAAGTAAAAAAAAAAGATTTATAACAGCAAAACACAATCAAACATTTGAAAATGTCCATTAATGCACTCAGTACTTGGTTGGGAATCCTTTTGCACGGATTACTGCATCAATGCGGCGTGGCATGGAGGCAATCAGCCTGTGGCATTGCTGAGGTGTTATGGATGCCCAGGATGCTTCAATAGCGGCCTTTAGCTCATTAGCATTATTGGGTCTGGTGTCTTTCAGCTTCTTCTTCACAATACCCCACATATTCTCTATGGGGTTCAGGTCAGGGGAATTTGCAGGCCAATCGAGGACAGTAATGCCATGGTCAGTACACCAGTTACTGGTGGTTTTGGCACTGTGGGCAGGTGCCAGATCATGCTGGAAAATGAATTCCTCATCTCCATAGAGCTTTTCAGCAGACGGAAGCATGTAGTGCTCTAAAATCTCTTGGTACACAGCTGCATTTACTCTGGGCTTGATGAAACACAGTGGACCAACACCAGCAGCTGACATGGCTCCCCAAACCATCGCTGACTGTGGGAACTTCACACTGGATTTCAAGCAACTTGGATTTTGCTCCTCTCCAGCCTTTCTCCAGACTCTGGCGCCTTGACTTCCAAATGAAATACAAAACTTGCTTTCGTCTGAAAAGAGGACTTTGGACCACTGTGCAACTGTCCAGTGCTTCTTTTCCTTAGCCCAAGTCAGACGCCTCTTCCGTTGTCTTGAGTTCAGAAGTGGCTTGACCATGGGAATACGGCTATTGTAGCCCATTTCCCGGACACGTCTGTGAACAGTGACTTTTGATACCTGGACTCCAGCTTCAGTCCACTGTCTTTGAAGCTCCCCCAAATTCTGGAAGCGACTCTTCTTCACAATGCTGTTAAGGCTGCGGTCATCTCTCTTGGTTGTGCAGCGTTTCCTGCCACATTTCCCCCTTCCAACAGACTTTTTGTGGATGTGCTTTGAAACTGCACTCTGTGAACAGCTTGCTCTTTGAGAAATTTCTTTTTGTGTCTTACCCTCCTGATGGAGGGTGTCAATGACGGTCCTCTGGACAGCAGTCAGATCAGCAGTCTTCCCCATACTTGTGATTTAGTTTACTGAACCAAGCTGAGTGTTTTTCAAGGCTCAGGAAACCCTTGCAGGTGTTTCGAGTTAATTAGACGATTCAAGTGATTCGTTGAACACCCTACTAGTATACTTTTTCATGATATTCTAATATTTAGAGATAGGATATTTGAGTTTTCTTAAGCTGTATGCCATAATCAGCAATATTAAAATAATAAAAGGCTTGCAATATTTCAGTTGATTTGTAATGAATCCAGAATGTATGACATTTTTGTTTTTTTAATTGCATTACAGAAAATAAAAAACTTTATCACAATATTCTAGTTTTCTGAGACAGTCCTGTATAACCTAAACAAAATAATTTTAAACGCCATGCTTTGAGCGGTTTTGCAGAGACACCAGTGAAGTTTTAAATAATTCCTCTAACCCCTGAATCTTGCCTCTCCCGATTTAATCTAATATTTTAAAATAGAGAATAACTCAAACCTGCTGAAACCGGTAAAAGAAACTCCACTCCAAATAAAAATGTGTGAAACTCCAGAGTCAAACACCTTACAGCCGGCATCATATTTCCCTGAAAGGCTGCAGCCCTTCATTTAATAATCCATCTGAATCCCCCCTGGCTGCCCCCCCCCCCCCCCCCCCCCATCACCTTTTCTAAAGGCTGCATACCTTTCACCTTGCCATAGCTCTGTTTATGTGCTGGCATCAGAAGCTGCTGGATATTAGTGATATAAGTGATATAAGCCGTATAGCAGGTAGTGTAGTAGACGTCTTGTGAATCACTTTAAAAATAAATAAGGAATTAAGTAGAAAACTCACCATGAAGTATCCCTAATGTGTTTCTGCACTGCACTCCTTTTTGTGTTGTGCAGCAGTTTTCTTTGCGGTGGAAGTGTTTTCCTGTGTGTTCTGAGCCTGCTGGTGTAGTAGCAGTGTCATGCAGTCTGCACGGCCTCACAGCTGATCACTTCATCTGTTTTCTGTAGAGCAAGCTTTCTGTTGCTTTTCCTCTCTGCTCCTGCTCCTTCGGGAAGAGACACTCTCTGCAGCTGTCTGCAAACACACACTCGCAAAGGGACCATTTTGTGCACAGCAGTTGTTCTGTCAGATAGGAATCCCTTATCCACTGTGGTGGAGAAGAAACTGCAGGTGTGTGTTTTACAGGAGTGTCTGTCTGCAAAGAAACACCATTCCACAAAGAGACCTAACACTGAAAAGATGAAACGTTGAAAGTAATAATATTAAGTTTAAAAAAAAAAATGTGGTTCAACTTAATATTATTGCTTTCAACTAACCAGCTTTTCAGTGTGCTTCCGGAGAAACAAAGAGGTTACATAGAACAAATACTGGCCAGTGCCAAAGCCAAGCAAGTCCCGGCTCCTGCCAACCCCCCCCTGCATGGTACCAATGGGGCCGGAGATAAGTCCACAGGCACAGGGGCCCGCCGGAGCACAGGGGCCTGCCCGGAGCAGAGGGGCCTCAGCATGGCAGCAGGCTCTCTGTGGCACTCTTATCTGCCCAGTCTGTGCCTTGGAAGCACTGAGGGCACACTGGGAGGAGTGTGAGTGAGTGTGTATATTTGGTATCAGGGTGGGAGCCAACACAGTGGGAAGGGTGGAAGGTTCAGGAGGTTTAACCCCTTACAGTCCATCTGCTGCAGGCTGAGAGGCAGGCGGGCGGGCGGAGGCTACTGCGCTGCAATATGGAAGAACTGGCAAAGCTTTTGTGCTGACCAATGCACCTGACAGGAGTTTGTCTGGAAGTGGCTTATGTTGTTGTGTCATATTTTAATCTCTTCATACATGGAATAACGGGGCACAGATATCTTTTGCTGAAGACAGCTTGTCTAGTATGTAGGATTGTAGCAGGAGTTGAATAGCGAGACTTTAGAGGTCAAACTAATGCTTCACTACACATTCCATCTTGTAGCTGTAGTTTAAAATTGCAGTTTTAACTTTGAAATCTATCTTTTGAAGATCAAACCCCCTTAGCTTTAAATGTGTCTGCAAAATGTTTGATTTCTCACTGACAAAAACATATGTAAAAAACGCACACGGTCTCCACCCTTAACGCTGTCACAGTGTGTGTACCTTGCTAGCCTGTTCGTGATGGAAGGACTCTTCTCTGTGCAAACGTTCAGTAGCTGTTGAGTCTGTATGCGCACATCTGTAAGGCTTATCCAGATAAACTTTAGCCAACTCTGTGACATGATCTAATATACCATTATCACACTCAGCTAGTTTACAATTTGAATGTGTTTTAAAGTGTAATACTATACTGTACTTGCATATTCTTATATAATACTTGCGTACTCCATACTATATAAAAAAAGAACAAGTTTTATAGTAATTAGTTCATGAAAGTATTCAAACTGACAATGAGGTACTCAATAACGTAACGTGAGGGTATGTTCTGGTAACAGTTTCCACTAATTATTAATGAAATCTTTATTAAATGGAGGCTTGATGCATGGGTCTTTTCAAGCTGCAGGAGGTAGAGCTGTGATGTAACTGGCGGACTACAGTCATTCATTTTGAAACAAACATTGTTAAACATGAAAAGCAGTAAAATATCAGTCTCAAATGTAGGATCAAAAGAAAAACACAGTTTCACGAGTCACATACGCATATGTATTTGTGCTGTTAGTGTAGCTGTCATCCAGATATACTCCTTCACATCCTTCTCCCTTTTTCGACCTGTAAGTTCCATTATCTTGCATTACGAACAGATCCAACAACACTTTACTGAATATTTCCTTCCAGAATGTGTGTTTAACATCCCAATCCTATCCTATTTCACGCATTAACAGAAGTTCTTTGATCCTGAAAATGCGCCCTACAAAGTTATGTGCCAGGAGCAGAGGCCAATTCATGTCAGTGGTATAAAAGTCAGTGAAGCACAATAGAGCTAACAGGCAGACACCCCTGGGTGGGGATCTGACATCAGAGCGACTCGCCCCAACTCCCGGCGGATTCTCCTTTCAGTGTTTTATACCTCTGACGTATTTATTATGCCTGCTACGTCTCTGCCGCCCTCATGAATATGCACACTAACAGGGGGGGCTTTTTATAAGGTGCTGGGGGTGGAGTCAGATGCATTTCAAATAAAGCTGACTGGGGTAGTAACCTCTCTGGGTTTTAGGTCTTAGGTTTTAGACCTAAGGATAAGGATGCACACACACACACACACACACACACACACACACACACACACACACACACACACACACACACACACACACACACACACACACACACACACACACACACACACACACACACACACACACACACACACACACACACACACACACACACACACACACACACACACACACACATCACAGTTTTTGGATCAGTGTGAACCCTGTGCAGAGAAATGAATTTCAGGGTTTTATGGATTTGGAAATGGCAAAAGGATTTGGGGGTGCTGGTGAAGAAAGAGTTATAGTAGGAGAGAGGTGTAGGGTGGATGGCTGTGATGAGAGATAATGTATACCGTCAAACCCGGTATTTATTGTGACTGATGATAGCCTTCCCCCCAAGACGCAATGACTCCTAATTGCATAGACTATATAACCATTTGTTGTCTTTAAAGTTATTCTGAATAAGCTTATTTTATCTGTTTCCCTACTTTAAATGTGCTGATATTATCTCTTCAGCTATTACAGGGTAGCTGATTGTATCTGTATGTCTTTTGAGCATTTTAAGGACCAGCTCTTTCAGAGTCTAATGGGCAAATATGTGGGCACATTTTAGAAGAATGAGAGGCTAGTGACCTGCGATGTTGCCCGAAATTGAAATCTTCAGTTTTATGTTTATCAGCATATAAGTATATTTGTGTTGTAATTGTTGTACAATCACTTATATTAGTTCTAGCAGGGAGGTAAGGCTGGTTATGTATTTGACTCAAGACTGTCATTGCTAAAACAATGACAAGACGATAACATAATGATATTTTTTGGATACGTTGTTAGAGACACACATCCCACTGTTATGAGTTTCACATTCAGCCCTCGCATAATCTCCCCTGCACCCAGAGGAGCAGGACAATGTTTCCCTCCAGCTGTCTGAATCACTCTCAGACCCATTTGTCAGGACAGCACTGTCAAGAATCATGTTCCATTTACTCCTGCTCATCTGCTTTATAGCAGCCTGGAAGTCAGGGTGTGTATCGTCTGCTGCCTGCATCATATCCATACTAACATTAATCAGTGTGTGGATCTGTATTCAGCACAGCGAGCCCAGAGGGAGTGAGACAGTAACACCATCACCTCTCACTCTGATGGTGCTGGTGATAACACACCGGCCTGTGTTTGTGACGATGAGTTGAGGTGTGTTCATGCTTCACTAATAGGATTGCAGCTCTCATCCTTGTGGAGTCGGGAGGCGATGGCCGTCCTGTCTTAAAGGAAGGGGATCAGATGGCCGGAGTGAGGCCAAGGGGCCCCTGCTTAACCCCCTCTGCACGGCCCTCCGTCTGCCTTTCATTGAGCCAGACACGCCAACCAAACCCTCCTCCAGAGGATAGCCATGAATTAATTAGACCTTAATAAAGGGGAGGGGGCCTGTGTGTGTGTGTGTGTGTGTGTGTGTGTGTGTGTGTGTGTGTGTGTGTGTGTGTGTGTGTGTGTGTGTGTGTGTGTGTGTGTGTGTGTGTGTGTGTGTGTGTGTGTGTGTGTGTGTGTGTGTGTGTGTGTGTGTGTGTGTGTGTGTGTGTGTGTGTGTGTGTGTGTGTGTGTGTGTGTGTGTGTGTGTGTGTGTGTGTGTGTGTGTGTGTGTGTGTGTGTCATAAAGGGTCAGCAGGACAAAAGCAGAAGGATGAGGGGTTGGGCTGGAGGGGGGGGGGGGGGGGGGGCGTTGACCACAGGTGGTGTGTGGAAGAGCTTTAACCTCCTCCCCCCCTTAACGACAGTGTAGCACAGGGGCCGCAGAGAACAATAAAGGCCCCTTGCTCCAACTGTTGTGTCCACTGACAGCCCATTATCTATGTGAGCACCGGCCCCCCGCTAAATGACCTTTCTTATTGGTAATTTCCTCGACTGCATCCCATTTACTGTATGTGTGAACCTACTGTGGGCATTGAAAAAACTCCACTGAATACATTAAGTGTGGATGAAATATGTATGGTTTTTGCTCAAGTATCTTGATTAAGATTGTAATTAATTAAGAGTCATTAGTCATGGTCTTACAGGATGCAAATGACGCCCCGCTGAGCTCATTGAGGCCAACAATAGCCTCTGGCCAAACGACACAAAGAGCTGTGTGGTGTCAGTGTGTTGCTTCAGGGTACGGATTAAGAGGCAGTTTGATTTATAAAGCATGTTTCACACACAGAGGTTCAAGGTGCTGAGAGAAATATAAACAAACCAGGAAGTCCAGTCAGATGATTACAACAGAACTGTAAATATATCACATTCACTATTATTTGTTTTGTTTGATTGTTGATTCTTTTGGAGCGTCAGTGCTTGTGTTCCAGGAAAACCACCAAGAAAAGTGTTAAACACAATATTTCATCCTTGAAGGGGTTTTCTGGACTTAATTTGGGTCCAGTCATTATTATTAATCTTTAACTTGTATTATATTATATTAAAGCATTTTATGATATTAAAGTATTTTTGTTAGTTTTTTGTTTCCGTTAATTTACGGTGTTGAAAATACAATCTGTAGGCTGTGAAAAGGAGATGAGGAAATGTTCTCTAACCTAAAAGAAGAAGAACAATAAGACATTTTGGCGAATCCCAGAAATAAATGGATATTCAAAAAAACAAATGAAATAAATAACAGGAAAATGTTACCTATATTGTTTCCTTCATAATAGTCCAATGTTTGTCAGCTAAACATGCTACAAGGTAGTTCACATGATATTTGTACTTGCATGTGGTAGATTGCAGTTGATTGGTCAGTCAGGATATGCGGTGCACATTGACAGAATTGAAACCCAGACTGATAGCGAGGCTGATAGTTTGTTAATGTGTTGTTCATGTCTGAATCCGGCCGTAGGGGAATCATGATAACAGACAGTCCGCTCTGAATCAACAGAGTAAAACAATGAAACAAAAAGGCAACATTAATGTGATGAGATGCAACAAGTAAATAGACTAAATAACAAACGCAGATAACATACGCTTTGGGCATGAGTAGGACACATTAGCAGAGGGGGGAGTTTAAAAGAAATGCATCAATTCATCACAATTAAAGGAGGAGTAGGACACATCTGGTGAGTTTCAGGCGTCATTAATGACAGACAACCAACACAATCAATACACGCTTCAAAGAAATCATTGGAACCCACTCAGAGCATCTTCAAAGAGCGGATAAACAGGGAGGACATTAGAAAACACAAGGAGAAGTGTCGGTTCGCCTGTTGGGCAGCAACAAACTGAGTGATAATAAACCTTAAATCACCAAATTAAGCCTTCTAAGAATAGACATAATTGTGTTGGGCCTTTGGACAGAACATTGCAGTTGATGAACCAATCAGTGGAGATGTTGGGAAAATCATTATGTTTATTGACCCACAGATTGTGGTTATTGATGAGTTTATCCTATCCAGAGGACAGTTGAGTTTTCAGCTGTAGGACATTTCTCTGCAATAACTGGACATTTCAATGTTTTTCATGTAGTTGCAAGACAATTTAGGTGTAATCATTGAACTTAATTCAACTTAATTGAAAAAAAATGAAGTCATTAGACATATAATTCCAGTCTGTTGGCCACTCATTCTGATATGAGTTTCTGTCCATCGACTGGTAAATGTTAAATTGTGCATTTTGTTCATTTCCATGGTTCCCCTTCTCAATATGAATAAGGGGGTTATTCTCTTCACTTTTGTGTTGTTCACTGTTTGATGTCCTATCATGAGCATGGTCTTGAGCAATGAGAGCTTGTTGATCAGTTCAGATTGCATGTCTGCATTGTTGGATGTGCTTTTAGTACAGTATGAGCATTGTTGCTCACTCAGTCACAGTTTCTCTAGGCTCACCTATCCAATTCCACAGCGTAGGCATGTCTAAAAGGCGGTCTCTCCATTAAAACTAACCTGAAGAACTTTTATTTTGGAGGAAGCAGTTAGCTATGGTTCAAAATAATACTTGTCTTTGTGGTCAAAAAGGTATTTCAGGGAGATTTAAGTATATTTGACCTGTCTGCACATGGTTAGTACGAGGGCAAACAGCTGTGGAAAATGCTTATTGATTTCTACTCCTGTGTATTTGTACGGGATTCATTTCTTCTTAAGATGGGCTCCCACCTACGAATTATAAAAGGTCAGCGAACGAGGGCTTAAGTCATTCAGTTGGAGCTAAATGGATTTCTTCTCAAAGGTTTGTTGACAGGGTGGAAAATTGAAACTGTTGCTCTCTCCTCCCCCAGTTGCACGCCACCTCCTCCCCTCTCAGTGCAGGGGTATGAATTAGCATGGCACACTACTCGCTTTGTAAAAAGTGTGCTGGGCACGAGGCAGGATACAAGCCCCGGCCATCTGCCCACAGCTATGTGGACACAAACGTGGACATATGACGGGGAGAACTGTGGCCTGGATTGGGCTTCAGCCATATGCTGTGTTAGCAGACAGGGACAGCTGATGGCCTGGGGGGCGGGGGGTCATCTGCCACACAGACAGCTCTCTGATGTCAGATACACACTTCACCTTCTTCACCTCTCGGACACCGGCAGGAAGTGCACAGTGCGAGTCAGCGATATTACAATGGAACCGCACACATGCAGAACACTAAAGGGTGGGATGTCGTGTGTGTGGGCAAACACCAAAATACACTGCTGAGATAATTGACAGCACTTAAACAAGATGGTAAAAAACTGCGGAGAATTACAAGCACCTGTCGGTTCTCCTGCTCTGTCTTTAGCTTTCAGCCGTCTACCTGGAAGAAAAAAGGCTGTTTTCCAACAGAATAACTGGATTAGGTTAGTTGAAAGCAATACTTTTTTTTAACTTAATATGATTGCGTTCAACTAACATAATACAGTTATGTGAAATCTGTTGACATAATACATTTGATTAAAGTCAACGTTTTAGTGAGGTGTGCACTAGGTTACAGGATGTATTAATGCTACATCCAGGAATTGAAATGGTTTAACAGTTGCTAAAACTCGTGTTGGAGATTTAAAATACTATGCAGACTTCAGTAATGTCAGAGTTCTCCTGCCTCTAAATGATCTAAGGTTACTTTTGATATAATTGATTCTACTAGGAATTGGATATACTTGTATTACGTACTTGCATTCGTCCCATTGAAATGAATGAGGAGGCGGGGCTTTGTGACGCAGTAAACACGGCCTTATTTCCTTTTACATTGTTGGAGTGGAATTCTTTAAGGTGTGCATTGCCCCCATCCTGTACTGGTCTATAATTAATGGCTTGTGTATGAGTGTTGGGGGGGGGTGGTGGGAGCACCTATTTTCTATAGGCGGCCCTGCATCCCCCCCCCCTCTCCTTGAGGTTTAGTTAAAGAGTACTTCTGGTTTTCCACATGAGTGAACTACAGTAGGCCTGATTGGGCTGGAGGGTCAGCTGAGGGCAGCTGGGGGCAGGCGGGTTGGGGGGTGAGGGGGGCTCGTCTTACAATGAGCTGCTCAGCCATTCTCTGTGACCCTCTTACCCCTCGCTATAGGCAGCACGACGTCAGCCATTACTAGATTAAAGTAATCCTCTTTTCAGGGACAGACAATTGGTTTATTAGCTGACCACACTCAGGAGCCCGGCCACCTCCCTGTAATGGTTTTGTTGTCGGGGGTCCTGGGGTGGGTGTTCTTGGTGGAGGGTGAGAAGAAGGGGGAGTCTTTTGCTGTTGTCTCCTTAGCAAGGCCATGCATATACATTACTCCTGTATTACTTCTCCTTGTTTAACCCTTTACTGTGTGTGTGTGTGTGTGTGTGTGTGTGTGTGTGTGTGTGTGTGTGTGTGTGTGTGTGTGTGTGTGTGTGTGTGTGTGTGTGTGTGTGTGTGTGTGTGTGTGTGTGTGTGTGTGTGTGTGTGTGTGTGTGTGTGTGTGTGTGTGTGTGTGTGTGTGTGTGTGTGTGTGTGTGTGTGTGTGTGTGTGTGTGTGTGTGTGTGTGTGTGTGTGTGTGGGGTTCTCTTTCATAGTGCAATGCACACTTGCAATTGAACGCAACACCTACTGCTGTACTATTCCTTATTGCATTTTGGACATATTGCCTGACGTACGCTCAGATTAAGTGCGAGTATGGATGTGCATGTTTGAACCCCCCTCCTCTCATTGCTCCCTTCTTAGTATGCTGTGCAGTTTTTTTCCTCTGAATCTCTCCACTGGCTTTTTTGGCAAAAAAAATCCTCTTCAAAATGCTGTTTCATCTCCTCTTTTCTCCCGTTTCTGAAGGCAACCAAAGCAAAAAGTGTCCTTTAAAATCTATTTCAAAATGGGAGTTTTTGCTGACGGATTGTTCTTTGTCAAAGGGCCTAAGCATAAAGAAGAATCAGTTTTTCTGAGCCTGTCAATCAGGCACGAACGGTTCACCTGATCATTTATTCAGGGAGTGGGGAGCTACTCAAGCTGAATTAAGCATTGTCAAACAGTTTGAATATTTCATGAATACGGCTCGAGTAGAAAGATAGATAGAGATGTGGCATGTCTTGTATGATATAAGTGTCCATAAGAGAGGCATTCAATTGCTTTTGTAACAAAGAGATGCATTGCTGAGGGATGCCTCTCTGCATGTGCAATTAAGAGCATACAATATGCCGGTTCAGAACAGCAAAAGGGAATGCAAATCAGCCTATGTACCCCTTGTACGTAAAAAGTTCCACTTACTATTATTGTTTTCAACTAACCTAATACAGTTATGTGAAATTGGTTGACATAATAGATTTAATTAAAGTCAACGTTTCAGTGAGATGCTTGAGGCTCTATGGTTGAATATGAGAGGCCGTCTAGCTCAAAACTCATACTTGTTCTTACAAACAATATCAGAATCTCACACATACACCATTAAACTCTTTTATACATATAGCTAAACACTTTTACACGCACAATCATACTCTCTTTCACACACTTTTGTCTGGGCCATAAATCAAAGTTACTTACATACCAAACTGTACTTTCTTAGAAACACTATTATTCCCACTTACAGACTACAATATAATACTCTAGCAGTGTATGCAAGATAGAAAACTTTGTGTGTAAGAAAAGAATATGATATGATCCAACAGGAAGCCAGTTTAAATATTAATTCCTTGGCTGGTTTACAGCCTTGAAAACAAAGCCTGAAGCTGCTCAGAGCACTGCTAGCTAAATTTGAGCTGCAATAAGAACTTTTGGTAATATTAAGGTACACAAATTCACCATCAACTAGTTGTTAATTAACATGCTTATTAGCGGTATATTGGCTCTGTATTAGTCATTATAAAACACTTATTAATGCCTTATTCTATATGACCATATTCTACAATTAATAGGCCATTAGATTAGAGTTTTTCCTCAATAACCCTCTAATTATTGCTGATTTACTGCAATTAAGGAAGTTGTTTGGTCTTAATATGCTCAATATGAACCTAATAAGGCAGTAGTACCAGACGAATAGTCATTCTCCCATAATAACACTGAACAAATATGATCTATCCTTATGTAACAAGACATGAAATTATAAGTGTTAATTAAGGGCTAGAATATGAAAATACACGACCGGAGAAAATCTACGACTTCCTTATAGAGCCCCTCCTCGCACATGACCAATGAGGGCACGAGATAAGTTTGTGCACAGATGGAAGGCTGACAGGCAGGTAGGCATCCAGTTACTTTAGCCGGGCCGGCTAACAGGGTTGGTCGTGCTTGTTACATTACTACGGCTTCCACAGATAAATTTCTTTATGGATTTTTTGTCAAAGCACTTAAGATATTCATTGCTATCGGGATGTTAAGAGCATTCCATGGAATATAACAAAAAGTGTATCTCGAGCCGGTTTCTCAAACTTACCTACCCTACCTTTAAACCACTAAAGAGAGGTTCAGACACATCCCAAAACATGTCAAGTTTCTCCAAGGCTGAGAACACATATCCAGCCTGTATACTTCTTAAAAAAAACTTATTTTTAACAGAGTTGATGTATTTGTGATCATATTGTGTGACCTGCTTGTATGTACTTACACAATAGGTGTACTGTTCTCTCTATGTGTTGTACTGTCTCAGTGTGAAAGTAGATTCAACAGCCAGCCAAACTCTTTTGAGAGCCAGGGAATGAGCAGCCATGCTCCTTTATTGAATTATTTGCAGTCCACTGACATTCAAACGGAGTGAAACTATAAAAAAAGAAGATACAAGGCACTTAATGATCTCATACATGCAAGTGTAACATACACAGATTAACACTTAGGACCGCTTAGTGTAAACAAGGTAAATATAGCTAATGCTAGCTGTAGCATATCCCTCCGAAATATGGTTGTAGACTTTACTGATGATTTAGAATTGATTGAAACTCCAGAGTCAACGTAAGAGCTATAAAGACACAAAAATAACAAATACATTTAGGCTCAATCCGTATTAGAATCACTTTAGCATACTACCAAAAGTTAACTGTAAACAGACAGCAAAGCTACAAAACAGCTTATAAACCAGCGAGAGAGAAGAGTTGCGACAACGGAGGTCCAAAATGCTTGATCGTCACGTGGTTCAGGGAGACTTAATAGTTCCCCGGAAGTTTGTGGCGGGCCATTTGAATCACGATTTGAATGCATTAATACCAGGATAGAAATGCAATTTTTGGTAATTAGTGGTCAATAAAGGTTTTGATTTGCAATATTTATACAACATATCGATATGTGTATGTAGTTAGATCAATTTTTTGTTTTTTTAAAGTAACATTTGCTAATATTTGAGGATTAAGATAAAATAAGAAGTACTTTATTGATACCAATTGGGGAAATGTTTACGCTGCAGCAGCAAAAGACAAGGCATTGTACATTAGACAGTTAAAAGACTATAATTAAACAATCAAAAATGTAAACATCTTAAATAGAAATAAAATAGCATTCCAAAAAGTAGAAAAATATACAGTGTGAACAGCTATCTTACCAGTTAACATATACATGTTAGGCTAACGTTGCCTTGGTTAAAGAGCCTGTTGTTTATTGCTTTGAATTCTTTAAAACAAATATTATCTTCTTAAACCTGTATGGTAGTCAGGAGCATCACTTCCTAATGTTTGATATATTTAGAGGGAGGGGATGGGAAGGAATCCTTCAAAATTCAGATTAGATACATTTTTACCATTTGTTTAATTCATGGTGGTTTCAGTAATCCCATGGTAATTGAGGACACAAGTTATCTAAAGTACTAATGTAATCTTTATGACTTTCAGAAAGGACAGGAGACTCACATGTGCCTATCAATGATTGTCAACTGAGTCAAAGCACTAGCAGCAGCATGATGTTGATGTTAAATTTGTTGTTTTAGGAACATCCATTGTAAATAAATGGAATTCAATAAACATTGAATAGCATATCATGCAGTTTGTCTGTGCCTTTTCCTCCGTGTTGTCCTGGCATATCGTCTCCCCCATGGTTTGCTGTGCTGCCTGGGGATGCTCCAAGCGCTCAGAGAAAGAAGTAAACATTTAAAGTTTCCCCACTGACACAGAGAGGAGGAAAGAATGGCTGGCTCAAGTCAGCAGGAGCAATTTAACTATCACAAAAGACAACAACAGCAACAACATATGTGAGGTAATCATATTTTTCACAAAACGAAGACCACACCATTGGGAAGCTTAAAGAGCATCTTGCAGGTTTTTATTTTTTCTACATTTATGCTTAAACTTGCTTGAAAATTACACTTAAAAAAGTGAATGCAGATTTTGATATGTTTTACGAGACATAAGGGCAGGAATTCAGAGGGAAAGGAGCAATTTTGAGCTCTGCTCTTAAAAACGGCTTTTTTTTAAGGTCATACGTCAAACGCGTCATATTACATAACACAGGGGACACATCTCCGCTCTCTGAACGCGGGTATAGTAGAGTTGCGTTGAGTAGAGCGGTTGTGTTTTAAGGAGCTGGTATTTTTCGGTAGTTTTACATTGTATTTCACCATTTGTAATCATGGTGCAGTATTGTGTTTGTGCAGGTTGCACAAATACCAGCCTGTCAGGACATCGATTCCACAGTAAAAAGGACCGGAGCTAGCGTTCGTTCATGGGTGCGTTGTGCATCCACCTCCCTGCAGCACATACTCTCCACAGCTTTATCAGGAAATCGTATTACTTCTATCTCCCCCCCCCCTTCGCTGCTCTCTCTCTCTCCCCTCCGGTACTGTGTTGTTTGTGTGTGCGTGGTGGCTGTCACTCCTGGCTCCCGGCTCAACCTCCACTCACCTGCTGCAATCAGCTGTGCACCCTCCCCGACTACACACCTGCTTTCCATCAAGCCATTTACAACGGCATATCAACGGAGGCTCCACAACCTTTCTCCGCCAGATCGTCAAGTATCAGCCGTATCTCGCGTCTCTCCTCCGGTACACAGCACCGTAGTGTGGAGTTGCATTAGGTAACGCGAGATACGGCTGATACTTGCGCATTAGTTTCTGTTATGGATCAGTATCAACAGTCCTGCCAGTAACGTTACTATATTATCAATGCTACTTTAGTTTAGGGTTGCCACCTTTCAGAAATAGAAATAAGGAACACCCCTCACGCCGCGCGGGTGTCCGAAACTCCTGAAATGCATAGAAATATATCTATTTTTTATATGAACCAAAATGCTTTGATTTAAATAATTGACATGATTTCACATACCATAATAGCCTCTGGGCCCTGGGGTCACTTGGTGGTCAGTAAGGAAGGGGTAGTCAAGAAAGCATTTACTGTAGTCATACTTAGTTTAAAGTGCTTTATTAGCAATGAACTTGTAAACTTGTATGTTTAAATACATACTGTGCATAGGCTGAACTAGCCTGAACCTGAGAACAGCACCTAAATTAAATAAGCTACAATAGAATGTGCTTTAAGTGTAACATTTGAACCTGAGCATAGCCATAGTAAATTAAACAAAGCCTGCCTGCATAGGGCACGTTAACTGAAACAGAACAGCACCTAAATTAAATAAGCTACAATAGAATGTGCTTTAAGTGTAACATTTGGGAACAATTAAACTTAAGGCAGAAAACAATGAAATGAAACACACTTGTAAACTTGTTACGGGTGATTAGACTGACCTAGGCTGAACTTGAGCATATGCTAGTCTGTATTATATGCATATAAAGTGCTGTAACAGCTGTAACAAAGCCTGCCTGAGGACTCTTTTACGAATCATCTTAAAATGAAACACTTTTGTGAACCTGTTATGATTATCTGATTGAACAAAATGACAAATGAAAAGATTGATAACATCACTCCCTGAGCCAAGTCTGAACCTGGCCGCATACCCTCTGCTTCATAACTGGGAGCCACCAGTGGAGTCAAGATACGCCTAAAGAAAGTGCATAACATAAAACTAATAAACAGATAAAAAATAAAGTGCATAGCTTCCCTCAACTCCTTTATGTCCTTTTTTTTGTTAGAACAGGTTTAAACAGTCCCCTCTCTTCCTCACTTCTTCTTCCAGGAGTACTTCTTGTTACTTCTTGCAGCACTGAGCAGCTCCTTGTCTTTCAGAGCTGTGGTGTGGAACTCTGGACAGGTCTGCTCAAAGTTCAGAGTAATGAGGAGCTCACTCCTGATGAGCTCCACTGAGCACCTGCTCCTGCAGTCACTCCACTTGTTGGTCATTCTGGAGAAGATCCTTTCCACGTATCCAGTGGATGCTGGGATGCTCAGGATGTGTCTCATGATGGAGAGCATGTTGGGCACATCCACTTCTTTAAACACAGCCATCCACCTCGCAGCCACACCCTTGGACTTCCATGCATCAGAATATTCTTCTCTGAGCCTCCTCAGGATTGTATTGGCTGTGGTGCACTCATCGTAAAGCTCATTCATCTTCAATTTATTGATGAGGTTGAGTTTGGTAGCCACCTTCTCAATTTGATTAAAGGTCAGGTTGCCATGTTGGAGTAAGAGAGGCTGCAGTGAGAAGAGCCAGTTCTCTTCGGAGAAGTCGAACCATTTCTCAACATATGAAATGGCTGTATTGAGGAATGCAGTGAATTCGGCCCTTGCCATGTGTGCGTCATGAGGGAGGAGGCGCTGCAGCTTTTGCCTTGTTAGGTACCCATAGAACTGGTCGTCTCGTCTCTGTATGAGCTTTTGCCTGAATTCATCCATGATGGAATACAACTCAACACAGGTGGTTCTATTGCTCTCCAGGCTCTTTACTACTTCCTCAAAGAGGGAGAGTATATTGTTGCAGAAAATAAGGTAAATCTCCACAATGTCTTCATCTTCCACAGTTGAGTCTCTGTTGAGCTTTAACAAAGCTTGCACTTGCTTGGGACACTCGTCTCCTAGACTGATGAAGTACGACTTCAGTGCAGTCCAGGTCTGCATCAGCCGATGGATGGCTGGATTGAGGGAGAGCCACCTGGTTGTCACATGTCGTAGGATCTCTTGGAATTCAACGTCACAAAACTCACAAAATTCTTTGAGTGACTCTCTTCTTTTTGCTGAAATGGAGAAGTGGCCATAGACCTTCAGCACAACATTCTCCACATCTACAGTAAGCTTGTCAAGGGCGTGCTTCACTGTGTTGTGCACTATGTGGGCATGGCAGTTTCCTCGCAGCAGATCGTTTTGTTTTCTCTTCAGGTTGGTGAAAACAGAGTTGTGAATACCATAATTGACATTTGTGTTGTCAGCACTGAATGCAGTCACTTGATCCATTGACAAGCCAAATTTCTCAAGGGATTGTTCCAGGAGAGCTACAATCCCAGCAGCTGACTCATCTGGATTCTCTATGAAGTCCAGCATTTTGTTGGTGACACCAGACTCTGGAGTGAAGTACTGGACAGCAAGGGGAAACATCTTCCTGTTCCCTTTATTGGAAGCATCGGTCTGTATGGAGAATGGGAGGGGTGGTGATGTTAATATCTTGAGAACATCACCCACTGCCTTCGGGGCCAGGACGTCTTTCACCAGTGCCTCTTGCTTTGTTCTCCCCAAAGTCATCTTCTTCACCATTTTGGAATCAGATAGAGTCTTTTGATTGAGCTTGTGTCCACAGTCAGCACTGTTGTAGCTGAGGTTATGTTTTACTGTGTGGTATACCTGTGTCACCTCAGCTGCAGTAATCTAGAGGGGGGAATGGGATGATGTCAGATTATTACTTTCATATTGTTGTCACTATTTATTTTATTTATCAATCAATCAATCAATCGTATTTATTCACAGTAGGCCTATTTATTCACAGTATTTATTTGCTGTTAATCTATTAGGAATAATTTCAAATGAGCAGCATTAGCATAACAACATAAGAGTTCTGATTCTGAATCAGAGATGTTCTTTATGGTTACATTTCATTCTATATTGATAATATTAAATACACGTTTATTTAATAGACTTTAAAATCATATCGGTATGATATGGGACCAGGGGTGGGTAGAGTCTCTACCCACCCCTGGTCCCATATCATACCGAATCAATCTCAGGAGATGTTTCAGCTATGAAGAACTGTGACACTGGTGCTTGGCTCCTTTGTGTTCTGATATTTCTTGAGTGGAGATCCCCGGCTGCGTGCTGTTTGACATCAGACAGCCCACCGTGCGACACTGAAAATGTTCTGCGACATGCTTTGCAATTTGCCTTGTAGTCATCTTCAGGGACCCTATCAAGCCACTGGTTTGCCTCTTCCCATTCTCGTCTGTATTTCTGTTGTCGGTGTTTCCTCTTTTGAGGACGAGGTGGCGTATCTGAAGACATCTTGCATTTGTTTTTAAAAATCACGCCGCGACAGAGCGGCGTAATGACGTAACGTAGCGAGCGTAACGACGACAGGCAGCGCAAAGGGGCCGGGCCGGGATGACAGGCAGACTGACAGGATTTGGCACAGAGGCAGAGCAGAGAGGAGAGTCCGCGGAAGGTCTTGCGCACCTCCCGCCAACATATTTTGCTGTTTTTAATATTTCCTGTCCTTTATTTTGTTCATTATTGTTAGTTCAGTGTTCACGTGTGTGTGTGACAGACGTGCATGGGACAGATTGTGAAAATACGGGACAAACTGCGTTCCGTATTGGTTCAATACGGAACGCAACATTTAATTCCCAATTACGTAACAAATACGTATTTCAAGGAACGGGTGGCAAGTCTACTTTAGTTATAGCCTGATATATGATAGCTAACTTCACAATGTTGTGATGTGACGTTAGCTAACATTCTGTAGCTAACGCCGGTCACTCACCAAGATAGCTGCCCAGTTCTCCACTGGTTCTCCTCACACCACAGCTCAATTTCTCTCCGATGGCCGTTATTTCTTCTAATCCTTGGCTGCTCCTGGTCTCTTGGACGCCTAGCAGGCTCATAATTATAAGGTTGTGGTCCGTCATATGCATTCGAATATTCATGTTCAACTTCTTCTGTGTATAAACTAGCATTGGGATCCATGTTTATTAATACGTTACACCGGCCGCTCTCCCCCTTGTGTCCCCCGTGTTACGTCACACGCGGGAGGTCACGTGCCGAGGCTTTTTTATGCGGAAGTGAACATTTCTTACAAAAACGACGCCAGATGTCACTGTCGTGTATATTTCTGTATATTTTTTTGAAAATCTAGTGTATTCATCATTTTCCTACACATTTATTCACAGGTGTCTTTAACCTGGAAGTTGCTCTTTAACGTCTGTTTAATAAAAATAAGGAACAGGGAGAGGCTTGCAAAACTCTGGGAGTTGAGACTCAGGTGCAGGGTGAGGGTCTCATTGCAGGTCTTCAGGCTCCGTTGAATCCCCCTGGGGTTCTTGTGCTGAGAGAGGGAGACAGGAGAAAGGGTTAAATACTTCTAGCAACCTATAGGATGGGAAATTGCTGACCTATTTGAAACTTACCTTGTGTTTTCACTCTCACTTAAGTCTCTCCCTTTGCCATCCATCCAAAATCAGCTGAGCTGCAACATAATACAGACAGGTAATAATCAACAGAATCACAAGGACATCATATGGCTCTGCTAAAAACACTCACCCATAAGTTAAGTTTTTGTTTACTGTTTGGAAGTCTCAAATATGCACTCTAAATCCATATCAATAGCGATGTATCACAAAAATAGCTCTCTTCCTTATTATTGTTTAATTGAATTATATTATACTAGCTTGAACTCCAAGATGGATATCCTCATTTCACCATCCAAGATGGATATCCTCATTTCACCATCTCCACCCACTACAATCACACGCCCCAATGTTATATTTAACTAATATTTAACTCCCTCCACCCCGGATAAAAGCACATTAAGAAGCCCCTTTTCTCTAATTCCACAACGTTGGGTTGAAATAACATTAGGAGAACGGATTAATAGGCTGTTTGTGGTCAACGTGTGTTGCTAACTTTATCCGGAATCCTAGCCTAATCTGTTATCTGTAAACGTTCCCTAAATCTACTGATTTAGGGATAATCTTCACGGAATCCACTAACATCCTTTAATACACATGTTAATTTGACTCAGATGTGCTGATAATATCCGCAATATAAATCTTTAAACGTCTTCTTACCTTTAAAAGTCCAACACGAACGGTCTATTATGCTGCAACTCTACTGCGCTGCTAGCCGCAGATAGCCCCGCAAGTCAGCGGCAAGCTAACTTTCAGGGAACTATTGAGAGCTCCACGATCTGCCATTGCTGTAAAAAAACTGGTCCATTGGAGTGAACGGAGATGCCGTAACTCTTCTCTCTATATGGCGCTGTTATAAACGAATTAGGACACAACCTACAATGTTATATTATAGTAAATACCAACCTTGTGCCTCTTCGGGGGGTGCTAACATTTAAACATACACTTTATTCTTTACTTTCTCCGTCTTTATAAAATATATTTCTTTTCGCAGTCATGTTGTTTCCATAGCAACAACAACTTCCTGTCAACAGTGTAAACTCGCCTTCAAAATAAAAGCATCTAAATAAAAGAGGAAGTTAACCTAAATTACATTTAAGACGTATATAAAACTGCAACGAAAGCAACAAAAACGTGCAATGCAACATCCCCTTCAGTTTCACAGAACACAAATGGGGTTATTTACATAGCTCTGCAATAAGCATGTGTACAGGCTAGTATGGCTAACGCTAGCATGAATGCTAACGCATTTTCTCATTGAGTTTAAACATCTCCAAATGTCATCCCATAAACACAATACATGTTACTAATCCTTACAGTGTAAGTGTAAGGCTTACACTTACACTTACAGTCATTGCTTTCTGACGGACTTGACCCTTTTACTCTTCAGGTTGCAATGGGAAAATTAGTAGCATTCTACTGCCTTTATTGGGCGGTGTCCGTCAGACGAAAAACGTAGAGCCAATCAGGAACTGAGAATTTAGTCCAACTTCCTTTTCAATCAAACTCACTTCCTTTTCAATCATACTCTCTCACACTCATAACTATTCTTATGCACACACCCTATCATTCTGTTTTATACACATACCTATTCACTTATTAACTATTATTAGCTCTTATAAGCTATTATTCTGCCTTTTATTCCCTGCTACTCTGTTTTACATAGGCTATATGACTATTGTTATTAACATGAAATACTATTCCCTCTTATATAGGTTATTATTCTGTCTTACATACATTGTTTACTGATTACACACATACTACTATCCTCTTTCACATACACTAATAATGTTTTATTAGATTATAGTTGTTTGTGAAAGAGGATAGCGGTGTGTGTACGAGAGTATGATGGTGCGTTTAAGAGATTTTGTTTTTGTGTGTGAGAGAGAATAGTTATTTATGTATGATAGTAAATGAAGGAAGGAATGACATTACTTTAAAGATGGTATGATACTGTGTGTGAAACAATCTGGTGGTGGTGGTGTACAGTGGGGCAAAAGTATTTAGCCAGCCACCAATTGTGCAAGTTTTCCCACTTAAAAAGATGAGAGGCCTGTAATTTTCATCCTAGGTATACCTCAACTATGAGAGACAAAATGAGAAAAAAAAATCCAGAAAGTCACATTGTCTGATTTTTAAAGAATTTATTTGAAAATTATGGTGGAAAATAAGTATTTGGTCAATAACAAAAGTTCATCTCAATACTTTGTTATATACTCTTTGTTGGCAATGACAGAGGTCAAACGTTTTCTGTAAGTCTTCACAAGGTTTTCACACACTGTTGCTGGTATTTTTGGCCCATTCCTCCATGCAGATCTCCTCTAGAGCAGTGATGTATTGGGGCTGTCGCTGGGCAACACGGACTTTCAACTCCCTCCAAAGATTTTCTATGGGGTTGAGATCTGGAGACTGGCTAGGCCACTCCAGGACCTTGAAATGCTTCTTACGAAGCCACTCCTTCGTTGCCCGGGCGGTGTGTTTGGGATCATTGTCATGCTGAAAGACCCAGCCACGTTTCATCTTCAATGCCCTTGCTGATGGAAGGAGGTTGTCACTCAAAATCTCACGATACATGGCCCCATTCATTCTTTCCTTTACACGGATCAGTCGTCCTGGTCCCTTTGCAGAAAAACAGCCCCAAAGCATGATATTTCCACCCCCATGTTTCACAGTAGGTATGGTGTTCTTTGGATGCAACTCAGCATTCTTTCTCCTCCAAACACGTCTAGTTGAGTTTTTACCAAAAAGTTCTATTTTGGTTTCATCTGACCATATGACATTCTACCAATCCTCTTCTGGATCATCTAAATGCTCTCTAGCAAACTTCAGATGGGCCTGGACATGTACTGGCTTAAGCAGGGGGACACGTCTGGCACTGCAGGATTCCCTGGCGGCGTAGTGTGTTACTGATGGTAGCCTTTGATACTTTGGTCCCAGCTCTCTGCAGGTCATTGACTAGGTCCCCCCGTGTGGTTCTGGGATTTTTGCTCACCGTTCTTGTGATCATTTTGACCCCACGGGGTGAGATCTCGCGTGGAGCCCCAGATCGAGGGAGATTATCAGTGGTCTTGTATGTCTTCCATTTTCTAATAATTGCTCCCACTGTTGATTTCTTCACACCAAGCTGCTTACCTATTGCAGATTCAGTCTTCCCAGCCTGGTGCAGGTCTACAATTTTGTTTCTGGTGTCCTTTGAAAGCTCAGACAATGTGATTTTCTGGATTTTTTATCTCTCATAGTTGAGGTATACCTAGGATGAAAATTACAGGCCTCTCTCATCTTTTTAAGTGGGAGAACTTGCACAATTGGTGGCTGACTAAATACTTTTTTGCCCCACTGTACATGTGGGATTCTGATATTGTTTGTAAGACCAAGCATGAGTTGTGAGCTAGACGGCCTCTCATAGTTAAAGGATGTCTCCGTCTCTTACCAGCAGACTTCCCTATCTGCTTCACTTGGAGGAAAACTCAAGAGCCGGGGAGCCGTTGCACAGTTACTTTAATTCCCAGAAAATTACAGAGTCCATACTCAGCTGAGTTTAGTCTGCAAGTTGCAGGGGTCGGGGGAGTCATGTGTATCCCATCAGGAGTTGCAGAGATGGAACACATAGATGAAAAATTGGCAGAAAAAGCACTGGGACACACACACACTCTCACACACTCAAAGGGCCGACATGGCATGCCAGGAGAGGTTTGCGATGGATTAACTCACGGTTGCTGGGTGGGTGAGCACAGCACCAGCTCAGAGTCGGGAGGAGACCTGCTGCTGGGACACACACTGCTGAACAGTCCCCATGCCAGCAGAGAGGGAGGATTTGTATGCAAATAGGGGTGTGTGTGTGTGTGTGTGTGTGTGTGTGTGTGTGTGTGTGTGTGTGTGTGTGTGTGTGTGTGTGTGTGTGTGTGTGTGTGTGTGTGTGTGTGGTGTGGGTGTGGGTGTGGGTGTGGGTGTGTGTGTGGGGGGGGGGGGGGGGGGTTGACGGTATGTATTATCTCTCATCACAGCCACCCACCACTCTCCTACTATAACTCTTTCCTTCACCAGCACCCCCAAATCCTTTTGCCGTTTCCAAATCCATAAAACCCTGAAATTCATTTCTCTGCACAGGATTCACACTGATCCAAAAACTGTGTGTGTGTGTTATGCTGGTTATATCTCGGCTTGGCACATAGTTGAGCTATTTTCTGTGGAACCAGGTTAATGGGAGGGTTGGGTAAGGGCATCAATGTGAAAAGATTTAGCCTGCGAGTAGTACTTTAATACCGCCTCCCCCTTGACCTGAAAAATGGCTATTACAATCAAATCTTCTTAGCATGCCTCAGGCCTGTTTGAGTGTGTGCATGTGTGTTTCAGTGTGCGTCCATGTGTAACAGGGGAAGGAAAAAGAGAGGGATAAAGATCAAGTAAAATAGATGGTGGGTTAGCCAAGGCCTTTAAAAGCTCTCTATAAGCCATGAACTCCTCATTGATCCCTAATCATGCCTCAAGTTATATTTTAATATTTTACCTTCATTCGGTTTTAATGAGTTTTTGGAGAAGCTAAAACATTTACACGCTTTTGTAGCTAGTGCATGAACAGATTCAATTTAGAAACTAGTTCAATTCATTTACATCCCTTACCACGGAATAACAGGTAAATAAGTATTCCCAGTTTCCTTCCTTGGGTTGAAAGGAGCACTGTGGCATTCCTGTGAGACCTCCTAGCACACAGTTATTTTTATAGGATTTACAGAATATTTACCACATGTACTATGAAGCATGCAGTCCAAGGTAAAGCATGAGACAGCTTAAATATAATCTTTTGGTCACATGATCCGTGCTAACAGGGTGCCCTCATGTTGGCCTGATCATCCTCAACCTCAGTCCTTCAGCATATTATGGGCCACACACACACACCGTGTGTGGTTGATAATGATTGCCTCCCACGGCTGCCTCACGGTCATATTGGCTGCTTCAGGCTACACCAGTGCCAAGTACTAACCCCCTAACTTACCCACCCCTCCCCTACCCCACCCTCTTTCAACACGTCTTGGTGTGACATGACACTGTGGAAATGCCAGGCCAGGCCATTTATGAGCGCTTAAAAAGCCATGAAACGTGGCACCTTGACTGATAACCTCATCTATTTTTTCCCAGCAGCACTGCAGGCCGGGCTGGAGATTGTGCTTTCTCATTTTTATCACTTAATTCAATTTACGCCTGTATTTTACATAACGTAGCTATGGAGATAACACACAAAGCATCATAAACAGTATCAGAACATGACAGGAATATTAAACTGAATGTAATTGTTTGTGGAATGCCTGCCGATAGTGCTGTAAGGAGAGCTTTATCTATGCAAATAACACGATTATAATCTGCCTATAATACATCAGCGTGATATGTGGGTTTCATTTCAGCGTGATATGTGGGTTTCATTTCAGCGTGATATGTGGGTTTCATTTTGTTGTTATCTGTGTTCAATTATAAGTTGTCCTGAGGTTAACCAGGCCTTCATGTGATGTTCATTTGTAGTTCGGAGAGTTTCTGACAACTTCTAGTCGGGATACATTTGTAAAAACATTTGTTCTCTTTGTTCTCAATTTAAACTTCTGATCTCTACTGTAATAACATAAAGAAGAACATCTTCTACATCAGGGGTGTCAATCTCATGTTAGTTCAGCCAAATTTGATGTTAAGTGGGCCGGATTAGTAAAATCTATATACTCTATATACTCTATATTGTGTGTGTGTGTGTGTGTGTGTGTGTGTGTGTGTGTGTGTGTGTGTGTGTGTGTGTGTGTGTGTGTGTGTGTGTGTGTGTGTGTGTGTGTGTGTGTGTGTGTGTGTGTGTGTGTGTGTGTGTGTGTGTGTGTGTGTGTGTGTGTGTGTGTGTGTGTGTGTGTGTGTGTGTGTGTGTGTTTAATTAATGTATTATGTCAACACATTTCAGATAACTGTATTAGGTTAGTTGAAAGCAATAATATTAGGTTGAACCAAACATGTATTATTTAAAAGTAATACAATTGCTTTCAACTAACCTAATACAATTATGGGAAAGCTGTTGATATAATATGTTTTCCCTGCATGTGTCTATGTTTGCATCGGTGGGCGGGGGCTGCTGTCTCCAACTGTGAGACCCCTGCAACCCCTCCATCCTTTTCCAGACCCCCCCCCAACACCACAACACACTCACAATATCCTGGGCAGGGCATTTCATCATGGTACAATGGTTGATATGGGGTTCACTGGGTAATGAGTGGCTGATAGAACGGGGCTTCTGATGGGGGCTCCTGTTGGGCTGGGGGACCAGGCTACACCTACAGGGAGAACAGAGAAGATGCATGCGTCTAGTCCTGTGAAAAAGAAAGGAATGATCATCATTCCTTTCTTTTTCACAGGACTAGACGCTTTTTAGACAAAAACGTTGGAGTGTTTGTGCGTGTGTTCACACCACAGCAGATTGCTTGGTGTCAGGACGAGGTGCAGGCTGATGGATGGGGGAGGGGGGTGGGCAGCTCGATACCCCACAACAGAGCCTGACCTCCAGGAAGCTTCTCTTGACTCCCCCCCCCACCATCACTCACAAGCTCTGCCTGCCAAGGGAATATATCCATGGGGGTGCTGTCTCACACACACGCACGCACGCACACACGCACACGCACCAGACAAACGCTATTCCTGGAACATTAACAACAGTGATAAAGCCATTTAATTAAAAGTGAGCCTGAGCTCGCCCCAAAGTTGTTTTTATGTCCAATTAAATGCTCAAATGAAGCCCTGATATATGGCAGGGTCGTGATTATTTTCACATGTTGTAAATCACACCAGTTTAGCGGTCAAAGATAAATGTTGCTGCTATACAATGACGCACTGTGTTTGGCACAGATTAGATTATCTCCACGGTAGTTTTTAATTTTTGTAATGACTCAGTGTAATTTGCATTTTGCACATCCATCAACGCAGCCTACATAATAATCTGATAAATTCTCCATGCATCTGGGTGTCGTTTGTTTTGATGTGACTAATGTGTTTGTCGTTGTGTAAAGATGACAGCAGTCTGTCCCAGACGATGAACTTAAACCCCTCACAGATTGTTGTTGGTTATATCTTATTGTTGACACTTGTGTGCTTGTGTTTAGGAGCAGGTGATTAAGATCTCATGAGATACATTACTTTATGTCATACCATTAAACTATACAGTATGTTTTGTGGAATAGTGAGTTTTCAAGAAATGTTATTAAGAAACAGCAACAATTGTTTTCATTATGTATTGTTTAGTGTATTGGGAAAGTGCCTGCTAACATTTGCCACAGCCCAAGATATTTCTATAGTTTATTTTAACAAAGCACAAATTATAATATAATATTCAAATTATAATATCATATTATTTTTTATATCGTATACCGCAAAGAAAATGCTGGAACATGAGAAATTTCTTGGAAATGGAAATAAAAACAACATCCCGTCCTGAGACAGATATTGTCTTACGGTATATATTGTCTCTCTCTCTGGTTGTGCATATGTATCTTAGAAAAACATTTTCAGGGTTTTGATTCCAAACAGAGGTCTCCATTTCAAATATATGCACTTGTGGTCTTATCTCTTTCCCGGTCTGTGTCACTGTGTGTCTGTGCTCTTATTAAAGCAGGCCCAGTGCTGGGGATTACTGAGGCTTTGTTGAAGGGGTTTAAAGGAAGGGTCAAAGTGCACCCACTTAATATGGGCCCCAAAGGGCCTCCTGGGTAATTGCCAGTGCCTAATAAACTTCTAGACATCCTCTTCTCACTCAGATCTGTAGAGTGCACAGGGCATGATGGGAAAGATCGCAGCCCCTGGAGCCCCTGTCTCAGAACGGTGTGTGACAGGTCACGGCGGCGGGCCTTTAACCCTCGCCATGGTAATTCAGACCTGGGGTGCATCACTCTCCCATATGTCCCTCCCCACTATGCGTGATAGAACAGGTTACTGATCAATTTAGCCAGCTTTTGTAATCTCCTTTGAATAGTCATGGGGGGTGGGGGGGAAATGTCAGCAGCAGGTAGATAAGGTCAGGGGTGTGATCTGGAATATCATTCCAGGATTGGAAGGGCCAATGGGATTTGGAGAGGCCCATGTGCTGTGGCTAAGTAATTGGCCATAAGAAAGGAGCTCTGACTGATCCCTCTCAGGGCAAAGAGAAGCACAGAGTCCGTTAGCTAATGATGAAATTAGAAATATGCTTCCTTAAACATTGATATGACCTTGATTAGAAACAAACAGGCTGATTTATTTTCTCATTTACACACCCACAATCACCCTAATTCAAAGAGGAAGCTTCATTATCTCAACAAGAAGAGGAAATGCAGCTTAAAGCCTGACATTGAGATACAACACATTTCCCACCGAAACCTTGTTTTACAGATAAAGAAATGTGTGAGTGTAAGGTCGTATGGACACATAGATATATGGATGGTAATGATAATGTCCTGTGCTGTCATTAGAGGAGCTGTGGCATTAATCAGAGGACAATGTGACATTACAGCAACATCAGTGTTTTTCCACACAGATGTTCAAACATGCATGCATACGATGGTTTCTACCCGCTGTGCATACATATGTGCATAAATGAAATATACATGCACATGTGTGCTGTACACATTCCATGAGATTTAATAAGTTGCAGCTTTACGTGAATATCAAATCATGTGACTTGGTCAATATGAGCTTTGAAGACAAATGTAACCAGAACACTTGAACATACTACTTTAAGACACATTGCAAAATGATCACTATTCAAATATGTGGGGATAAAATCCAATTTGAGTGTGAGTATTAGCCTTTCTCCTGTTGGAAGGGTTTGGAAAGAGTTTTAAAACAGTCACATCGAGAAGAAGCACTTTCCTCTCACACACAGAACATCTATTTCAGTAGTTGTCCTGAAAAGTCTGTGAAGTGCAATTGTGAGGGTAAACTAGGACACCGCTTTCTGACATGACTTGCACTCTTTTAGGTGGAGTAACTGAATTCTCTGTGATCTCTCTCACAGTCTCACCAGCGCTGCAGATTTCTGCAAAGTGAGGCGTGAGCGGAAGTCTTTACATTGATATTACTTATTGATATTGGTACTGAGATATCTATGGCAAGCCATTTGAGTATGTATTCCATATCCTTGATATCAGACGGCAGCTGCCTACACTAGTTGACTCTTTGATTTCACTTGTTAGATATATGGTCAAACTAGTTTGGCACTCTGCTTAACTAGTTAAATAAAACATTACACTAGTCACTCTTTTTCAGCAACTAGTGGCACTTTTGTCCGACTAGTTAGCACATAAGCCTTACTAGTGACGCCAGGAGCAGTACTAGTAGCACCAAAGTCCCAACTTGTAAGCTTTTTGATGTTAACCAGTAAAGGCAAAAGGTTCACTAGTTAACTAGTAGCACCCAGAATCGCTCACTAGTTACCTAAAGGCAAAAGGTTCACTAGTTAACTAGTGGGGCTCAAAATGTCTACACTTTAACTAGTGAACCCTTTGCCCTTGACTAGTTAACTAGTGAGATACATTTAAATTCCACTAGTGAACTAGTGAGGCTTAAAATGTTCACTAGTAGTACTAGTGGATCCCAAATGTGCACTAGTCACACTCGTTGCACACAGGGGCGGCGCCAGGGGGGAGCTAGGGGGTGCTGAAACACCCCCCAGGATTGCCAAAGCACCCCCTAAGCACCCCCAAGAAATATGTGGGGTTTTTTTTTCGTTTTTTTTTTAAAATTATTATTATTATTTTTATTAAATTCAATTAGAAAAAGTATTGATTACATCAATGCAAATGTGAAACAAACACATAAAGCCAACACATATGATTAGGCCAATGGACAGCACCCATTCGATTTTTGACCTACCCATAGGCTAAATTACTTTGTGACACTTCAGTGACTTCCTGTTAGCTAGAGCGCCAAATTATTTGCTAACAGCAATGTGAAAAATTGATAGTTTTTTAGTCCTTAAACGTCCACTTGTGGACACTCAATCAAAACCACCTGAAAGCGAGAGGGATTCTGCACATAATAGGCCTCGTGAGTACAAGTAGCTTACTTATGGCTTTCTGTGTTTCATTCAAGACGTGTGTGTGTGTGTGTGTGTGTGTGTGTGTGTGTGTGTGTGTGTGTGTGTGTGTGTGTGTGTGTGTGTGTGTGTGTGTGTGTGTGTGTGTGTGTGTGTGTGTGTGTGTGTGTGTGTGTGTGTGTGTGTGTGTGTGTGTGTGTGTGTGTGTGTGTGTGTGTGTGTGTGTGTGTGTGTGTGTGTGTGTGTGTGTGTGTGTGTGTGTGTGTGTGTGTGTGTGTGGGGGGGGGGGTTGAGGAGGTCAGATTGAATAATGTAATCTTCTTTGTGTGTATGTCAGCTACAGGAGCCTTCTTTATTGATGTGCTTTGCTGCCTATAGGGACATGATGTTAAATTCGCATCATGCACTATCAATAGCACTGTCCTGTCCTGCTTTGTGTAAATCAGCTCTGTGTCACACAGAGGAATTATCATCATTTATAATCTGCCCCTGCTTGGCCTTCATGATTTTGGAAGGCTAGATTTTAGTATATAAAAAATACAGGATACATATATGCAAAGTCAGATTAAAGACTGCATTATCAACAGAGAGATTTATTCATATTTTAACAATGTATTTTCCCTTCTGGTTTCCCCAGTCCTGAGAGATGACTTCCGTCAGACGCCCAGTGATGTGGTGGTTGCAGCAGGTGAGCCGGCTGTTATGGAGTGTATCCCCCCCCGAGGCCACCCAGAGCCCACCATCTCCTGGAAGAGAAACAACATCCGGGTCAACGACAGAGATGAGAGGATCACTGTATGTATTGATTTATTCATTTTTGCTTAGCCCAAATGCATCATTAAAGGTCACCTATTATGCAAAATCCACTTGTCCATGTCTCTTCTACATAAACATGTGTCCCGTCTTCTTCATGTCTCTTCTACATCAACATGTGTCCCCTCTTCTTCATGTCTCTTCTACATCAACATGTGTCCCCTCTTCTTCATGTCTCTTCTACATCAACATGTGTCCCCTCTTCTTCATGTCTCTTCTACATCAACATGTGTCCCCTCTGTGGAAAGAGACTCTGAAAGTTTCAGGAACAAAGATTCTCTCTCTTTTTGATCCATTTATATAAAAACCTTTCTGAAAATGAGTTGGTCAGATTTTGGCCACTTTATGATGTCATAACGATTTTTTGGCTTGTGTAACCATTAGCCAATCAGCCCCCCCCCCCCCCCCCCCTTATCACCTGCATCTCCTCCTAGAGCACCATTGAGTTCTTTGTAACCAAATGCCTCTCAGAGGGGTGTGGGGAGGGGCTCCTTATTTTCATCTAAAGTAACAGACAGAGAATCAGCACTTTGGAAACAGGGCTGAAACAGAAGGGATTATGGGATGATCTGTTTGGTGTTTCAGACAAACACTTCAGAGACATGTTTTGTATATATCTGAGGCCTATAATATATTGATGAAAAACTGTATAATAGGGGACCTTTAAGTTACTTGCTGCTGTTTTATTCCGCTGTTATTAAAAAATAATAATTGAATTGATTTTGAAACGTTTTCTTGTAAAACATAAATGAGGATGAAGAGTCAATTCATTACCATCCTTTTTGAAAATTTGATTTAGAAATAACCAGCCATGTACCCTTCAGAATACATTCCAGTGCTCTGTGGCAGCGTGCATGTGTGTGTGCACTAAATGAATCAATCATTGCATGTTAGTATCACTGACTGAAGCTATGTTCATTGTTGGAGCTCGACCCATTTTCAAAATAACTAGCCGAAGAGACATCTGTCACTGACATTCTTTAATATCTGCTTCCAACCTCTTTCCATTTGTCTTCCTTCATCCCCCACCTCCACCACCATCTCCCCCCCCCCCCCCCCCCCCCTTGTGGTCTTCCTCCTTCTTCTCTCTGTACCTCCATCCTCGCTATCCCTACCTATGCTCCTCATTTTTAGATGCGAGGAGGAAAGTTGATGATTTCCAACACCAGGAAAAGTGACGCTGGCATGTATGTGTGTGTTGGAACCAACATGGTGGGGGAGAAAGACAGTGACCCTGCTGAGCTGGTGGTGTTCGGTAAGTCTTGTTTCCTGCATCTCATTCATAATGGTCCACTTGTAAATGCTGCATGGGAAACTAAACAAATAGAAATTATGCTAATCTTATTTGTTATTGCATTACAAATTCTGAAATGTGGGCGGTAAAAAGGATGGTTATTTTTAAATACAAGGAACCTCATTTAATATGCAAAGATCTGCCATATTTTTACAGTTGAGATTATACAGTAAAGTTATAACATGTATTTAAATAACCGTGTAATTAGTCTAAAGTAGAGTAATTGTATCGTAATTGTATGTCAAGTATTGGACCTTGAAATGAATGAAGGACGTTTAATGTTACTCTGATGAGAAATGTGTAGTGGTTCTCATAGAAAGCCTCACATTTGCCTCACAGTTTCCTGTCTCCTGAGGGGCTTCACTCCTCAGCTGATGTTGGCGCAGCAGATGGATATTTCCCCCCCACTGACCTTTGACCTCTCTGATCTTTCCTTCCCTCTTATTCCCTGCTTTGCTCCAGGAAAATAATCGTTTTCAAAGTGTGTATTGATCTGAGGAAACAGATAAAAGATTGATATTTTCTTTTCGGTCTCACCAAACCCCCTCCGCCGCACCCCCACCCAGATGCTGCTCCTTACACACAGCAGTACATGTAAACCCAGTGTGTTAAACTTCATTTCTCAGCGTATGGTTCCTGAAAATGTATGACCTGACGCTGCCCTTATATTTAATATTACTGCCATCTGTGAAATGTGCATGACTATAGCCAGTGTTCATCTGAACTCCTTTCTGGAGGCTATGCCAGTTTATAACTGATTATGATCATGATAAGAGCTGACATGCACGTTAGTCTCACTGGTCTCTGGCGGATTGATTGTCCCATGTGTGTAACTAAATCTTGTTCTGGACCGGCATCAGACCTTTAACTGTGATGCAAATCCTCCTTCTTCTTTCATCATGTTAACATGCACTGAAAAAGATGCAATTAAATGTATGTTGTCAACAGATTTCACATAACTGAATTAGGTTAGTTGAAAGCAATAGTATCAAGTGTAAATACAAATATTAGGTTCAACTTAATATTATTGCTTTCCACTAACCTAATACAGTTATATAAAATGTGTTTACATAATATATTTACTTAAAGTCAACCGTACAGTTTTTTCAGTGTGTTTTGTTGTGCTGCTCAAAGTTTTACTTTCCTCCATGTAAATCCCTGTGGTCACTTTGTGTTTTGTGTTCATCATACAGTATCACGCTGCTGTGACAATCTCATTACCCTGGAGGGTCAGTCACATTAGAGTGCAGTGCCACAATGTTTCATCACTCCTCCATCCTCTGTCTCATTTCAGAGAGGCCAGTATTCACTAAGCAGCCGGTGAACCAGGTGGTGTTGGCGGAGGACACGGTGGACTTCTTCTGCGAGGTGCACGGAGACCCCACTCCCACTGTCCGCTGGCGGAGAGAGGAGGGGGAGTTGCCCCGGGGCAGGTACGCGGAAAACACTATCAGAACCACACGGGCATCACTACACCAACACAACATGCGGGTCGTAGTTTATGAATCATTTCACTGATGATATAACAGCTTCTGATGATGGAATCAGTCTTCATGTGCTGTGCTAAGCAGAGAAAAGTTAAACAATTGATTTATAATATGACTTTCAGAGAGTGTATGCATTTTTTGGTCTTGTAAACAAAATAACAAAAACAATTGAAGATGTTTTTTCCCGTTATTGGAGGTGTAATGGACAGGACATTGAAACAAATCCCAGCTTTCATGGAGCAAAAATGATAGTGTTTTATATTTACACTGAACAAGTACAGACACAATCAACCAAATTCTAAGCAACATATTTAGGCAGCTGTGGAACCTGCCGTCACTAATAATGAAAGTAATGTCACAAGACTACTGCAAGGTGACACAGTGTCTGTAGTGTGAATCATACTGTATTAAACTCTAATGATCCCTCAGGGGAAACAGGGTATAATGTTGTTGTCAGCTGGAGTTAGATCTGCCTAAAGCTATACTGTGAGATTTAAAAAACACAATCTTATTTTTCCTGCAATGCATCAACTTTTCTCTCGGTGGACCAAAAATGTTGTTTTCAGAAAAGTGTTTTCTTTCCAGGTTTCAGATCCGCAGCGACAACAGTCTGCATCTGACCCAGGTGCGAGGCGAGGACGAGGGCACGTACACCTGCGTGTCTGAGAACAGCGTGGGCAAGGCCGAGGCGTCCGGCAGCCTGCAAGTGCACGGTGAGACAAGTGGTGGTGTATTCATCCCTCAAATCTTCAATTCACTTTGTTGATGAAGCATCTGATATTCCAGCCACAGGGACTGACAGGGGCAGCACAGTATGATGCAGCTAAGATAAGTTAAAATAAGATAAGATAAGATGGGCGGGGGGGTTGGGGGGGGGGTTATGTGTCTCTACAGAAGGTCCAGTTGTGATATTCACGGTACACCACTGTACAGTAGCAACAGAAATAAGATTGAAACAAAGTAAAGGACAGGCAAGAGTTCACACAATGATAATAGGAATACAATATACAGAATATTGGAATTGGGTGAAACTGTTAAGATATATAGAGATGAATACATATTGTTAAGATAAGATAAGATAGTATTTTATTGATCCACATTTTTGACATTTTTGAAATATGTGCAATGTTCAGATAAATACCTTACAGAATACGTACGAGTGGATTAGCAGAATATAAATGCAAAACGTTTCTTCTTCTCATTGAGTTTAATACAAACGAACAAGTGCCTTATGTTTCATTTCCATTACCTTGGTAAATGTATTACATAAAGTGTATCTTTTCAATAATAGAAAGTAAGAAAAGTCTTACTCGGCGTTAAGCCTAAGTAAGTAACCCTTCACTAGGGCCCATTCTGCACTGGCAGAACATGAGATTTGAACACTGAGTATGTACATGATTTTCACAGATGGACGGTGATGCAATGATGTTTCACAAAGAATCTCACCTACCAGCAGGCTTTATTTAACTGTCTTCCCTTTATTCATTCCCATTGTCCAAGATACACATATTATCCATAGGAAGACAGAGACATATTTGACAAGACAGGAAGACAGACATTGTGGCTGGCTATAACTCACCTTAGTATGCCACTGGACACATGCTGAAACTGTGAGAGAGAGAAAGTGAAGATTAGACTTTAAGTTGTCTCAAATATTCTTCCCTCTGAGAGAGCTAAGATCAAAAAGCATTCACATATCATGAGAATAAAGTCTGTTCATGAAGAGAGGCATTCTGAAGAGAATCTGTCACTTGTGATGATGAAAGAGAATTATAGAGTCTCATTTTGTATGAGTTCATTATTTTAGCAAGCCCTCCACTGTGTACCCACTCTCTGTCAACGTGTATGCCCACATACTGTATCCACAGCAGACACACATTACTGGTAGGAAGGAGTGATCCCAGCAGCATCTGCTAGACAAACAGAGATTGATTGTGGGTTCCTGCATGCATCTGCAGGATTAGGGATAATAGAAATACCCAGCCTCTCCCCCCCCCCCCCGATCAATCAGACCACCAGCTCGTATCTTCACCTGTGTGCACATTCAGCTCATCACCCCTCCTGCAGCTCCACTGCTTCTTTCTTTTGGGAACACTTCATTAAATATCAGACAGTTTCCCTGCAGTCCACTCTCACTGAGAGACTTTACATTCTGTCAGCGATCCCATCATCTCATACTCACTCGTCTTCCTCTGCCTCTTTTCTTTTCCAACCCTTTCTGCATTACTCCATCTCAGACGGCGCATCCTGTGAGTATTCCATTTCATCCCATCTAACTATTTAATGCAATAAAAAGTACTGCATAAAACCTTAAATATCCTTCACATTGTAAAATGTATTCAAAGTGTATCAAAATGCTGCAGTCATGTACTCATGAATCCCACATGGTGCCTCTACACGTTGGATGTAGCACCAGGCTGTGTGGCCATGAAATCCTCACTCAGTGTTGTTGTGTTCTGAAAGTGAATCGATGTCTAAAAAGCTCTGAATCAAAAGCTTCCTTTGTGAAATACCAGAGCCACAAATGTTGAAATGTTTATCATTGACGCTAAATATAAAGTGTAGAAGCTTTTCATTGGCATTCCTTGAGGAGAAACGTGTTTTAGAAGAAAAGTGTCAGATGAATAAAGAGCTTAGGGAGGGTATTGTACATAAACCAAGAGGAGAGTGTGTGTTTAGACAAAGTGTTGTCTTTGTGTTTCTCTGTGGGTTTCAACTCTTAACTGTACATTTATATCTCTATAATAATAATTCATACGTTTTACCGTTTTAAGATTGAACACACAGTGGCAGAGGGCCTCACCAGAGAATACCCACAATGGTCCTCACTACATGACATCAACTTATGTTATAGTATGGATTCTTACCTCTGATAATGAATTAGAGATTGTCCTTGATACTTGTTGACCCAGTTGTTGGTATCTTTCCATATGCTGTCCTCTGCTAGAACCAAGGAAAGGCCATTTCAGGACGTACCATTAAACACAATGACTGGACTTTCAATTCACCATACCTAAATAATAGAATATCTTTATTCAGCCAAGAGAAAGGGGAATTGTCCTAATAAATATCAGTGAAAATAATTCACAAAAAGCTTTTGCTTTTCTTCTGTCTCACCTTTTTCCTAAGGCCCCGATCCCTCATAAAGCTATATGTGTGTAAGTTACATCTCACATGAGTTCCATGTTGCCTTTAGTCAGAATAAGAAATGTGCTTGTTCGATCACTCCCACAGCCAATCTTTAGAATTGCTTATTCAAATCAAATTCCTGAACATGACTGAGTCATGGAATGGAATGAAGAAGCAAGGATACAGAAGGGGAAAAACAATATGGTAAAAATCTGATAAATGAATGCTTAACACATTGACATTAGGCATGATGTCCTTACTTCAGAATGTCATGTGAGTGCTTTGCAGATAACAGTACTGCTTCTCTTAATGCTGCACCAGCCCTTTAATCCAGATATTGATGATCGATAGATAGAGAGACATTATTGGCACTAAGGTCCCCCTCAAAATTAAATAAAAACATATATGAATTATGGTACAGCTAAAAAAAAAGCGTGTGTGTGTGTGTGTGTGTGTGTGTGTGTGTGTGTGTGTGTGTGTGTGTGTGTGTGTGTGTGTGTGTGTGTGTGTGTGTGTGTGTGTGTGTGTGTGTGTGTGTGTGTGTGTGTGTGTGTGTGTGTGTGTGTGTGTGTGTGTGTGTGTGTGTGTGTGTGTGTGTGTGTGTGTGTGTGGCAGTGTGTGTGTGTGTGTGTGTGTGTGTGTGTGTGGCAGTGTGTGTGTGTGTGGCAGTCTGTGTGGCAGTCTGTGTGGCAGTCTGTGTGGCAGTCTGTGTCAGCGTGGGACTGTGACAGCTGCCTGTCACATCCAGTCCCCAGAGGAACTCCTGCTGGGAGTGTGTGTGTATTTGTGTTCCCCTGTGTGTGATGGCCTCAGTATGTTGGTGAAAATCACACGTTGAGTGTGTTTAGGGGGGGGGGTGGTGGTGGAGGAAAGATGCTTTGCTTGTAAGCACTTTGTCTGCCTTTGCTGAACATCACACAACAGCGCGTTAATACAACAGCAGTGGAACAAACCACACTGTGATCCGTCTTACTGCAGCTCAGTGTGTGTGCTGAGCCGTCCAAACATGTGTCTGCTGTGTTTACTTTGAGGCTATCTAACTTTAATTATCTCCTAAAGCTGGGATCAGCCAAGGCAATAACTTCAAAATCAAACAACTCTGTGAAACCTTCAATCACTTTCAATGTTTGTAGCAACTGTGGTGCGGATAGGAATCCAGACTCTAACTTTATTGCTACATAAAAAACCTAAAGAACACAAAACCTATTTTTGTAGGACACCAGTATGTATGGAACAGTACTTCCTGCAATAACACTCAGCTAGTGGATTCGGTGTAAGTTGTTGTTAAAGGGGCCTTATTCTGCTTTAGGGGTTCTCCCTCTCCTGTAGTGTTGTAGAGGTTTCAGTGCATGTGAATGGTCTGCAGAGGCTAACATCCCTGTGTTCCCTCCAGAGGGAGTCTCTCTCCTCCCCCCCCCCTGCCTGAAACACCTCCATTGGACTCAGTCCGGTGCCTTGCTCAAGATAGGTCGTCTGAATTGAAAAGTCCAGAAACATGATTTCTGGGTCTTCTAGCGTTTCACATTTCAGTGTCCCGCTGTTTGCTGAGCTTGATAACATCTACAGGCTTCTCCATAGATGTTATTACACCTCATTATAACAATAACTGCTCTGTCTTCCATCTCATGTTGGATGTCAGAAAACACTGTGGAGTCTGACAGGTCTTTTCGTCAAGTTGCAAATACCACAATCACATCATCTGTTTCCTGAAGAGACATTTTACATCCCCTGTTAAAAAGTTATTCCAACCCTCACCACCTTTTATAACCTTTTCCTCAAACACGAATCATAAATGGCATATTAAAAAAGTAAGGACCAGCCCTATGTCTTAATATTTCAGGATTTAAGAGACCACTCTCCTCATCACACAGAAACACTCACACACTTCACAGAGAGAACACTTCACCCTCAGACCAGACTCTCCTCCTTCAGTCTGTTCTTATCGTAAGGTCGTGTAAATTTAACTTGCACTCCTTGTTTATTTTTTCTTCCTCTTGGCATGTTAGCCTAGTTATGTGTTCTCAGCTCCGGCAATACCCACCACATGAAATAAATCTCCAGGCTCCTCGAAACTCTTATCTCAAGTTTCATTCTTAATTTAGACATTTCCCATTTTACCTCCCTGAAACTGGCTCCCGCTGTTATCAGTTTATGTGCCATTATTTCCACAGACCCGGTTATATATTTCATAGAACTGGAAAATGAAGGTGCCATAGTGTTTGATGAGCAGTGACAGTCTTTCTCTCTTTTCTAAGGGCAGAGCTAGCAGCCTAGAATATTAAATTACTACATGATGAGCAAATAGCATCAATGACATGCAGCCATTGTTGTCCTGCTCTGCTACGATCCATCTCCCTGTCCCCCTCCCATGTGAGGATGCTAATGTTCCTCCCTGCCCTAAATCTAAAGCTCAGTGTCGCGCCGAGTGCACCCATTATTGCTAATTATTTATTACAGCCTCGGGCGGTGTGCCAGCCTGCCTCCTCAAATCAAACAGTGTTATTCTCCAGACAGGACTGCGCAGCAGACACTGCATTTTAATATCCTGAATATTCCGGGCTGTATTTGGGTCAAAGTGTGGCGTTGTGTCTGGTGAGGGAACATGTTCAGGTGTTGACATGTTTGTCAAACAGCTTGGCACATTGTCGGTTCTCCTGAGTTCATCACATTTGAGTCGCATTACATAAGAAGTGTGTATACACTGCAGTTCCTTCATATTTCAGGACTTGCATCACACAGGAAGAACCTTGAGGTAGCCAGGAAGTCAAGGGTTTCAGTGACGCTGTCCCATAATGCACTCTGTGGTCCACATCCGAAACGGGGGGGTGGGGGGGGGGGGGCGGCATGTTTGACCTTTAGGGCTACTTGGGGGCTGCCTCTTTGATCCCAGAACATGACCCTGCCCATCTTGGCCCAGGAACCCTTAGCTGTGAGTTATCCTGAGGCGGACACATGGAGCACCCCCCCCCCCACCCCTCGCTGTGTAGAGGGGGCCAGTGGAAGTAGTCTCAAGCGGCGTACTTCCCATAACAGGGAATAAAATGTGTATGCAGGTCATGAAATTAAGCTGGTTCCTAATCTTTTGTGAGTTACTACAGGAAGCAGGGTGATATTGGGCAGTCAGGGATTCTCAAACCACACCCTGCACCAAGGTTTAAGAATCTGAATACCTTTATTAGTCCAAGCTAGTACAGCAAAAGTGGCATAGCAAGTCAAAAAGGCATGCAATAATAAAGAAAAACACACGTTGTTAACAAAATAGACAAATAGGTACACAACCATGCCAAAGAAATGAGAGTCAGCAATTTAAGTAAAAGTGACATAAATAGCATATTAAAGTATTTCAACCTTAAAAAGTGTTGGGACATTTATAATTGTTTTTATTTTTTACATAAAGGTGATTATAGCATTTCACATCTTAGAACAACCCTTCTCACTCATCTGCTTTTTGCCTTTTTTGATTGAACACTTTACTTCTGTCTGTTTATCCTGATTCCCCTGCTGCGTTTCCCCCTTTAACAATCAATTCATCTCATAGCCTGTAAGACAATTGGTCTCTTTTGAGCTAATCAAGCATTTTCAAATATAATTGCTTCTGGTGGATCCATTGAACCAGAGTTATGTTTCGTTTGATCCCAACACAACTGTGAACCTGTCGTTTTTCTTACTGTTAATTTTGTATAGTTTGGGAGGGTCTTCCACCTCTCTGACTTTCTCTTTCTCTGGTTTCTCTGAATGCTAATTGAGACGGAGAATGAAAGAGCAGCTGGAGATCAGGTGGGCTGATGAGAAACCAATTAGGACTGGTGGAGGGCATCATTATGCATCCCCCCCCCCCCCCCCCCCCTCTGTGGATGAAGGCCTGTCACTTGCAACACAATCAATCAAAATCAAAGGTGTGTGTGTGTCAGACCCGGCGTCATGGGCGGGCCCGCCCATCCAGGATTTGGGCCCGCCCATACAGGATTTGGGCCCGCTGTTTTAATCAGGGCTGAATACAACATATTAATTGTTTTATTGTTAGGCCTATGTGTATTGTTGTTATTTGTAGGGCTTTGTCCTAATATTTATTCTTGTTTTAAGCTATGTTGAAAGATTGGTTTAATATCATTTTTTTATTTTGCTATGAAATTGCGAATGAAATTGTGAATGAAAGGCGCGCGAGGCTGGTTTTTTCGCTGGGTTGAGTCTTGTGGGTTTTTGAGTGAGATGCGGCACAGCAGCCTGTCAGTTTACTCTTGCTAGATTAGTTTGGCTATTATCATTTATATTTATCTGCAACAATGGATATCAGGAAGTGGTTCACGAAAGGAATATGGCAACTCAGCGCCAGATGCAGGCACATTAGAAGAAATCAGTTACGTTACCAACGAGCTAGCAAGCCAGCCAGGGATAAGGGAGGCTGGCAATCAATTATATTTTGAAGAGAAATTGACTCTCAAGCTGGCTCTCTCACAAACTGCTCTGTTAAGCAGACCGCTGCACACGCTCTCTGCCTCGCTCAATCTCTCTATCTCCCTTCCTCTCCATCGCTCAACCTTATTCCATCTCTCCACCCTGTGTGCGCTCCTCAAGTTTGCCTGCGTGCTTGCCCAAGAACCAACCAATGGATGTAGCCTATAATAAGAACGTCAACAGCCTTATGGCAACCTAAAACCCCTCTCTTTCCGTAACAACAATTCACGAGCACCTCCCCCCCCCCCCCCGTTAACAAATCTCGAGCGTCTAACAGCCCCCCCCCCCCCCCCCGTTGAAAAAATAACGTTCCTTTAATGCTGTACCAGATTTCATACTCAATATTACGTTATAGAGATCAAGGTTTTTTGTCCAGATAAGCATTTGAAGATGATAATAGCTTGTGATTTGGAGCTGCATGCTAATGTGTTATTGCATTGTACAATGACTAAAATGATTGAACACTTGATGATCTCATGAACTTGTGTGTTTATGTTATATGGTCAAATCAAATCATATATAATTCGATGAGCATTTACTCACAGTATACTGTCCCTTTAAACAGCCCTGAGTTCACCTTTTATTGACTTATGTGACTTAACCCCACGCAGGCAACGTTATCATAATTTCAACATTTGAATATTCTACAACCTTATTCCAAGCACATAATGAAATGTATTCCACAGCAATTAAAAGTTAACTACAGTCACGCTCCTGTGTTAGTTATGTGGACACAGATGTAAGAGAGCAAAGGGAAAAAAATCAAATAATAATGTCTTTGTGTTGTTTGGGTGTGTGTGTGTGTGTGTGTGTGTGTGTGTGTGTGTGTGTGTGTGTGTGTGTGTGTGTGTGTGTGTGTGTGTGTGTGTGTGTGTGTGTGTGTGTGTGTGTGTGTGTGTGTGTGTGTGTGTGTGTGTGTGTCTGACCTCCCCTCCTGCCCTCTATCTATGCTCAAAGACATCTGATTGGCTGCTGCCTGGGATCATAAAGGTGACCATCACCATGAGCGTCTTCAGTGGGTACCATCATTCAGAGCCTAGCAGAGTGAGGTCATAGATGATCTGGGTTGTAGCCCCAGCCTCCAGAGACAGCCTTTTTACGCCAAATAGTTTTTGTTTCTTCAGAGCTCCAGATTGGACAAGCTGAGTGTTGTTTGTTCACTTATTATGTTAAAAACATATCCATGATGTAACAATTTCCAAATGCAACTGGGTTTCTCTTACCAGTTGTGTCCCCTCGTCAGTGCTCCGTCTGTCTCTTGTTATATTGTGCAGTTAGCAGCTCTTCTTCACACGTGTCTTTAACTTGCTATATGTTTTCAAATATTTTAAACTAGTTTGGAGAGATGGAACATTTTTTAAACTTAGAGCATTACAGTAAATGTTTCAGAAATGACATTCAGCCCTGCAAGTGTCCCATACTTCCTGAACCGCGTGTGACCTCTTTTTTGCACCTCGAGGAACTCCTTGTAGTCCCTGGTTTCTCTGATGTCTGAGTCTCTCCCACTCTTAGGTGGGAACAACACCACTCCAACGGTACTCATTTTATAGTAAAAGAGAAACTTAAAATGTAGTTAGTGCTTTATTGCAGTATTGTATTTGTTTCTGTTCGGAGGGTAGTTTGATGGAATTAAAAAAGAATGTACCTGTTTGTATCCGTGTTGATTATCTTTCACTATCAAGCAACATTTTTTTAAACAAACCGTTCACAGCCTTAACACACTTTATGCAACTGTGTGATGGACAGTGTTTCAATAATAATGCTGTATCCTCATTTATTAAGTTGACTATGCCCTAATAGTAATCTCTGTCTGTTCTTTGTGTTGCAGTGCCCCCTCAGATTGTGGTTCGGCCCCGGGACCAGATCACAGCTCCAGGTCGCACCGTAACCTTCCTCTGCGGCACCAAAGGAAACCCTCCGCCAGCCGTGTTCTGGCAGAAAGAAGGCAGCCAGGTGAGACCCCTCCTCATCACAGAACTCACGACACAAACAGTCCACAACACAGGAATATACTAGGTCTATGTTATATGTTTTACTTTAATGGATTAGATTCAGGTTTTCCATTTGTGTTTTCACAGTGTAGTAAATAATAACCCTTGTGGGGGTTTTAACCTAACTTCACCAACGTGATCAAGAGACGACAGTGACCCTCGTATGAAGCTTCAGAAAACACATTATTATAAACAGTCCAGCCTTACATCTGGTGTCACACACATCCAACGTTAGACACAAGCCTACGCTCACTGCTAGTACAGGATATGATTTGTCTAAACTGCAGTGTGTATCATGGTGAATATATTATTATTTTATGTTTCCGTCACACACATCCAACGTTAGACACAAGCCTACGCTTTTAGATGTATCTCTGGTTGCAAATATATCTAAGTAACCACCTCCAGTTTCTGATGTGAAGTACATAAAGTTTGCATCGGACAACAACACATTTCAGAACCAGTTCGGATCGATTTTAAAAGCTGAATGTTCAATTCAGGCAAGGTGCTCCCTTTGCACTGTAATGTGAAGTAATGACAAATGAATTAACAATTATCATATACACAATATATCTATCATGATAATATTTGAATCGAGACTCTTTTTGCTCAGCTTCTGGAGTGCAATTCAATGTCATCACTGACAAAGAATTCATAACAATATTCATAAATAGAAAATGCATTGTTCTTCAAAACTCTGATTCCTGATAGTATGGCAAATGTATATGACTTCTAAATCACTTTATATTAATCAAAAGTCCAAAAAAAGTATTAACTTATTTCATAAGATTTGTGAAGGTATTTCCAATCAGATAAGCCTGAATGAGATCATTGTGAAACTAACACAGAACAATGATATTAATACACATTAATAAAAACAGTAGCCAGTAGCCATATGACACTAGTTTAGTCTAGTTTTCAGCACATCCCGCTCTTTACAGAGGACTACATCTCTCTCACTTTTATATTCCTGTCTATTATCCTTTTTTATATCAGTGCCAGGGTGACTCACACACACACAACCACACACTCATACACACCTCATTTTCCCATCATCCACACAGGGTATTACTCACCAAACTGTGTGTGTGTGTGTGTGTGTGTGTGTGTGTGTGTGTGTGTGTGTGTGTGTGTGTGTGTGTGTGTGTGTGTGTGTGTGTGTGTGTGTGTGTGTGTGTGTGTGTGTGTGTGTGTGTGTGCTTTGTTCATGCGTATGATATAAGTATGAATGTGAGAAAGGCGAGTGTGTGATAAGCAGTGCAGCCTTTTGGAATGCACTGAAAGGCCTGATGGGAGTGCGGGGGTGCCTGTAGCATGGCTCCCAGGTACAGATTAGAGGGGGGGGGGGTGCAATTGGAAGCCTACAGAATGTGTGTGGGAGAACAAGAGTGGAGGAGAGAGATAAAGAGGAGGAAGCATGGAGGAAGAGGAGGAGAGGAAGTAGGTGGGCCGCATGTATGGAATGTTAGCTGTATACCTTTTAGTGAAAACCCCAGTAAAGACATGTTTTTTTGACACATGCAAAAGAAGAGAAGATCAGGGATGAAGATGGAAACAAAACACTATTGGTGACTGCACTGAATAAAGCTTGATGTACAGTAGATGTACAAATATAACACATCATTTGCTTTCTTGATTCTTTTTATTTTTACACTCTTAGTAACTGTTCCCCGTCTTGATCTGATTTATGTTGGGTGCATATTCTAGTGATTTCTGAGTTTTAGGACACACATAGTATTTTGCATACAGAGATAACGTTTCAAGGTCTGCCATTTGAACGAGGCCGTAGTTCACCTTCTCGACACTGCATTCAAACAGTGTTACCAGCTATCCTCATTGTATTCACATCACATCTTTATTTTCAAATGTCTTCTAACCAAACACAAGCTAACACAAGTATTGTATGCTTAAACAATAAAGAGAGCCACGCTCAATTAAGATTGTGTGCGTTGGTATTCAAAAGGCATGTCCTGTATTTGCCTCTGTTAAGTGATTTCATCATTTTATTGTCTTGTTCATTTTTTTTATATTATAATTATTATTTAGGGTGACTTTGAAACATGTGTCCAAGGACTAACTATTCCAGTTAAATAGACCAATAAACAAAGATAGAAATATATTATTACTAAAGCTCTTGACTGAAATGCCAAGCAGTCTCACTGTTTGGTGATCAATACCCTGTGTGGATGATGGGAAAATGAGGTGTGTATGAGTGTGTGGTTGTGTGTGTGTGAGTGACCTTGGCACCAGCTTACTGGACAAAAGCACTAAAAGTAATATCTGTACGTTAATGTTATTTGGAAGAAAACACTGCCACAAGTAAACACAAGTCAATGGTCAATACTTTAATATACATCACATTTATATCAATTTGCAAAGTCAATTTCCCAAAAAACGAAGACTAATCTTGTTAATGTTCTCTTGCAGATCTTGCTGTTCCCCATCCAGGAGCCGTCTCAGTCCGGGCGTTTCTCCGTGTCTCTGAGCGGAGAGCTCACCCTCAGCAACGTGCAGGTGGAAGACTCCGGATATTACATCTGCCAGGCCATCAGCGTGGCCGGCAGCATCCTGACCAAAGCCCTGCTGGAGGTGGAGAGTGGTGAGTGGAGGCTGGGGAAGGGGGGGTCTTCTGTCCTCTGTTTGCATTGATTTCACACAGACAGTACTGAGCTAAATGACACATCAAGATGGACATTATTGACAATTGCGTTCAAAACTTGAATCAATAGAAACATTTACATAATTAGCATAATATGCTACTGCAGCTCATTTGACTAGTTAAATGTATGATTGATTATTGAGCCAAAGGAAGAAGTTTGAAAACATCCCCTGATGAACAAAGTTGTTTGTGTGCAGCAAAATAGATTGAACAACCCTTCCTTCAAATCCATCTCTAATGACAATCTTATACCCTAAATTAGCAAACAGCAGAAGTCCTTACTGCATGTGATGTGATCAAAAGGGACAACTGATATGCACATAACCCCTCAACATATGCTGCCCCCCCTGCATGCCCCCCTTACAGGGAGTGAAGGGGTTTTGTTCGGCTCTATCTGCACTATCTCCTGTATTAACGTTTCACACTCTCAGTTAGCTTCAGTTAGCCCATGGAAGCAGCACAGAATACAGATGAGGGTCTGCTCCATGTCTCAAATGTCAAACAGTAGTGAAAGTAAAGTGTATTTCTGCTCAGTCATGGCCTGGAGAGGGCTTCTGTTGTTAGGAGGAGAGGAAAGAAAACCTGTAGTTACAAACATCCTCACCTCCATGCACATTCTGAATGAGCATGGTTCTAAATGAAGCATAACTCATTCATACCACACTGTATACACTTACAGTTGGACTTCCAGTCAAACAGACATGGAACGCAGCCTTATATGTCCATGAGTGTCTTTGTGATGTCTGGGAAGGCTGCAGGCGTAGAAGTGAAAGCAGGCCTTTATGAATAGGCCATTTGTTAGTGGCTGTACCAGCAGCAATGCTATCTGCACATCAATAAAGATGTGCTTCAGTGGGCATTACACATCCTGTTCCAGTGCATGGTGCAGCTAGCATTAATATGTCTTCATTGCACATGTGGCTTTAACAAAATGTAATTAAGGGAAAATGACAGTAATTGAAAAATGTTGTTGTGGATTTAGTTTAGGCCAACATCTCTATCAACAGTTTGCAGCTTCCTAATATTAGCTAAAGAACTTTTAACGTCTGCAAAGTCTTCTCTCTGAGTGCCCTGCCTGTTTTGGACATTCCTTTTATATAACCGGGACGTATTTAATTGACAAAAACTAAGTATCAACATACATTTAAAGGGAAAGTCCTTAATGATCATCAAATGATTGGCTTTTTTATAATTGGGTAATGAACTGTGTATCTTAGTGTATATACAGTAAATATATATATATATATATATATATATATACTTTTTAGTCCAGACAGCACTCCCATCACACAGTGTGGAACATACATGATGCATTTTTATTTTGACCACCACTATTCTGTGAGAGTCTGGTTTCTCTGATGAGACCAGAGGAGTTCAGTTATGGATCTGTGTGTCAAACTAACAGACTTGGTTCTCGCCCCTGCAGCCCCTTCAGACCGGGTCCCCCCCATCATCCGCCAGGGACCGGCTAACCACACCTTAGCTCCCGGCTCCTCCGCCCAACTGCACTGCCACATTATGGGCAACCCCATGCCCAGCATCCAATGGGAGAAAGACGGCCAGAGGATCCTGGGTAACGACGGGCGCATCAGCCTGATGGAGAACGGCACCTTCCAAATCACAAACCTGCAGGTACATGAACAGAAACTACAACCATTCAAATCATACATGTATTTATGAATGTAACCCCAGACTAATGAAAAACTGACAACATTGTAATTTTGTCATTTCTGTGGTGACCTTCAACTCATTTTCATTCAGTGTATATTTATCACGTGTCATTCCATCACATCACCATTACTCATTCAAATTCATTCTTGATTTTCATCTTTTAGTATTTGCATATTAAACATGATGCAGTTCCTGCAAGATCAACATGATACGTGATAAAAGATACGTTTTAATTACATGGAAAGTACGGAGCACTTAAATGGAGGACATTTTTACCGTTGGCTCAGATGATGACTTTTTATGAGAGGAGGAGAATGTAGCGAAAACACATCTGCGAGGCGTGATCACCATGATAATGAGAGCGCGAGGCCATTAGCAGTCGTTAGCATCGTCTTACTCCATGCTAATGAAATCCATTCTGCACAGAATTCCCTCCTGGGTATGAAGCAGCACCTGAGGTCACTGCTGCCTCTGCCAGACGAGAGGAGGCGCACACATTCATTGATTGTGGGTTCTTAATGATTAACGATCGCTGAGAGTTGTAATTAAATCCTCGATACATCAGTGGTAGTGAGGACTGACTGAATGAGGGAGAGGCAGGAGCGGGAGGCTGAGAGAGAGAGGGGAGGACGGGGGAGACAGACGCCTCGAGAACTCTTTATGCTGCATTCATGTCATGTAGGAATAAAAGGGAGTGCGCTGACAGTAAATGCTCCATCTTGGAAGTGTTTGCTTTGGAACTCATTTGAAGTTGTCCAACTTTCTCCTGAAGGTCTCTGCAGACTTTGGCTCTGTTTGATCTGATAATTCACAGTGAACCTCAGTGTTTGATCTTATTGTTTTACAGCACACGTAACAACATTAGTATTTATGGCTTTGGATTTCAGAGATTAGATCACAACATGAAGAATTTATTTGAGATGTTGTTCTGTGCCATTCACTTTCTGGCTTGTCGGCGGTTAGAGGTTACACCCTTTAAAAAGGAACGGAGTCCCACAGCTACACCATCTCTCTGCATCTACCATGAGCTGTAGTGAGTATAACTTAGCGTGTAAGCATGAAACAGAAACTCCCTCTGGAGGGAACTCAGGGATTTTAGCCTTTGCAGTCCATTTACAAAAGCCTATAGAACACTACAGGAGCGGGAGAACCCACGAAAGCATAATAAGCCTCTTTAATATTCTACATAATGAGTTAACTGCTGAGATCCTCCAACGTGGCGACATCGATAAGAATAAATCTGCGAGAGAGAAAAACAAAGGCGGACGGTCTAAACATCGAGGAGCTTGTGCTCTCCGCGGTTTGAGATGCGACCTCTTAACTTGTGTACAACTGATGCCAGAAATACAAAATACAAAAAGTAATACACTGGAAACGTCCTTAAAAAGCAGGACTTCATGTTCTGTAATATGACCGTCATCACCTTATTATAGTGGATGCAGGCTTTTCGCAACGTAAAATACCTTTCATTAATTTACCAATATGTTTGATTTAGACACATTTAAATCCCCTAACAGCCATAATGTTAGCTCTGCTCTGAACAAATTCATGCGAAAACGAGTGTGGAACACAAACACTCATTTTGAGCACAGTCTTAGGAAAACAGCATTCATAAAACACATTTAACCCCCTGATATAATCAATATAAATAAGTAGATTTCATCAGGGCGTCTGGAGGGGGACAGATGGTGTGTTTGTTCCTTGTACCCTGGCACCGAAGAGATGCCATTACCCTGGGATCTCTGCCAGACACACACACACACACACACACACACACACACACACACACACACACACACACACACACACACACACACACACACACACACACACACACACACACACACACACACACACACACACACACACACACACACACACACACACACACACACACACACACTGCATCCCTCACTGCCAAGACGCCCTGGACAGACGGGAAGTGTGTGAGGTTTGTGCTGCCGTTCTGCTAACTTCTTCATGTGGGTCTAGAGTGTGGGGGTATGGCAAGTACAACAATGAACTCTTGGGGGGGCAGGGGCACACAGAGGACCCCCAAACACAGCCTGAGCAGTGTGAGGAGGACTATGTGGACAAAAGAATCATGGTGCTAATCAGGTTGGAGTAGGAAATGGAGTTCATGTGTTGACTTTAAATCCCATTGTACACGCGTTATAGTCTGTAATCACATTTCCTTCTGCATCCTCCTAAACACAGACCTGACATCATTATCCACCTTCTGTGCGCCTTCGTGCAGAAGGCTGACGTCCTGTACTTAGCAGGTGGTGGACATGGACTCCAAAGCTCAGCTGCCTGACTGGCACAGGACGTGTGAGTGCTGTCCCAGATGAGATATAATCAATCTATGATGAATAGCTCATATTCCATTTGAATGTGGAACCCTCTCCCCTGCTCCCCTCTCTCCCTCCCTCCTGCTCTCTCCCTCCCTCCTGCTCTCCTCTCCTGCTCTCTCCCTCCCTCCTGCTCTCCTCTCTCCTGCTCTCTCCCTCCCTCCTGCTCCCCTCTCTCCCTCCCTCCTGCTCTCCTCTCTCCCTCTCTCCCTCTCTCCTGCTCTCTCCCTCCCTCCTGCTCTCCTCTCTCCCTCTCTCCTGCTCTCTCCCTCCCTCCCGCTCTCCTCTCTTCCTCCCTCCTGCTCTCCTCTCTCCCTCCCTCCTGCTCTCCTCTCTCCCTCCCTCCTGCTCTCCTCTTTCCCTCCCTCCTGCTCTCCTCTCTCCCTCTCTCCTGCTCCCCTCTCTCCCTCCCTCCTGCTAACCTCTCTCCCTCTCTCCTGCTCTCCTCTCTCCCTCCCTCCTGCTCCCCTCTCTCCCTCTCTCCTGCTCTCCTCTCTCCCTCCCTCCTGCTCTCCCTCTCTCCTGCTCCCCTCTCTCCCTCTCTCCTGCTCTCCTCTCTCCCTCCCTCCTGCTCCCCTCTCTCCCTCCCTCCTGCTCTCCTCTCTCCCTCCTGCTTTCCTCTCTCCCTCCTGCTCTCTCTCTCCCTCCTGCTCTCCTCTCTCCCTCCCTCCTGCTCTCCTCTCTCCCTCCCTCCCACTCTCCTCTCTCCCTCCCTTCTCCATGGTGTGCCAGCCTTGATTAATAGTCAGGTGTCCCGGCTGTTTACCCCACCCGCCCTCTGAGCTGATTCCCCATCTACCGATCAAACGCCACCATCTGGGGACCCGCTTTTTACCCCCTCAGACAAACGAAGCATCAGCCGGCCCCCACAGGTCAACCAAAGGTCAGAGCCTATAGAATAAGAGGAGGGGCCGGAGAGAGTCACCTGTCCCCGCCTGCAGGACGCTCTGACAAGCCACTTAGGCCTGAGTAATTCCTCTGTCAGCGTTACTGATGAGGGCCCAGACGCGCACGTGAACTCGCTCAGCGAGGCATTGGTCAGGATCGCACATCCTCTGCATAATGTATCAGGTGACTGGGAGTCAAATGGGCAGTGTTGGCAGAATAAGTGAATAAGGGAAGGCTGATTGTGTTTTGGGTGGATCGGTCTGCATGTGAATGAATACTCTACAGAGAGCTGAAGCTTTGCAGCAGAACAGATGAAAAACTAATTGAGATTCTACATAACACTCCCACACACACCTATACTGCCACGCACGCACGCACGCACGCACGTACGTACGTACATACGTACGTACGTACGTACACACACACACACACACACACACACACACACACACACACACACACACACACACACACACACGTCTCTTTGCCTTCACAATGTACTGGAAATGGAGCTCGATTTATCATTCAACTAGTTTTACAATCTTTTTACAGTTTATATTGTAAACAAATATTCTTCTGTTTCACACCCAGTCGCAGTGAATGAATACCTAAGTACATCTGAATGCATTCCAAACCTCATAAAGCCTTAATATATGAATGTTGGAAACCTCCTGCCGTGTTTTTCTTCTTCACTGCTATCTGTTTTGGTGCATAAGGGCAATCAGTAGTTGGCATGCATGGCTTCCCTTGTTACTCTGCAGAGCCGGCCAGCTAACCAATCAGAGCAGACTGGGCTCTGGTTTCAGACAGAGGGTGAAAAGAGGTGCTGCAGGCAGGAGACACTGAACACTGCACATAAGATTTCTCAGCCAACCCATTGTATCTCTGAAACCAACCCAGCATGTTCTATTGATTTATCTTGCTGGTGCATTGCTACGTTTGTTTGCCGCTACTCTTGGCAACAGACTGAAATCAGCGCTGTGTTGACATAAATGCTTTGGTGATGGCGAATAGTAATACAGTAACAGATGAAGGTTTATCAAGACACAAAACCATTGCACAGCTGTTTTTATCATTTGATTGTATTTGTTGCTGCGATGTTCACCAGGTATTAACATTAGCATGTCCCTGGTAGCATCTGCACCCACTTTGCTCGCATGGTGTTGTAGTGTTTTTGAACCTGCTCAATAAAAACATTCCCATCCCAAGAAAAAAGCAGACAACCCATACTAAGCATTCATTGAGTCATTTCTTTAGTGCTACAGTTTGTTTTCACACCTGTAGTAATTAGACTGCAAATCACTTGACAATCTCCTGGTGGCCTTTGTTTTCTAATGCCCTTTGAAATGTACGGACCATTCCACATCTTAAATTAACAATGAAAGAAAAGTAAGAAAGAACAAAAGAGTAAGTAAGGAAATAAGGACAGGAAATAGAGAAAAGCGTCAGTGAAGCACAGTTGTTCCCCCCTCAGTGTCACATTCCCCCGTGTAGAGACCCCCAACAGCTCCCTCTGTTGTAGGCAATTTCACAGCCCGTCTAGCTTTTGGCTTGCCTCCCCAAACATTTGATAGCCAGCATTCACATGTGCACACACACAAGCACATCCATCACACACCTCTTAATTACATCTGCTCATAGCCTGTCCAGAATGCTAAGTAGCCGCGCAGCAGAAAGAGTGGCGCCTCAGACGCCCCTAGACCTCGAGCCACTCATTAAAATGCTGTCCTTTGATCCTTCCTTCAACTCTCCTCCTGTGCCGTGTAGGAATTAGGCGAGGAACATAAAAGCCACCAGCTTGACTTTAGCTTTCACTTCAAATTGGTCCGTTGAGAGTTTATTATTCATGATAAAAAATGAAATAACTGCAATTGACAAAATGTCCAATGTAAAAGCTGTTAATTCAAACAGATGATAAGGTATGCTTAATGAGTGTGAATATTCATGTGCAATGAACTGTTGGATTCCTGAGAGAAGCTGTTTTTACTACCACAAATTAACCATGAACAGATTCAGATAAACATATCCAATTTATTGGCTGAATGCTGCATTTTATTTAGAAATATTGGCAGAAATAAGATAGTATAATTGTCCATACATTAGTAATGCTGTCCGTACTGTAAGCAACACACAGGGATTCAATCTGTGATTTCCATAACTGCAAGGTTGGGAAGTTTCTTGTAACACCTCATCAAACCATGCATCTTTCTGACTTACTTTTACTTTGTATCATAATAAAACATTCAGAAAGACTGAAGGTGACTACTGTTATTTTATAGATGCATTTCTACATTATATTGGCATAAATCAGAGCTACGATCTGCTCTAAACTGATACTAAAGAGCCAATTTGACTTTGATGTGAAAGTGTGAGAAGTCACCTGGTGGCTTCAGATGAATAACCGCTCTCTGCTCTGCCAACTTCCCTCACAGTACAAACATTCTGCTCTGAGAGATATGACATTCAGTCTCAATCACTGCTGATGGGCACATTAACATAGTATCAAGGGCTCACACACACACACACACACACACACACACACACACACACACACACACACACACACATACACATACACATACACATACACATACACATACACATACACATACACACACACACACACACACTCTCTAAACTAATGATACACGTTTTACTGTTGCCAGGAAACGGACTCTGGGGTGTACACCTGCCTGGCTTCCAGCTCCAGTGGAGAGACGAGTTGGAGTGGAGTGCTCACTGTCAAAGGTAAATTGTCTCTGCGTGATTTAAATACATGCAAATGACAGCTGCATGAGGTGGAGGAACACAGAGACGGAACATTTCCTAGTTTAACTCTTTATACTGCTGAAAGCTAGGGCCACATTTTCATCATAGGTTATGCTGCAGATATTTAGTTTTAATGTTAGCATAAAACAGAGAAAAGCTTGACATCCCAATATTTGAGAGGCTAAGACGTAATTTTGCCAATAGGAATTATTGTCTTTATTTTTATATTCCAAAATAATCGCTCTTCTAGTATTGCACTATCATTATTACAAAACATAACAAGGTTCCTTTTGACTCTTTAATAATCCATAATGTGAAATAAACAGGTTTATTATAATAATAAAAATATACGTTATAATCAATAAAATCAATTTTAATCAATATTTTGTGCCAAATGATGAATTTATTTTACGAATCAGAATCAAGTAAAGAGCAAGGTCGTTAGTGGCTTGAAATACATACTTTATTAACAAGCTGCTCTTGTGACTCTGAACTTTGTTTGGACTTTTATCTGCCTTAATTAAGATCCAAAAGCTTTTGTAAAAAAAGTGAAGTCTGTTAGAAGTGAGGAAGCACCCCCCCCCCCCCCCCCCCGGCCAAATGTTCAGCTCACATGAGCGCATTACTCAGAAGACGGTCTAACAGGCCTGGTTAAGGCAGGTGTTGCAGTTATAATCTAATGTGATTCCACCCTCATCGCTCTTGTTCTCTTTTTTCTCCATCTCCCTCCGTCCTGCCTCCATCTTCATCCCCGCTCCTCCCCATCAGAGAGTGCAGACCCCTCAGTGGCTCAGGCCTCAGAACCCTTCCAGTTGCCGGGCCCCCCCCACAAACCCATGGTCACAGACGTGTCCAAGAACAGCGTGTCTCTGACCTGGCAACCCAACGCCCACGAGGGAGGGGCCGCCGTCACCTCCTACATCATCGAGGCCTTCAGGTGAGTTTACCCCGATCTAAGTTACATAAAAGGCAGGTGTCAACACACACATGGACACACACTTTCCCTTGCATCTGTTTGTCTCAACAATCATCCAGACTTTTGAGTCAGAGACCCTTTACAAGAAGGCTAAACCTGCAAATCATTCAATAAACATTCTTTTAAAGCAGTCAAGGCTGTATTCTCCTTGTATTAAATATCTTAAAATGTGATAATTTTACTGGTGAAAATGTTGGTCTTGTCAGTTGCCACCATTGAAAATGTTCTCAATGTATTAATATTAGACATCGAAAATAAAACTCCAAACTTTAAATTAAACGGATAAAATGAACAAGCAGTGTAACGACTTGTGAGGTTGACAATAGATGGCACCACTACACGTCAAGGCAAAGCCACAGCTCACAGTGATGAGTCATTTCCACTCCAGGCCAAAGAGAGCGACTCAGCAGGGACTTCAGGGACAGGAAGTGCACCTTGGATTGATTAAGATGTGTGTTATGTCAACACAGTCTCACTCCCTGATAGTCCAATAGCCACGCTTGGTCAGGGTCCTTTGGAGTGCAGTTGTGACGCACCGAGTCTCCTTCAGCTTCATAAACGGATGCAAAGAGCTTTCAACTGATTGATGATGTATTTCCATCGGCGGCGGTATTTGACGCTCAGGAAAGCACCGCATCGGTCCATGTCGGCAGCAGTTAAAGGCAATGCGAGCGTACATCCCCATTGGATAACGGAGGATCTTACACCCGGAAGTTAGTATTATCCTTACTGTGATATCTCCACTACTCATCATCTCAAAAACACCAGATTATCCTTGTTAATTACACAACATTGATTGGTTTAAATTGTGTACGATGCTTTTGTATTTAAAAAAAAAAAAAAAAGATAAACAAATATTTTTTCGGAGTTTAGGATGGCAGAAGACACTACACTACCCATAACCCTCAGCTATCGTTTGGGACTACACCAGCCGCTTTGCTTGACAAACCCTGTGATTAGTCCTCAAGCTCTGTGATTGGATGTTGGAGTGGCAGTGCGTCAAGCTTACGCCGAGCGTCAAACAGCACTTTGAAACGGAATGAAGCACATCGACGGCACACTATCCAAAACAGGAGTCGAACGTGTCCACCCCCCTCCCCCCTAGCCACAGAACTACAAATGGTGGCTATATTTGTGTTTCACAACATTTTCTATGGCGCGGCTCTACAGGGAATTGTAGTTTTAAAAGACGCTTTCGTATTTCCCATCATTAGAAGTTGCCAGTATTAAACTGTGTACACCCCTGGAGGTTTAGGGGATAGGAAACAAATTGGTACATTTAGCAAATATGACAGGAGCCATCGATCATCTTAAGATAAGATAAGATATACTTTATTGATCCCAAGTTGTAAAAAGTTTTTGTTACAGCAGCATGTAAAACATGCAATTTATAGGTTACTTTGTAATTCTACTCAAGGTTCAAGGTTCAAGGTTCAAGGCTTTTATTGGTCATGCGTACATAGCTACAGTGTAGTTATGACAATGACAATCTTAGGTCACAGGCTCCTCCAACAGTGCAACACAATAACACAGATGAACAGAACAAATAGAGCAAGTAAATACAAAAAGAAAAATAGTAAAATAGTGCAATAAGAGTCTATATACAAGTGATTAGAATATGATATATTAGATGAATAAATTGTACATTGCAGCCAGATGAATGTTATGGATGTTGTTTCAAAGTTCAGGTGTTTAATAGTCTTATGGCCTGTGGGATGAAACTGTCCCTGAATCTGGTGGTTTTAGTCCGGATGCTGCGGTACCGCCTGCCAAACGGCAGCAGACAGAACAATTTGTGGCTGGGGTGATGGGGGTCTTTTATAATCCTGAGGGCTTTCTTTAAGATTAACCTGGTATTTTTACTCCACTACATTTATTTTAGTTACTTTACAGATTCTGATTAATGATGTGAAATATAAACAACCCTTAAATCAGACTTTAGTTGCACCTGAGTAAAATTCAGGGAAGGTGATTGTCAAGTGCCAACAATCAGGAGAGATATTTGATAGTTGGTGCTTGAGAAGACTAAACATTTATCTGCAGATCCCTATAAAGCATATTCATTACTCGTTATTCTCTACTAATAGTTAATTAAAAACTGTATATAATTGCTATTTTGCACATCCCTTTCAAGATTTCAAGATATCCAAAGGTTTATTGACATACCATATACACAACTACGGTGTAGTTATGCAATGAAGGAAAAACTTGGGTCACAGCTTCCTAAACAAGAGATCAATCAATATGTGTGTACCTCCACCATTAAACTGTCATATTCTGCACATTTCTTATTCTTTCTACATACATCTTATAAGAGTATAATAAATATGTATAATATCGGTTAAAATAAGTGCTTCAACATAGTTAACATTGCAGGAAAGTTGATTGTTAAGTCCCAAAACAAACAATGCAATATATTAAACGTTAAGTACTTTGTCAGGCTTAATATTTATCAGATACCCCCAAAGCTTTTTGCTTACATGTATTTAAAAGAAGACCTTAACCTAAAGTATTATTTAATGTTTTAATAAAGCCTAATTAGTTTGTCTGTTTTGCACATCCTCTTATTCATATCTTTGTACATCTGTCACTAAACAGTTTTATTCTAGATATCATTTACAGTATCTTCTTGATATTTTCTATTCTATATGTTTATCATTGACCTTCTACTTTCCCCCTATTTTGTATGTACTCAAAAATATAACACATTCAACAAAACATGCAGCAGACCTAAGGCAAGGCAAGGCAAGTTTATTTATACAGCCCCTTTCAACACAAGGCAATTCAAAGTGCTTTACACAAATGAAAGACATTAAGAAAAAGGCATTTAAAAACAATCATTAAAAAGCAACACAATCTACCTGCATTGCAATTACTCTAAACGTGTAATAACGTGCTTTAACCACTAGATGGTCACGTTTGCAGTGTTAACACAATAAGTTATTATTATTATTATTATTATTATTATTATTATTATTATTATTATTATTATTATTATAGTTATTTAATACAAATAAAAAAAAAAAAAAAAAATATTACTTTTAACTTTATTGTGAAATTAAAACAAAACGGTAAAAGAATAGTTTCCGGTCTGTTCTGAGGCCAACTCTCTGTAGATAAATAAAGAACTAAGCCAGATGTGTACTACTTAATGCAGCCAAACCATGTATTACAATGCATTTATGTGATGACTTTCAAAGAGTAAAGCAAGCACTGCTGAATAAAGTATGATTTTATCTTTTACGAAACGTTTTTTTGCATATGGAATACAGTCGGAGGTCAACCAATCACAGAGCTTGAGGACTAATCACGGGGTTTGTCGAGCAAAGCGTTTGGTGTAGTCTCAAACGATAGCTGAGGATTCTGGGTAGTGTCTTCGGCCATCCTAAACTCAGATACAACTATTTGTTTCTCAGAATCGAAGAGGAAAAACACAAAAGTATTGTACACAATTTAAACCAATCATTCTCAATCATCAATCCTCCGTTACCCAATGGGAATGGACGCTCACATTGTCCCGTGGGTTGGATCCGTGTTCATAATGCCGAGGAAAATAACTCTCAGAATAACGTTATTAGCACATTTTCCAACTTGAGGACCGAATGTTTTTGATAAGGGCTATACAAATGTTCATACTGGGTAGTTTATTTAGTTAAAAAAAATATATCCAACGATTTACAGACGTCTCTTTCCCAATGTAAGTCGGTGGGAAAAAGTCTTTCCGGGCCCAGCGACTGATACGGAAGTGTAGTACCGCCGTTTGGCCACAACGAATATTTTCCTCAGAGTCCGGCGCACTTCCTGGGGGTTTGGCCGACATGAAAGGCTGAGGCCATGGCCGTTTCTCAATGTCGAGTACACATGCTACAGAGCCACTATTTCAAGTATACTAGGTCATCGAGTGGCGCAGAATGCTGGGCATTTAACATGCATTTAAACAGTCCTTCGGCGCTACTCGATGACGTAGTATACTTGAAATAGTTGCTCTGCAGCAGTTTTACTTGCGATTGAGAAACGGCCCGTGTCTCAATTCAGGGGCTGCACCCTTCGGAGGCTGCATTTATAGACCGCACACGTCACTTCCGCCGAAAGAAGGCTGTCCCAATAGAGAGGCGAAATCCCGCCCATCTACTTCCGACCCATGGGTCCCCGGAAGCGGAAAATTATACATTGACGTCAATGGAGAGAGAAAAGTCATCTTTCGATCCCGTTTGAATTGTGCCACGAATGACACATATGATGTTTGTCAAATTAAAAGAACATTTTGCAAGTCAAAAAAATAAAAATGTGTCTTAAAACTGTGAAGTTGCACATTATTTTGTGTGAAACCGCTCAGTGAACTACAGGTCTCTGGTCTCGCACAATACGCGTCACCATCACAAAGATGGCCGTCACGTTAGCAATTTTCACCTGTTTCTTTCAGAATGAGGCGAAAAAGTATAAAACGAGGTGAAAATCACTACAAGTCTGGGCATGTTGAGAGCTGTACATACACGAAAGGGGAGTTATTCGGTTCTGTAAGAGCCAGCATGCGGGACCGGCTTTACAAGGTTTCAGTGAGTAATATGAGTGCAATGTTTAAGGTTAATGTCAGCTAGCTAACATTAGCTAACAAGATACACGAACGTGTTTTTGTTTTAGCAACTAGTTTTCTCCTTAAGAACTTCGTGGTCTCTGTGTATGCTGTGGATAACATTAGTGTTCACAAGAACAAGATAAACTCCCGTGTTTTGTTTTAGTTGCTCTTCAGATTGAAGCAGGCAGTTTTATATCGACTATATGTGTGATATCCTTTTTACATCTCGTTGTGTCATTTGAGTTTATTTGCTGTGTGTAGATTCAAGGATTTTGGTTATCTTGTACTGGGATGCAAACTTGTCACCTTTCGGCGAAATTCTCCGTTTTGAATCCAAAATAGGTCGTTTGTGTGATTCATGTAGATCTGCAATAAAAATATGTTGGGGTATGGGAGGGGGTCTGGGACCCAGATTAATGTGCAGCCGCGAGCTTTTTTTATATATTATAATGAAGCGCGAGCTGTGTTCTCGAGTCTTCCTGCCTGTCGGCTCTGCTCATGATGTATAATAAGGCTCTGCTGCTCGGCGATGATGGTCTAGCTTCAGCAGCTACATTACCTACGGTGCGTTTGTTAATATTAACTGTGGTTCGGAGTGACTGTGGCACAGACTTGACCGCTGGTGAACAGCTGTTAGGACGGGCCGTTCAGGTGTTCAGAGCAGAGCTCCCTGTTGGAGCGGCAGAGCGTGATGTGCACTGAAAAGTTTTTTTTTCTTTCGTCGCAATATTATCGTTGAGCTAGCTAACTAGCATACATTGTCACTATCTGCCAACGTTAGCTTTAGCCTTCGTTTTCTAATCGTTTTTTTCATAGGCTATAAACAGAGGTGGTATAAGTATATATCTTGTACTTGATTAAAAGTAGAAGTACTCAGTTCTTGTACTTGAGTAAAAGTAGAAGTACTCAGATCTTGTACTTGAGTAAAAGTAGAAGTAGCCTACTCAGATCGTGTAGGCTACTTGAGTAAAAGTAGAAGTACCAGAGTGTAGGAATACTCTGTTACAGTAAAAGTCCTGCATTCCAAATGTTCCTCAAGTAAAAGTAGAAAAGTATTATTCTCAAAATATAGTGAAAGTAGTGAAAGTAAAAGTGGTCATTTTGCATATTGGTCCATTTCAGAATAATATGATATGTTTTATAATGATTGATCATTAAAGTGTTATCAAAGCTGGTAAAGGTGCAGCTAGTTTGAATGACTGTATACTGCAGGTTAGCTTGTGGATTTACTCCAGGTGGAACTAAAGTCTGATTTAAGACTTGATTATATTTCACATCATTCATCCACATCTGTAAAGTAACTAAAGGGATTAAATACATGGAGGGGAGTAGAAGTACAGCATGTACCTCTGAACTGTAGTGGAGTAGAAGTACAAAGTAGCAAAACATTGAAATACTTAAGTAAAGTACAAGTATCTCTAAATTGTGCCCAATTATAATACTTGTTGAGTTTATGAACTTAGTTACTTTACACCAGTGGCTATACAGATAAAAAGACTAAGCCTTGCACAGAGGCATGAAAATACATTTTCAAAATGCTCAACAGTGCTGCCAAAATTATAAACTGGCTGCAACACAATTAAAATAAATGCTTTTATATATTTCTATTAGATGTGACTCTTTGGCATTTCTGTTAATATTAACACTGCTGCTTTAGTTGTTCTGACTGCTAAAATCCTCTGTTATTCCTAATTTTAAAGCCGATATTCTGTGGGGTCGGGGGGCTTTGATCCTTGTCACCTTTTTCATACCTGATGAGTTTGCATCCCTGTTGTCAATTTGTTTGGTTATCTAGGCACAGCTGTGTGTGACTCCCTCTGGTACACTGGTATGCCATTTCCTAATGTAGAGAGCATTGATTAATTAATAAACTACACACTGACTCTAGACCCTGACCAAATCCTTTTTTGTTGATCAAATGTTTTTCAAAAATGTATTGTATATTATATAACAGCTGCACATCACAGACCGGAGTCTTTGCCACTGTGGAACACGAAGGAGGCGATCATCATCCCCATCCCCAAAGACCCTGCATGGCATGGTAATCTGAGTGATATCTTGCAAAATAATTCTGGACTATGCGCCATACTGGTATTTCTTTCTTTTCCTTCAACTCTTTTTGTATATTGAGGTCTACACTTGGCAATGGGAATAACCAGGGTGGAATGGACGAGATTGCAACTGTAGGGCAATACTGTATTTGATTCAATCCTATACTTGCCGCTTTAACATCACCAATCCATCCGAAACTTGTTAAATGTGACTCATTGTGCTCCCAGCAGTCTTTCAAAAATACTTTTCGCTGGATGACTATCACCATGCCCCTGAAGGTTTACCCAGTATGCCAACATTAACTTTACACTTCTTATCCTTAAAGGCATTTCTCCCATTTCTACCTGTATTGCTGATACTGGAGATGTTTTAAAAGCTCCACTACAAATCCTCAGGGCCTGAGCTTGTAGGACATCCAGCTTTTTAAGGTTTGATTCTGCTGCTGCCATGAACGCTATACACCCATAATCGAATACAGGTCTCATGAGTGCCCAATATATGTTCAGTAGTGATGACCTACTCGCTCCCCACTCCTGTCCCACCAAACACCGAAGTACATTGTTGACCTTTTTACATTTACTTTGAACTTTTCCTATATGATTGCTCCACGTTAGCTTTCCATCAAACCAAACACCAAGAAATCTTATTGTATTTACCTGTTCAGGAGGTTGCTCATACAATTTTAATGATACAGGAGCAATTTTATGCCGTTTTGTAAAACAAATGACTTGCGTCTTAGCTACTGACAGTTTGAATCCCCATTTACTTCAACTATTGCAGCTTGTATTTTCTTTCCAACATGTGCTACATTGCGGCCTTTTGCCCACAACGCCCCATCATCTGCATACAAAGATTTTCCCACACTTGGATGAACTTGATTAAAAATGTCATGTATCATTATATTGAACAACAACGGACTACATACACTACCTTGCGGAGTACCATTTTCCACATCATACACACTTGAATATTCTGCACCTACTCTTACTTGTATTTTCCTGTCCCGTAAAAAAATCATAACCCAATTATATGCTTTACCACCAATTCCCAATGATTTTAACTTGATTAGTGGTCCTTCCTTCCAGAGCATGTCATAAGCCTTTTCAATATCAAAAAAGACTGCAATCACTACTTCCTTGTTGGTCTGTGCTTTCCTGATGTCTGATTCTAAGCACAATATAGAATCCATTGTATTCCGACCCCTACGGAACCCACATTGATATGGTGATAACAGAGCTTTACTTTCTAAGATATATGTCAACCTTCCTGTAACCATTCTTTCCATGAATTTGCATAAATGCGATGTCAGGGCAATAGGTCTGTAGCTAGATGGATCTGAAGGGTCTTTCCCTGGCTTTAGTATGGGCACTATTATCGCTTGTTTCCAAACCGAAGGAAGTTGGCCAGAATCCCACACCCTATTAAACAACCTTAACACAATGACTAGAGAGTTATCCGTCATATATTCCAACATTTTATAGCAAACAACATCTTTCCCAGGAGTGGTTTGACGAGCACTAATAATTGCTTTCCTCAACTCAAACATACTAAAATGCAGATCCACCTGATCCCCCAACACTTCTACTCTATCCAATATTCTCGGGTTTTCCATTAATGTATTATCTCTGCACTGCCTGGCTTCCTCTGTAAGGTTATCTGAACTATGAACTTTCTTAAATGTCTGAGCTAGAAGTTCCGCCTTTCCTAAGTTTGTGACAGATATTATGTCCCCTCTGCTCAAAACTGGCAACTCATAATTCCTTCGAACTCCCCCCATTCTCCTAATCATGCCCCAAACATCTGCAAGCTGTACTTCTCTTCCAATACTATTGCAATATTGCCTCCAAAAAGTGCGTCTTTGCGTTCGTATCGTCCTCCTTACTATAGCCTGGGCCCTTTTATACTGATTCAAAGCTTCCTGAGAATGGAGTTGTTTGAGTTGTCTGAATGCTTTATTTCTGTCTTTAATGGATTTGTTACATTCACCATTCCACCAGGGTACACTCTTGGTGCGCCTAACTCCTTCAACTTCCGGAATTGTTTCTTTAGCTGAATGTATGATAACCTTAACGAGCTCCTCATTCAATTTATTTATATCATCATCATTTTCCTCTTGAAGTGTTTTACATCTATTCGTACTTACAACTTGGAAAGCATCCCAATTAGCCTTTCCCAATTTCCATCTAGGAATTTTCTTCTCCTTTTCAAAACGTATGTTGGTCCCAACTTTAGTCATTATAGGATAATGATCACTGCCCACTTGGTTATGCTTTACCACACTCCATGTACTTATACCTGCTATATCACTAGACACAAATGTCAGATCGAGTACTGTTTCTATATTCTTTGTACAATTATATCTTGTTCCTTCCCCAGTGTTAATACACACTAGCCCGTGGTCATCTATAAATTCCTCAACTACTGCACCATTTGCATCTGTGCTACTGCTACCCCATAGTGAGTTATGTGAACTAAAATCCCCACACCATATGACTTTTCCTTGCAGTAAACCCCCAACATCCTCTAATATACTTTGATCTAATTTCCCACACGGATTATAATAATTTACTATATCTATAGGTCCTCTATCATTCCATACCCTTATAACTATTGCTTCATGATCTATACTTACATGCATAACTTTGTAACTTACACCACTCTGTATGAATGTTGCAACTCCTCCCCCTCTGCCAGAGTCCCTATCTCTTCTAACTGCAGTATATCCCTTCACAATAAAATCCAGTTGTGGTTTCAGCCATGTTTCCTGAATACAAATTACATTAGGTTTCTCTCCCAGATTGTCATTATATTTTTTAAACTCTTGTCCATTTGCAATTAAACTTCTGGCATTCCACTGCAGTACAACTAACACCATCAAGTTGATCCACTGCATGTCTGAGATTGTTGGACGTCATCATTTAGTATATCTTTCACACTTTCCCACTGCATCCCTTTCACATCAAGGTACTTTTCAGCTGATCTGACAATTATTTTTATTCTTTCATTCCGGCTTTTAGTCTGCGCTGAACAGTTGATCATCTCTGCCATAAACAATACAAACTCTGTTTTACTCACTATCAGAGTGTCCTCCTTCAACTTAACACAGTTGTGGACTTTTTCTGTTTCTTTGCTCTTATTCTTGTTTTCCATTGTGACCTGCGTTCCTCCTGAAACTGTCTTTGCTGCCTCTGCATAGCTTACTCCCTGCGTCACCCTGACTCGCTGCACCTCTCCTGCTTTCTTGCTAACCTCACATCCACGGTACGCTGAACTATGCTCCCCTCCGCAATTGCAACATTTCAGCTTTACCCCTTCTTCACATTTGCCGTATTCATGATCTCCACCACATCTGCCACACCTTTGTTTCCCTCTGCACACTGCCGCCACATGTCCAAATCTCTGACATTTAAAACATCTTATTGGTGGTGGAACATACGGTCTCACATAATAACACATATATCCAATAAGTATTTTTTCCGGAAGCCTTTTCTCATCAAAGGTGATCAGAACCGAAAGACTATCTTCTTTAACCCCATTGCGGTTTGCTTTCATGCGTTTGACATCACTTATTTTTGCATTTGTTATATTCTCTTTCACATCATCCGCTGTAATTCTGACGGGGATTCCTGTCACCACTCCCCTGACTAGCTTTTTACCACTAAACAGTGAACACTCCACTTTCTTACCCTCCACGGTACTCATCTTTATTGCCCTCCCCTGTTGCTCTCTATCCCTACATTTGATCAACATTGATCCATTCCTCAATACTTTGGCACTCATTACCTCCCCGATTTCTTTACTGATCGATTTAGTTAACCGTATATGGTTCCACTCGCCAAACGAAGCTCCCTCTTTCGCAAGTTTCACAACCACCATGAACTCCTGTTGCCTATTTCCGACTACTCTTTCTCTCCTTTCACCCTCACTATTACTCTCATCCGAATTAGTATTTCCTTGCTTTTTACGTTTATTCCTCCTCACTATATCCCATTCTCCATTTCCATAACTCCCGCCTACTCCTTCCATGTCTCCTAACTCGCTTCCTGCCCCGTCACTTCCCTCTGCCATCTCTCATCCAGTCACAGTCCAGTGTTGCCACCTGCCCTGCTCCAAATGTTTGTCCGACGGATCAGATCCCACTGAATGCTGGGAAACCGTCTTGGAGCATTATCGCCTATGACATCACTTACGCGACCCAGAATGGATTTGGGATTTGTAGTCTTTCTAGTTGCGTATTTTTCATAGTCTTATATTTCAACAGTTTTACGAGAAAATGTGACTTTTTTTACATGGAAATGATTGTTTAAGATTGACAAACATCATATGTGTCATTCGTGGCACAATTCAAACGGGATCAAAAGATAACTTTTCTCTCTCCATTGACTTCAATGTATAATTTTCCGCTTCCGGGGTCCCATGGAGGCTCCCGGAAGGGGAGGGACTTCGCCGCTCTATTAAAAAAAGATGAGACTCCTCCGAATGCGGCCCACGAATGCGGCCTTATTTTCCCGGATTTGGAGCATACATCTGATGTATTCTTCGCGGTCTACCATATCCCAGGGTGCAATGCGCATTGGGAAGAGTGAGGTTGCGTTCGAATAGACCATTTAGCTTAGGAACCTTCCTAACCGAGTGAAATGACCCGGAAGTCCCTCAGTGGCAGCCATGATAAGTGCCGTTAGAATTCTCTAGAATGATAGGAAAGGAGGTTTCAAACTTCCTTTATAACCTCCTTTAGCTTAGGAACCACTGGACCTCCCTAACCGAAAGGAGAGGAGAAAATGCTGCCCCACAATGCCTTGCAGCCGCAGCATTTGACGTCACACAACAGTCGGCCGTTCACGGACACAAACGATTATGACGTAGAAATTATATCATGAAAGTTACGGTGCTTATTAAGCATTTTAAAACGTATGTGGTAAGTCGCCAAAGTTTGAACGTTCATCAGTATTATAATCAAAAAGAGAAATATGAACGTTAGTTTTTACTGAAATGATCAAATATAGTCAACATTTCAGTGAGCTGTGTGGGGTTGTTCAACTTTTAAAATATGTTTGAATGGTGATATACACAGTGATAGGTGTTAAAGACTAACGTTTATAATAAATACATTTGTATTGATTTAAAGATATTTTCATAGTTCATACAATCATACGTATTGGGATCATTTGTATTAATGTGGACCGGAGGGATAGGGTGACGAGCATAAGTTTCACTTTCATTTTTTATTTCAATTCCAATTTTGGTCATGAAGAATATGTTTCTCTGTTGTTCATAAAGCATAAAGCAACAGCATCAGAGCACGGTGCAGAGTCTCTAGATGAGTCCGTCATTCTTATTAAACATCCATTTTGTAGTTCGTTGTATAGAAAACTGTAATTTCCATAGTTTCCCCACAGCAGCAGACGCACACAATGACGTCCGCTGGCGCATCATAAACACGTCGGATAGTGAAAGTGCATTCGGATTCTCTAAAGTACCGCAGTCTCTTCTCCTAAGTCCTTTTGAATTCTCCTACTATCCCTTAATTTAGGAGCTGATTTTTAAACTATCCGAACGCAACCTGAGTTTTTTTCAAATGAAATGGCGGTCCGGTCTCCCCAGAAGAGTGGATTTAAAAGCAGCAGCAAGCGGAGGAATCACTAATAAATGTGAGTATTGGGTTTCAACTTACTTTAAATTAAGTAATGTCACACACGTCAAACCCAAGTGGCATTAAAACGTACATTTTCGTTAAATAATATGGATAAATACGTGAAGTTAGTGGTGCTAACTAGCTACCTGGACGTACTGCACTGTTGTTTACACTTATTTTTAATTCAATTCAGAAGTTTACTAAAGTCATACAGAGAAATTGGCTCTGTTATAGATAAGTTATAGTTCATATTACATAAATAGACCAAAGTGAAAACATTTAGACCAGTATAGCCTACAGTACGGTGGGATTTATAAAATGCTACCCTGACGTGTAGCTGCTGTTTGCTTTATTTATTTCTCTGACATGTTGCAATGTTTTACTGTTTATTAAACTTTGGGACAACATTACAACCTTTGTATTTAGCTCTGCTTTGAGGTAGGGCAAAAAAAAGCCTATTTTAGATATTTCCACCAGATTTGATCATCTTTTATTTAGGTTAAAGTTTATGTAATTGATCCTAATCCCATAATAATAATAATAATAATAATAAGACAATCAAAAATAGACAGCAGCCTTTAGCTTGATATTAGTTTGTGCAGTGCTGTCAAAGGGATGCACGTGAGAGTGTCACTTATTCTCTCTAGTTTTTTAAAAACCAAAACAGTACATAATTTTAAATGATCCTTTAAGGATTGTTTGTCTGAAATGCTTAAGAGTTAAATGTTGCAATACTACTTTTGCAACCCTGTGTTTAATATGATTAATTCACTTTTTTATTGTTGTCTTGTTTTTCTCTGTAATTAGGACTATTCTGGATAAATGGATCTGCTGAGGAAGGACCCCTAATCTGAAAAGTGCACAGCGGATCATCAGGACAGAGCTGCCATCCACCTGGAAACCCCAAGGTGCTGGAGAAGGACCCCTAACCCCAGCGGATCATCAGGACAGAGCTGCCATCCACCTGGACACCCCGCGGTGCTGGAGAAAGCAAAACGGCGATCAGGAACATCCTCCACCCAGACCTCTGCTTACTGCCGTCCTACAGACTTGTGCCTTAGTTTCAGAATTTGATTTTTTTCTGTGTCTTTTTTTTAATAGATATAGCTTGAGTCTGTCTGATTCCCCAAACAGCTGCTTATATATACTTGCTGCACATATAATACAAATAAACAACTCCATAAACACACTTTTGCTGATATTTGTGTTACTGCTGGTGATGTTAAATAACATGATTGATTTCCTCTGTCTCAATTATCAAAGTTATAATAATAGAAGACATGAAGCTGCAGAGAGAGGATGGATATATTCTTACCTCTACTTTGTGATAAGATGAAAATATAAAATTAAAATAGTAATTGTTAAACACATTGTTTATTTCATTTACTGAGGTTTTACGGGCCAAAAGTTGTATTTACAAGTATTAAAAATAAGCATAGTACACCAAACCAACTGAGACCCGTCTGTCCGCCGCATCTACGCACTGTACAACACACAAACCTACAATAAAATAAAGTAATATCCAGGGGATGCATGCAGAGCTGTAATTGGCTGAGATAAGTCCGGCGTGCATCACGACTCTTTTAAACATCACTGTTGCCGGAAATGCATCCGTGGAGGACCCATCAGTGTATCCTCGGTTATAGCTCCTCCAGAGAGCCTCCACGACGCTCGATGCTCGGTCCTCGATGTGCACTTAGAGAAATGTCATTCAATATGGCGCGCTGAAATCCATTTCCGGGTCACTACCGGAGGATTTGAGGAGTCGAGGAGGGGAAATTAGAGAATTGAGAAGCCTTTATGGACCGATGCGGTGCTTCCCTGAGCTTCAAATACTGCCGCCAAAGGGAATACATTGCAATCAGTTGAAAGCTCTTTGCGTCCGTTTATGAAGCTGAAGGAGACTCGGTGCTTCACAACTGCATGCCACGGGACCCTGACCAAGCGTCGCTCCTGGACTATCGGAGTGAGACTGTTGGTTATATTAGATTTATCTGAGCGGGGAGGAGGCCTCCAGATAAAGAAAGGCAGCGGTTTGGGGAAATGTGTCCTTTTTGATAATTTGATAAAGGACAAAGCTTAATCAGATCGTTCTGTCCACCGGCCGAGCGTTCCCAGGTAACAGACTGATTCTGTGTCAAGCAGCTGAGGGCTCCGCTGGGATGGCAGCAATAACATCTCCCATCCTGAGGTGGTGTGTGTGTGTGTGTGTGTGTGTGTGTGTGTGTGTGTGTGTGTGTGTGTGTGTGTGTGTGTGTGTGTGTGTGTGTGTGTGTGTGTGTGTGTGTGTGTGTGTGTGTGTGTGTGTGTGTGTGTGTGTGTGTGTGTGTGTGTGTGTGTGTGTGTGTGTGTGTGTGTGTGTGTGTGTGTGTGTGTGTGTGTGTGTGTGTGTGTGTGTGTGTGTGTGTGTGTGTGTGTGTGTGTGTGTGTGTGTGTGTGTGTGTGTGTGTTTCTCCCAGTAGGCCACAGCCTTGTTTGTGAACTCCCTCTGAGCTTCTCCTCCACAGAGTAACCTTGAATATAGCCTGCAATTAATTAAAACACACACGCAAAATGAGATGAGTATTAGTCATTCTAGTGGTTTCCTTCTTTGGTCTAATTGTGCAGTTTAGCACAGAGCTAGTTCAAGAGGAACCTGCACAGTACCCTTGGGGAAAATCTAAATGTGTCAAACAAATGGTTGAAGAGGCATCTGTGACTGCCGCTCTGCCAAGGTGACAATCAATTCACAGAGAAAAAGGAAGGGAAGGGGGTTGAAGGGTGTGGGGGGGTAAAGCACCTGGGGAGTGCCACAAGGCTGAGAACATGCCCTTATTTCTACTGGCAGCTGTTCCTCCTAACAGGCCTCATTACATTATTCAACAGGACTGCACATTGTATTATTCACAGATCTTCTAGTGAGCACAAACGTGTTGGTTCTGAGTGACTTTGCCCTCATCATATTAGAGGAAGTCTACATTAACATTTACAAGTCAAGTACGGGGGAGTCAACGACAGTAATCCAGGAAACCTTTTTTTTCCAAATATTTCATACGGTCCACTAGCTCTCTGTTCTGTGGGCCCTGCAAAGAAGCCAGTGCTCACACACAGTTCTGTCTCTGTAAATGGGGAAAAATGTCTCAGATCGATCCACACAAACCTCTCCCAGCTTGGACAGGGGAGAGGACGGATGGATGAGGAGGAGAGTGGTGGGAGGGAACGAGATGTAGATCCAACACATGCTTACGATCTGAAGTGAAAGGACGCATGTATTAGTTTGGGTTTTGAGTTCAAATATCAACATGTTTCTCCAGAATAGCAGACTCAGATTTTAGACATTTCATGTGAATGTATCTTACTTGAGTATTTCAAATTCTTTACATTTAAGGCAAATATTGCACTTCACCTCAACCAGCTTTTGTCGTTTGTTATATTAAGTATAATAGTCACATGTCTGCATTCATTACTTATACGTTATACTTTAGAAATCAGTTGATAACTTCAGCTTGCTTGGTGGAAAACTACCAATCACAGCAGAGGAAAAACGTTCTGATTGTTTGTGCTGGAATATTGTTAATACCATTAGGAGTAGATTATCTGTTCCAAGCACTACTGTCAGGATATAGTCACAGTTTGAGCAACATTTGGCCAAAAAGTTATTTCCATAAAAAAATGTACCTTTTAAGTATATTTCTGTAAGGAAGGTAAAATAAGTAATTATGTTAGGTGCTTCAACTGTACAGTGAATTGTTGCTGTTGTAAAGATTGTGAATACAGAGACATGAGTTTTGCTCAGGAAACATTTTGATGCGCAGGAGACTTTATTGTAACGGCGAGCAGCTGGTCGGTAAAGTTCCCGAACTGATCCTCTGTTGTTTCTTCCCTCCCTCATCAGCCAATCAGCAGGCAGCACCTGGCAGACTGTAGCCGACATGGTGAAGATGGAAACACACACCATCACCGGCCTCCTCCCCAACACCATCTACCTGTTCATCGTTCGAGCGGTGAACGCCTACGGCCTGAGCGACCCCAGCCCCATCTCTGAGCCCGTCAGGACCCAAGGTCAGTCTGCAGACTCTGCACTCTCAGGTAGAACATGACTCACAAAGGGAACTGTAGCAGAGGAGTGAACATGAGTGTTTCCACAGATGTGAGTCCCACGGGGCAGGGCGTGGACCACAGGCAGGTGCAGAGGGAGCTGGGGGAGGTGGCCGTCCAGCTGCAGGAGCCCGAGACCCTGACACCGTCCTCCATCAGAGTGTCCTGGACCGTGAGTGGCGCTTTGTTTTATTTTAAGGAAGGACGCTTGGGAGGTTCAGAATGGACACATTTTACCCATTTCTCCTGTTGAGGATTATATTTGACATATGCCCAGACCTTTCACCTAGTTTATCACTTTCTACTCTCCTCGACTCTCCGTGCAGAGCACGCATGGGAGTGCCACTTTGTCTCCTTATTATTGCTTGTTGTACACTGAGAGAGGTTTTAGGTTAGTGGAACGCATAATTAAGTTGAATCTAATATTTTGTAACTTAATATTTTTGCTTTCAACTAACCTAATAGAGTTATGTGAAATCAGACATAATACATTTCATTAAAGTCAGTGTTTCCGTCCTTTCATTGTGGGTCAGGCATAGTTTGATACGGGATATTTGCTGGCTCTAGGGACATCTAAGATAAGATATACTTTATTGATCCCAAATTAGAATGTTTTTTTAAGTAGTCCATCTTATCGGAGAATTGTCTACACTTTGGAAAATATTCTCTTAGCTAGGAGCCAGAGTGCTTTGATTGTTATGTCTATTCCTGCTGACATTTATTTCGAACTAGCTAAATACATGAGGCTGGGTGAGAGATCTTCAGAGTTGGTTGGGCATGAGCGTTTTCACTTCGCTGCTGCAAATGTTTTTGTCGTCTCTCCGGCCGTAACTTCCAATAAACCTTCAGTGTCTGCCATCAGGTAGAGCTCTCCTTTTGTTTCCAGTCCATGCTCCAGATGTTTCCTAAACGTCTCCTTCCTTTTATCTTTCTCTAATGTCCCCCTCTGTCCACTCCTCAGGTGGACCGTCAGTCTCAGTACGTGCAGGGCTACCGGCTCTTCTTCCGGCCCAGCGGGGGGTCCTGGCTCCTGCAGGATATCAACTCCCCCTCTGAACGCAGCACCACTCTCACCAACCTGCTCAAAGGAACCGAGCACGAGATAAAGATCCGTCCATATTTCGATGACTTCCAGGGAAAGGACAGTCGGACGTTACTGGTTCGAACCACAGAAGAAGGTGATACATCTTGTGGCTTCTGAAAGAGATGCACAGAAAGCCTCTTTAAATGAACTAAGGTTGACTTCTTTGACATTGCGGGGCCTTGGAATCGGACGTTTATTAGCCTGTCTGACACCACATTAATCTCAGTAATGTTATCTCACTTGGCGGTTAATTTTATATCCTCCGCACTTCTGGGTTCATTTATATTGATTCTTTTTTCATTCAATTCGCCCTCCACACACTGCTATTTCTGCAGCCTGAGGTTTTTTATCAGGGTTATATGAGCTGATACAAACTCAAGATTAAAAACACGGGAGCACATATTTTACGCTATCAGCACTTTGGATCGACCCGAGAAGCTTAGTCTGGGGAAAATAAACTATCATTAACTTTTTTAAGAAGTAATTCATTTCCCTATCTGATACAGCTCTTTCATGTTTCTTGTCTTGTGTTTTACATGTCCTCCCTTTATCCACTGTCATGTGTGTACTCACTCCAAATTCTGCCTCTCACAGTCCCCAGTGCCCCACCGAGATCTGTTACCGTGGTGACGGTGAAGCTAAGCAACAGCTCCAACATCAGCGTCTCCTGGGAGCCCCCCCCCAGCGAGATGCAGAATGGTATCATCCAGGAGTACAGGGTAAATACCTCTGCCCGGTCCGCTGTCACTTTGTCTTATCTGCACGAAACAAGCACCACCACCTAAGAATACATAAATACACAGCACAAAGCTGCGAGAACACATTGAACACGCAGAGAAAACACTGCTTAAGGATAGGGGACGTGTCACCATACTTGGATAGGGCTCAACATGTTGGAAAGTTCCATTTTAACCACAAAACTCAATAAGCACATTACTTACATTACAGTTTTTCTCGATTGCTAACACACATTTTTTTATTATTTGCTCAGTTTCTCAGAACACTAAACACAATTCACAAAACCACACACCCAAAGTGAAAAACACCTAATTTCTCCTGCTAAATGAAGAAATGCCCTCAAAACTACATACACACTTACCAAATACAAACTTTAGCACCAAACATAACACACTTCATTCTTAATACTAGATGGTTTTACCACCCAACTACACACTGCTGAGCACTTTCATCTTTTATGGGCTATGCTCTGTACATAGAGGTTTCTGCAGAGAAAGATTGCTTGAGTATACAGAAATACAGTAAATGAAGAAATACAAATTAGTTGTTGGAAAAAATCCTATTTTATTCAAAGATAACATTGTGCAACATGCATCTCAGCACATAGTTACTCTGCTTCGGATCTCTCTAAGTGAGATGACATTGTTTGCCAAAACCAAGTTTGTAACTGCTGCTTCCTGTGCCTCATTGAAAATCCTTAGCCTTCCACCTACACCTCTTTGTTTCTCAGTCCTTCAGATAAACAACAAAGATATAGTGGTTGGTCAGTGTCTGTGTTGCATAACAGTAAATTGTGCAGGATTTTTGTACAGTTATAGTATACAACATGCTAACAATTCAGTTACAGTAATGAAGTAAATACGTTTCACACAACAGATATAAGCACTGATATATCATGAATTATGCAGAGCTAAACACTGGTAACTAGACTGTTTTCAAGTCTAAGTGTCCGGATTACAGAGGCAACAGTTCATCGGTTTAGATTAGGCTGAACCCTCTGTCCAGCCTCTCATCGACAAACCATGGTTGATAACATTTCATTTAATTAGAGAGTATTCTTCTTTGTCCATGTCCTCTCCCTCCAGCTCTACCTCTACCTCTCATTCTTCCTTCTCTCACTCTCACTCTCACCCCACCTCTTCCTCCTCCTCTCACTCTCAGCCCAGCTCTTCCTCTTCCTCTTGCTCTTGCTTCCATGTTGGCTTCCATTGTTGCTGTAAGAAAGTACTCACCTGTGGTCTTTTTATAGTGCTAACATCCTGATTGATGAGCCAACAATTATGCCATCAGGTGTTTGGTCAGGTGGAACGTGTTTCTTGATCATTGGTCCATGTGTGAGGCATTTTGAATATCATTTTTTTGAAACCTGCTAACACGTGACTTTATGTCAGATTCCTGTGTCTTACGTGGAGAAACGTGTGCAGTGGTTTGCAAAAAGTGCCATGTTGATTTGCAAATTGTGTGAAAAGCTGAAAACGTGTTTAGAGATTTGGAGATTTGAGCCGTTGTTTTGCTCTTTGAGTGTCAGTTAAAATAATTGTGCTTCATGTATAATTTTAGTGTGTTAGCAATCGAGAAAAACTGTAAGGCAATGTTTTGTAATACATTTAGTCTTAAATGTTATGGTTTTATATGCAAATTATGTTATTATATATTATTATATTAAATTATTTTAAATGCAACTATAAAAAATGTTTAAAAAATGTAAATGTTATATGACTCAAATATATGATAAATATATGAAAAATGCCCTATCTTAAAACCTTCAGAAAAGTGTTAGTTGTTTTGAGGAATCAGCCTTTACAGATGTGTATTGTAAAATTCCATAAAAGTTAAAAGAATGTCAGATTAATAGTTTAACATTAACTAATATACATTACTATTAAAGTTCAATGAAAGACAATTATCGTTTGAAGTCTTATGAAGTTGTATTTGAAAATATGCAAATAACACATTTTATAATGCACTTAAATGAAACACCTAAATGTGTTCTTTTGAAGTTTTTTTATATTTTTATATTTATTTGAATATAAGCAGTAAGACAAAAACTGTTACCCGCTTGAATTGCCCAGTACAGAAAGATTCATGTGTCATCCTGAAGTGTCTCGCCTTAATGTTCACATTTTAAGAATAAGAGGATTTATTCAATTAAATTCAAACTACTCACAAATAATGGAGCTGGGGGTTATTAGACAGTCACCTGAGAATTCTGTCTCTAGATGACCTTAATATTTAGTTCATTCTCGCTCCATGCAGGGCAACAGAAATCCTGAGGCTGTGTTTAAGACTTCAGAACTCACTGGTTAGTGGTCAGGTTCAATCTCTACTGTACATCCAACACAGTGAATATCTGAGAGCACAGCATACTGATGAAATATTGCAGCATTGTTAGTGATTTCATCAGGGAATAAATGCAAATACACTTTCAGCTTGATCTCATACACTAATACATTTAAAAGAGAATTGAGCAGAACAAATATATCCCGGCCATCTCCCTGTGTCCCTCAGGTTTGGTGTGTGGGCAGCGGCGGAGACAACCAGACGCAGTACTACATCAACCGGACGGTGGACGGGGACACTCTGTCCACGGCGCTGAGGGGCCTGGTGCCCGGCGTGCTCTACCAGCTGGAGGTCGCGGCGGTGACCAGCGCCGGGGTGGGGGCCCGCAGCCAGCCACTGTCCGTGCTCATCAGTGAGTCCACCACACCAACAGCTGCAGGAATAACAGTTTCATATCTCAACAACTTTCGGAGGGATTGTCATGACATTCTGTACTCACAATCAATGTCCCCAGAGGATGAATCCTGAGGGTTTCGGAATCAGAAATCATTTCATTTTCCCCCACAGCAGGGAAATGTACATTGTTACAGTAAAGGGACAGAGCAGATAAAAGACAACAATAAAAACAGTAGTCTAACATTTTAATTAACGAGGCAATCATACTTTAATAAAATCAGATAAAGACATAGCCATGGTATAAATACAAAAAATAGCAATATTTTATTTTATTTTAGGTGTGTTGGTTTTATTATGTATGAATTTTGATATGTATCTGTCAATGTGTCTTTGCATACATTTTAAAGGCACTATATCAATCAAATGTATTACGTACACAGCTACGTAGGGCCTCTGTTATCATGTGCTACTCTGATATAGAAGGAACATTCAGTATTTTCCCAACAACATCATATTTGAACATGCTAACACTCTACACAAAGGTCATCAATAAAGTTAATCGTAAACCTGCTAAATGTTAATAATGTTGAAGTTTGCATTTAGTTTCTGTGCCCAAGTAACAAACTCTCTGGTTTGTATCATATTATATAATGTCTCTACGGCTCTAGGCTCAATCATATACAATAGGTTTATACAATAGATTGATGTTTAACTTTATGCAGTAGGTTTTTATTGGTTTGGTTAAAAGACATTGAAGCACAACAGATCAACAAAGAAGATGATGTATGATCTGTAGTTCCCCTTAGTTGAGTTGATCTGATTTGTCGTCTCGTTTCTTCCCCCAGAGCTGCCAGCTGAAGCGCCCTCTGCTCCAGGCGGGGGGGGCCCCAGCGACGGCAGCGAGGAGAGCAGCGTGAGTCTGGCGGAGCAGATCACCGACGTGGTGAAGCAGCCGGCTTTCATCGCGGGCATCGGGGGGGCCTGCTGGGTTATCCTCATGGGCTTCAGCGTCTGGATCTACTGCCGCCGCAAGAAGAGGAAGGAGCTGAGCCACTACACCGCCTCCTTCAACTACACCCCCGCAGGTCAGGGCCCACATGGTGGAGGACACAGTGATGATTGTGGAAGCACTCAGATCGCAGCCCAAAGCTTTTCATACACTGAAAACACTGTAATGTTGACTCTAATTAAATGTCAACAGATTGAACTGTATTAGGTTAATTGAACCAATAATATTAACTTTGAACAAAATATATAAGGTTCAACTTATTTATATTGCTTTCAACTAACATAATACATTTAATTAAAGTAATCTTTTCAGTGTTTTTATTCTTTTAAGGCGAAATAATTATATTTCTTTTTTTTAAAGGGAAAATAAACATTTAAATTGGAATGCATATGGGTCATTCCAGAATTGGAGGACATTTCATGTCCCCCATATAAAAAATCTAATAATCCATGCCCAAAATGCTAAAACATGCACTTGTTGTGTTAAACATACTTGTCTTGAGACACAATGTGTATAAAATTGTAGAAAAAGTGGTTTCAAAATATTATTTAAATTATCAAATAGCTCTCGAACATCCCCTAAAATGGCATTTTTCTCTTGTTCCCGCTTCTTGGTGACCAACTTGCATGTCAAATATAACATTTCAAATAGGGATTTTATTTACTTTTTTTTGTATTATTCTATTGATATATGTCTCTTGTAATGGTAAAATCTATTTGTTAAATCATAAACATATTTTAAATAACAGTAATTTTGCACAGAAGGTGTGTCCCTCAACATGCGTTCAACCCTGTTACCCAAACCTTTTTAGATTGGCACAGGAAGTGAAAAAACTGTAAATCAGATGACACAGTGGAAGTGACATCAGCAAGCCATGTGCTAGTGCCATGGGTAGATCAAAACTAAGTCCTCTCTTTTATTTTTCATATTTTTACAATCTTTTCAGTCGTAAAAGAGTGTGGCACTCTGACCCACTCAACCCTGTTACTGATATTACCAGAATAAAGCATATTAATTTCAAAGTTATCTTTCTTGCATTAGATATCCAAGTTTGTCATTGCCTTGGAAAGTAGCATTACATGCTACATCTAGCAATAATTCCTGAGGTTAAAGGCTCAAATTAGCATTGATTTTCAACCCTGTTACTTTCAACCCTGTTACTATAATTAGAGTAACAGGGGTAATTCTTCATTGGAAAATATACATTTGATGCCAAGCTGGGCAAATCACTTTTTTTGATGGTTTATTATCTGTTTTTCCTAAATACATAAAAAAAATTATAAAATAAAAGGTTCATTTTTCAAAAATGTTGGTGTCTAAATTGTCCTCCAATTCTGGAATGACCCATATTTGCACATTTCTGTGATAGTGGGAACAGCTGATCTTGAGAATAAGCATTGTGTTTTGTAACAATAACACACACTGTAAGCAAAGGAGGCCACAAAGCTGCTTCTCATCACTCTCTTCCTCTCTGTCTCCTGCAGTTGGTTTTCCTCATGTAGAGGGAGCAGGACTCAATGGAAGGTAATCGAATAGCATCCTACAGTCCATTTATATCCTGCCATCTCTCTGTATTCTCTTTGAATTCACAGTAATAACTGGACTGATATTGTAGATATTTCTCACTGTCAGTGACTGTTGTACTGTGACCCCCACACTAACGGAAGTCTCCTCTGCAGGCCGGGGGTTCTCGGGGGGAGCATGGGAAACTACCCGTGGCTGGCCGACTCCTGGCCCGCCACCAACCTGGTGCACAGCGGGAAGGAAGATGTCACCTGCTGCACCGCCAACCACGACACCGCCGAGAGATACTACAACGGTAGGAACAAACTATTCAGTACATGCCTGTGTTCAATTTAATTAATGTATTAACAGAAAATGTAAAAATACAACTAGAGTCATGAGACATATTGAAGATATGTGAACTGGGACACACTTATAAGCTGTCCAGAGCTGTAGCATAAGGGACTCAGACACAAAACCTATTCAAAATATATATTATATATATATTACTAACATAGAAAAAAACATCTATTACTAATACAATATTCTAAGACTAATCCAACCCTAGATACTAAATGGTCCCAAAACCAAAACAAATCAGTCTAAATAATTAAAATAGTTAAGATATATATATATATATATATATATATAAAAACGGACACATTCCAAGGGACAATAGAGATACAAAATGCATTTCAGAATAAATTATCCTTTTTTGCTTTCAAGCTTTGACATATTTTGAACTTTTTGGCACTTGACTCTTTATCTTTTATTGGACATTTTACTTTAATTATTTTGTTTATATATCTTATATGATATTATATTGCACATTATTGCTACTTATATTATATAATACATTATATTTTATGTATATTTTCAGAAGAGGGAACTACTGTCACAAAAACACTTTTCTCCCTGTATCATTATACTTTATTAATAATAATTCTGATTCAGATTAATAACAACTGCTGCCTTGACCTCTTTATAAAGAAATAATAATATAATATAATTGTATATTGTTATAAATTGAGTAGCTGTTGCGGCAGCTTTTCATAAGTAAGTTTTGAGTATGGCGATAAGTAGAGTTATTAAAGAACTCTGTGCCTAATGTAACCCCCCCCCCCCCTCCCTGCAGAAGCGGGTATCTCCAACTACCTGAACCAGACGGAGAAGTACAGCATGGGGGGCTCCACTGAGGGCCCAATCTACAGCACCATCGACGCCACCAACGAGGAGATGCACGGCTTCACCTACGCCCAGCACACCTCCCCCACCCCCTACGCCTCCACCTCCATCACGCCTTGCCCCACCCACACCCAGGGGTCCCACAACAGCAAGCAGCAGGAGGAGGGACACTGGATCCCCCAGCCCGGGCTCTCTGGGGCCCAGTATGCCCAGCCGGACCGCTGCACTGGTGAGGACCACATTCTGCCAACGCACCCCCGCTTTATTAAGACGGACTAGCTTCGAATAATATCTATGTGGGATACTATATATTTTTTGATACACCATGAATGTTGGGGAAATATTCTCCTAGGCCCATAACTTTGACCCATTTTATCAGTTTGTTCTGCCCTCACTGAGCACAGGCCTGCAACCTTGGGCTGCTTTCAAGGTTTTGTCTCCCTTTTCCTGCCTGTTGGCGTCAGCTGATAGAGGTGTTATGGTTCTATAACACAGCACATGTCTTTGTCAATTTTCCGGCCAAAGCTCCAAATAAACCATCAGTGTTTGCCATCAAAGTTCCTGTTCTCCCCGAGTCTCTCTTAGTCCTGTCTCCATTGCACAAAGACTCTTGCTCTCACTCTTTGTCTGAATGAGCTTAGACATATTTCTACAGTGACGTCACCACGACAACGTTTCCTCTTCATATAACTCACTGTGTGTCTCTGTGTTATAGGTAAGCCCAAACAGAAGGTGATGGGTAAGGCTGTGAAGACCCCGTCTCTGACCTGGATGGAAGCGTTGCCCCCGCCCCCCCCCATCGGAGAGCTGGAACAGTGTGAGCCGGACGATCAGCCCCCGGAGCACGAGGACATGGACATAGGGTGAGTCAGCTTCCCTTCACACATCTTTATAAATTAGTATTACACTGCTGCACCATCTTTTACACTCACTGTCACCTATAACAGGCACATTAGGTATCGACCCCCTCCCCCCCTCGCTGCCTCTGGCTGTAACAACTCAATTACCTGGGCCTGGGTCAATAGCGTTAGTGATTAAACTGTTTTCGCCACCTCTGAAACACAATTTGCTGTGTTCCTCTTTCCATTCCCTCTCTGCAGACTCAGAGCACACATATTGTCCTGTAGCTCAGAGCAGAATCCCCCCCGAGTAAGAGCTGAGCCCCCTGAGGTTTAGCCAACGGCAAGACCCCCTAACTGAGCGGATGCTGAGAGAACAGAGTTAATGTTTGATCGCCTCAGAGTGGGTTAGGGTTGTCAAATGAGACTTTTTTTTTTTCTGAGAACACTGTCTGACTATCATCCAGCTGTAACACTCCTCTCTATGGCTGTAGGTCGGATGAAGAGTGGTGCCCCCCCCTGCCAGAGAGGACCTATCTGATGGAGGGCTGCGAGGACGGACCCTCACCCCTACACAGGAACACCGCCTCCTCTCCAGCCACCTCCTACAGTCACCAGTCCACCGCCACGCTCACCCCTTCGCCTCACGAGGAGCCCCGGGGCCCCCATGACCCCCCACACCTCAGCCAAGCAGACCAGCAGCTGTCACGGTATGTGAGGAGGCTCTCCAACCATGTGTTGACGTAGAAATCCAAAGTCACTCATTACCCTGAACTCTTCAAAACTCATTGGCTATAAAGTACCGTGGTGTTCAGTGTAATGGTCATTGAGATGCAACACGTGAATACAGTTATTGTGAGGTTCAGATCAACCTGTAGACATGGAGAAATAATTCCATTACAGTAGATTATCCATGAATTTACAGCTCGCCCTGTCCTATTTTGTTCTATTTTTACATATATTACACATTTAAAGTAAGTGTATTCCCCTTAAAATAAAAACCTCAATATTACTGTTATAAATTAATAATTAAACTCACAAACCATACAATTCTTAATGTTATGCCTTAATTTAACTCGCCAATACACCCTTAATCTGTTTGAGCAGTAGGGTTAGGTTTCAAAGTGGCTGCTGTTTTATTAACACTGCTATTTATTATTTACAAATGCTAGGTTCCATATTCTCATTTCAATAATGCATGTGTACACTGTAGCTGCACTGTAGCTGCACTGTAGCTGCACAGTCATGTTCTCATATTCAGGAAAAACTATTGTAATTTATTTATTTGTTTTATTGTTAACCATAGTGGTCATTTTCCATTGTAAGCCAAATATTAAATCCTTTGGCCAAATGTTAACAATATATATTTTTGATTCATGTAGAATTTGAGTTTCCAGCAAAAGAACACTTAACACTAACCTATAAACGACTAACTAATGAATCCCTAACTACGATGTGCTGACTCATAACAGAAACAGGGAACCAAACGGGATGAAAAGCACACACAGTTTCTATACCCCTGCTCTGTCTGACCCAGAGATGGTTCTGGTTCTGGGTCTCCTCTCCTCTCACGCTGCCTCTCCTCCACAGCAGAAGGTTGGCCTGTGGTCCGGTGCCAGTTCCCCAGGCCGCCAGCCCTCTGCCCCCCCCCTCCATCCCCAGCCTCTCCGGCCAGCAGCATCACGGCTCATCGGCGGCTGGCATGCTGCAGTGCCAGAGCTCCGCCCCCCGCGGTCCACACAGCCAGGGGCCCACGCTCAACCCAGACAGCGGCAGCACTACACCGGGTAAGGAGACAAGCCTGGAAAAACACACACATCAGAAAACAAGATAATAAAAGCTGAACATGCATGTGCTCTTTCACCCTGTGCTGACTCACTGTTTGTATTTTGAATCAAAAACCTTTATTTGTCTCACAGAGGGTACATTTACATTGTTACAGCGAAAAAATAAAGAGCTACAAATTGTTTAAAGATAAAAATTGAAATAACATAAATAACAATTAAAAAAAAAACACATCCAGTACAGTATTTCAAAATATAGTTTAGCATGTATTAAATAGTGTGATGGCAGCAAAGTGATAGTATTAAACGTGGAAGTATATATTCCACAATTATTTACAGATTTATTACAGAAGTTGAGTTGTCTAACTAAGCCAGTAATACTAATAACAATTACGAAGCAGTATATATATATATAATAATATTGCACAACAGGGGTGTTATAGAATATGGAGTATGCAGTGAATACATCAATCCCTCATGTCTATACTGTATATGTATAATAAACTCTAATTGATCTCCCCTCTCCTCATACAGTGCACAGTCGCTCCTCCCCAGCAGAAACGTGCACTCCCCCCAACCAAAAATCCAGAGTGAAGAAAAAGGTGTCCAAGAGTCCAGCTTACAGAAGAGATGCGCAAGGAGGTGAGTGGGCTTGGGTCTGGGTTTAAATATCTTCTCTCCAGTCAGAGGAACAATACCAGCTACATTTCTGTTGTCTCTAATATGGTAAGAGTTACATTACATTTCATTTAGCTGACGCTTTTAACCAAAGCGACTTACAATAAATCTATTCGACCAACAAGATACAAACTTGAAGAAAACTGAATTATTATATAATCATTCCACCATTTTGGAGCCAGGATAGCAAACCCACGTGTTTTTGCTGATGGGAACTTGGGTCCCCCTCGCAGTGCGGGTGCAGTGAGCTGTTTGGCTGATGCAGAGCGGAGTGCACGGTTTAACCATGTCCTGGATGTAGGAAGGGCCAGATCCATTCGCAGCATGGTACACAAGTACTAGTGTCTTGAAGTGGATTCTAGCAGTTACCGGAAGCCAGTGAAGGGAGCGGAGGAGCGGCGTGGTGTGGGAGAATTTAGGAAGGTTGAAGACCAGACGAGCCGCTGCATTCTGGATGAGCTGCAGAGGTCGGATGGCACATGCAGGTAGACCAGCCAGGAGGGAGTTGCAGTAGTCTAGGCGTGAGATGACGAGAGCCTGGACCAGAACCTGCGTCGCTTTCTGGGTCAGCTGGGGACGTATCCTCCTGATGTTGTAAAGCGTGTATCTGCAGCAGCGGGTTGTAGCAGCGATGTTTGCAGTGAAGGACAGTTTGTTATCTAGGGTCACACCTAGATTCCTTGCAGTCTGAGTCGAGGAAACAACAGAGATGCCGATGTTGATTGTTAGGTCAAGAGTGGGACAATCTTTTCCCGGAAGGAAAAGCAGTTCAGTCTTGTCAAGGTTGAGCTTGAGGTGATGAGCAGACATCCACTGAGAGATGTCTGTTAGGCAAGCAGAGACGACTTGGGTCTCTGAGCGGGGAAAGGACAGAATTAGTTGGGTGTTGTCAGTGGTATGAAAAACCATGCGGGCTAATGACTGATCCGAGCGAGTTTGTGTCCAAGGAGAAGAGGAGGGGACCGAGAAAAGAGCCCTGAGGGACCCCTGTAGTTAATTGACAAGGGTCGGACTCTGACCCTCCCCAAGTTACCCTGTAGGTGCGGTCTTTGAGGTATGAGGTGAGGAGAGAAAGTGCAGAGCCTGAAACTCCCAAGTTCTTGGAGAGTGCGAAGGAGGATCTGATGGTTCACCGTGTCGAATGCAGCAGACAGGTCCAGAAGGATGATGACAGAGGAGAGGGAGGCTGCTTTAGCAGTGTGCAGTTCCTCAGAGACAGCAAGGAGAGCAGTTTCTGTTGAGTGACCTGCCTTGAAACCAGACTGGTGCGGATCCAGAAGGTTGTTCTGATGGAGATAACAGGAGAGTTGTTTAAAGACAGTGCGTTCAAGTGTTTTAGACAGGAGAGACAGGCCTGTAGTTTATAACATCAGACGGGTTGAGAGTGGGTTTCTTTAGGAGAGGGTTTACTCTTGCCTCCTTGAGACTGTTTGGAAAGTGACCAGAAGTTAGAGAAGTGTTGATGAGATGGGTGAGAAACGGTAGAATATCAGGAGCGATAGTCTGAGTTATTGAACAAACAGCGTTCAGGATAATACTTTCGTAACACATCAGAAGTCCTCACAATATGCAGATGTAAAGGAAAACATGACTGCTACTCTCTGCTTTGTACTCAATTATACAGAGAAAAACAGAAATCAAAAACAAAGTGCTTTTATTTCTTATGAATACAAAGTAATTATGCCACAGGAAGCTGACTCTAAATTAAGCATGTTTTTCCTTTTGTTTAGACCTGCCCCCACCTCCAGAGCCTCCCCCAGGGGGGGAGAGGTTGCAGGGTCTGCAGGGGAGCATGGAGGCCAGCAACGCAGTGAACGTGGCCTTGTCCTCCCTGGAGAGGAGCGAGTACAGCAGCCAGAGGAAGGGCTCGGCTCACAGACACATCGAAAGTAAGACAAAGGGTTCCACTCAGTTCAGGCTGTCAGAGGCTAACCCAGCACACAGAGCTCATGATCCTCCTGGAATATTACACAAAAGATAACACTTGAAAATAAACTGTGTACACTACTTTGGCGCCGCCCTGAGTGGCTGCCTGTTTGCGCAGCTCTTCAATCTGTGTGAATCTGTGCTGTCCTGTTTTTCACGCTTACCCTGTTGTTGCTTGTACAACTGAATTTCCCCACGGGGATTAATAAAGGTCCATCTTATCTTACACGCTCTCATGTCCTACTGCTGAAGTACTCTTCAAGTGTCCAACAGTTATGAAAATGGGACACATGGACGTGTGTACATGACTTATTGTCAGATCATACATTTCAGGGTCCGAATCAAAGTCAGGTTTATTGACAATAGGTTTACACATGGAACTTACTTTGGTGTACAATAGTGGGTATACTTTATAAACACAGTAAACAAATTAGGTTTTCAGAAAGAGGCATATATAAGAGGATCTTATAAAAACTGACAGAAAGCAAAATAAATATTGCTTCTTTTTCCGTTGTTTGATTATGTGCATATTCCAAAAGGTCTGGACAGCTGATGCCAAAATATAAAATGCCCTTAAACGTTACTTGCCAGGGCTGCATTTACAAATGCATAAAATAAACAAGTTTAAACAAATGTTTACAAAAACATTATAAATATACAAAAAAATACCACAAAAGAAGTACAACAAAACATTTTCTTAAGGATTTGTCAAGTGTATAAAATGCAGCTATAAAATGACATGAAAACACAAGCCTTTCTAAAAAATCCTGCAACATGATGCTGCTGTACTGACTGTATTCAAATGATACAATACAAAGACCTAGACTCAAGACAAAAAACTTAAAACCACGGAACAAAAAAAGAAAGACAAATAAAGAATGCCCTCACAGTTAACTACATGTCCTCTCTGTCCTGACCCTCCCCCCCTCCCCCAGATGAGGACCTGCTGCCCTACAGCAGTAAGGTTCTCCACCTCTCCAGGAGCCAGATGTCCAGTAACTGCTCGACCACAGGAAGCTCCTCGTCCAGAGGCTCCACGGGCTCCAGAGGGCCCCCCTCAGCCAGGAAATACACCGAGGTAACATACAGCACTACTAAACATTCTATAATTCCACTGCGGACTCATGCGGGGGAAAATGTTCTCTTTTCATCTCCAGTTGTTTTAATAATTGATGCTTTAAGATATTCATGAGGACGGAACAAAGACTGTTCCTGCCATGGAGAGGTGCATGTGGTTTAGTTTTATCTACATACCATTACTTGTGCTCCATAAAACACACATAGATTGTGCAGGTGTATGAAAGAGCTTTTAGATTCCCTTGTTGCCCACACACACTCACACACTCACACACACTCACACACCAACATGCTCCCAGGCTCATAAATCTACTCAGAGTATGCTTAACAGTCAGAAACAATGTTAAGTGTGCACGCCCACCTCCTCCCTCTGGAGTGCACTTCTGAGGCCGTGCTGCGCAGGGGGAGCGCTCCATAAATGCCCCCCCGCAGGCTCCCTGGCGACGCGCTGGTGTTTTCACCGCAGAACAAGCTGTGCCAGCCGAATGGAACGCTCCCCGGGGGTTTCATGCTGCTGAGGCAAAGCTTACACATAGTGACTCTCAACATTACTGTGGAGAGACGCAGGTAGCTGAGAGAGAGTTAAAGATGTGTTATCACTTTAAACCAAATGTTATGGATTTATAACCATAGAGTTAGAAACTTGCCACAAATACAGCAAGGTCAGCAAGGTAGACCAGGAAGTCAACTGGAGCTACAATTGTGTTTACCACCAGCCAAACACACTCTCCTTTTTAAGCTGTAAAATGTGCCATTACTAGGCCGCCATACTGTAAACTGGCAAGAACAAGTGAGTGAACCCTTTGGAACAACCTGCATTGATGTATACATGTGTTTACAATATGGTCTGATCTTAACCTAAATTGCAATAATCTACAAACACAATCAGGTTTAATTTATAGCACACAAATGATTGTTTTGTTCTTATCCATTTTGAAACATTGTTCAAACATTCACAGTGTAGCTTTGAAAAAGTATGTGAACCCCTAGACTTTCACAAAAACGTGTTGAGTTAGCAAGCATTGTTTTAATCAGTGAAACAAGATTAGAAGTGTTGTTCCAGCTTTTTACGTATAATAATCACTCAGATATTTTGAGTATGCTATACACAAGAAGCATCTGCTGATGTGAACCTTGCCAAGGGTTCACATACATTTCCTTGCCACTGATGTTGTTGGTAGAGCTGGCGGTCAGGTTAGAAACAAACCTGCGACCATTTGCCCAAGTTATCCCCTCTATGTCCCCCTTTCAACACTATTACTTTAATAAAGGATTCACCATCCATCCCTCTGCCTTACCTGCATCCACCTGTAGGATCCGGGAAACATTTATTTCATCATCTCTCCTGAATGTTCTGCAATCTGATGAAGCCGGAGCCTAAGCACCAAACTCAAACTATCATATGATAGTTTGAGTTTGGATTGTATTAGTATATTGCTTTATCCAGTCTGTCCATGCCATGCAGAGCAACTCTGGAATAAATGTCTTGCCCCAGGATACATCGACTGCAGGGTCTGGGATCAAACCACAACCCTCCGAGGTAGTATACTATACTATGTATATACTATATGGGGTGGCATTGAAATCACTATTATATGAACATAAAAATACATCTCACTATAAAATAAGGGGTTATTTAAGGCACCTACAACACACCTCTACATTATTTGGGATTAAGTGGTGGAATAGATCAAATAATATTCAGTACATCTAACAATTTTTTTCGTATTCCCACAGGCAAAGTATCAACGAAGCTTACATTATACAAATGACTGTTTAGCTTATGGTGATCAGCAGCCCTATGAGCTCATTCTCTCAGTGTATCATCAGGAATACAGAGACACACACACATCATTTAAATAAGAGTTTTTAAATTAACCCTGTAAGGCCCCCGGTCGTAATTTTACAACATTACTTTAAGCTATCCTAAAAAAGTCAGTAAATGTTTTGTTTTTTTAAAAGACTAGATTTACATAGTCAAAAGGTCCTTTTGTTTAGCCTCACAATGCTATTGGGTAGCAAATGTGTTTATAGGTCCTGCCCTCTGGCCATACACGCCAGGGATTTTGGGCCCCATGAAAATATATCACATTGGGCCCCACCCCCAGGCCCAGGCCACGCCAACCAAGCTCAATTGCTGTAACCACACCTCCAGAACCCAACCGACTAATTTATGCTTTAAATAACTCTACCTGTACAGGCTTGAATCTATCTTGTAGTCCAATACTAACTGCACAGTATTTACTGACACTGAGCTGTGAAAATATAACACTTATGGGGGGACAGGGCTGCTGAGCCTAGAGATGGATCTGTTGTTCCTGGCAGAAGGGGGAGGGACAACTGATTTAGTATGAATAGCTGCTAAAAATGTACCTGCATTTACTAAATGTCAGCTAAAAGAGCAGTGAAATTAAAAACCTGTATAGATATTAACAGTACTTAATGTCAGCTTACTAAAAAAAAAAAACATAACAATTATTATTTACAATGGACTATGCTTAGCTAAAAGACACATTTCCACCACTCATAGACCACACCCACCTTTTCTTTGAAATGCTATGCTGCTGTTAAGAAACAGTTCAAACGTTAATTGTCCGACTGAACTGCTTTAGTAAGTAGTAAGTGACCCATTATAATTTAATTTGAGAGATAATGTCATTCAGTGTTCAAGAGGAGCGGATTTTGCAGCTTTGATGCTGTCTGTCAGGGCTGTAGCCTGAGGGGTCAGGGGTCAGCCCCCCCCCTCACCTCAACACACATCTGACACAGGAATGTAGCAAAGCAACTCATAAAAGTGACACACACACACACACAAGTGCTCATTCACTTTCTCTCAACACATACACTGAGCCCCCTTGTATCTCGTGCCTCTCAGGTCCCCCCCCCCCCGCCTGTGGGGTGGTAAGGAACACCTCACGCCCCTCACTGACCCCCACCGGGCTTTTCACGCCTTGCCGGGGACATGAAAGCTTTCCAATAAAGTTTGGGGTGTTTCGACAGGAAGTCTGTCAGGTTACCCCCCCATCCTGTGGGGCTGCTGACTGCTATCTCTGACCTTTGACCCTAAGAGGATAGGCAGGCAGTTGTTGCTGTTCTCGTGTTTTACATCAGCTCCACACAAGGACATGTGAACAAAGAGCGTGTCACATCTGGACTCTGTGGCTTCAGATGAGACGGATCCTGGGCAACACAAGAGGACAATGTCCCCAAAGTCTGTCGTTCAGAACTCTTCATCATGAGCACTGATCCCCTCTGATAATTCAAGTGTTTAAATGAGAAGACTAGAATAGGACTTAAAGAGCTCAGGACATGGTGCGTTCACAAACTCCCCGGAAGGTTCCATTCTCGCGACGGGAAGTTGTTCTTGAAACTTTGGTGTGTCCCTGTCGTTCATCTTATTTTTTCTGGGAGACAAACAACCAGAGAAGAGAACATTACCTCTCAACTAAATCAAACTAAACTAGCACACACAGCACTTCCTGTTTCTGTCCTCCTCTCCCTCTTCTCACAGGATATATTCCTCTCTTCTGGCTGAAATGACACTTTCCCGTTTTCTGTCTCCATAACCTTCTTTTGACTTTTTATTTATGTTGTTTGGCATGTGCTTACATAAGGAAAGGATGACAGTCACCAAAGATGAAAGCATATGCATGAAACGTGCAGTCTTTGCTAGATTTGTAAGTTATGTGTGTAGCAGCTAGATCACTCAAAGTGTCTCTCCTGAAAGTGACTCTGCTACATTAATGATGAGGCAGGAGCTGCAGGCTGTTAACTGCACAACTGGGTGTTCACAGCGAATGATTCAAAGTATAAAACATTTCATTGGTTGGTTTGCAGTATTCACATTTATTGAGTCATGTATATTTAATACAGCACTGTATTACATGGTTCAGCATCCTCAGGAAGAAAGCCAAAGTTAAAAAGTGCTTAACAGCATTGACATGCTCTTAAGTGCTGCTCTGAGAAACATGTACAAATCATTATTAGGAACAGGCCCCAGACAGAGAATAGATTGATGTCTACCTGACTACACAGCCATCCGACTCATTCTTACAAAACTGACTTGTGATATAAAACCAAGGTCAAGATGATTCTTCTGAATTCATACAAAGAGAAAGCAGCAGTGCAATAAAAATTCCGTACACGGTATCCAACCAAATTTATCATTTTAACATGATTAAATAGCTCCAATCTGTAGACTTTTTTTCTTAAAAAGGACATATTGTGCTAATTGTTAGGTGTATATCAGTATGTAGTGTCTCTACTGGGACTTTAACTTTCAAAAAGCTCTTTATTGTCCTCATTGCAGAAGCACCTCTTTTCACCCTCTGTCTGAAACCAGAGCCCAGTCTGCCCTGATTGGTTAGCTGGCCGGCTCTGTTGTGATTGGTCAACCACTTAGAGATGACCCGCCCTATCACGTATCTTGTAGCCTATCACGTAAAATGTTTGCTAGCCAATAGAAGCGCAAGTGTTACATAGTGATGTCATTATGTTACAGAAGTAAACTTTGCAGACCATTTAATGCACTGAAACCTATAGAACACTACAGGGAAGGGAAAACCACAAAAAGCAGAACAGGGCCTTTTTTTCAGTCCATTACACGGTTACATAAACTGAAATATGTGAAATAATGTTGATATATCCCTTTTTTCTCCCCAGGAGATGAGATAAGGACCCAGGTAGTATCGGTGTACCTTCGATGCCCCCCCCCCCCCCCCCGCCTGAAGACAGCGAGGACAGCTTAGTGTTTCAGGATCCAGACTCTGAGTCCCTGTGTGAAAGAAAGCTACCATTTTTGGCATTACATCGAATATTTATGAGCAATTGAGTTCTTTCCTCTCCCTTCATTTGTAAATACCTGTCTGTACTGTTTGGGCTCTGGATACAGGGAAAGAGACGTATATTGTATTTATGAGGATGAAAAAACATGTAGAAAGTCTGTTGTTATAAATAAGCTCATGTCTTCTTGAATGTGCCAACCTTTTTGTCAAAATGTATACCTTTGGGAAAAGCATAAACTACTGTTGCACTCTCTTGTTGTGATGGCAAAACAACAGAACATATGAAGCACAAAGTGTTTGCTGTAGAGAAGGGCGATTGGAAAAACCAAAACGAGCGGGGCCAGCTTCCGGAGGCCGGGACCCCCGCACCCATGTGTCCGCTAAGAATGTCAAACTTTTCTATGTTTCCTTTGGTTTCTTCTGCTGCAGAGCGACCGGCAGACACAAGCTTTATAAAAGTTTGATTGTACCCCCCCGCTCCTCTCTCGCCCCTCACCTTGTGCGTCTGAGGGACTGTTTGCTGCAGTTGTGAGAAAACATTTGCATATAATCTGTCGAAAACAAACATAAACATTTCTGTGGACTAACTTTTTGTACTATTGTTGTTTTGTAAATGTACAATAAAGAATAATGCTGATCTCATTCCTGAAGCAGCTCTCGGAGAAGATGCTTTTTAAGACGAGGTGTCTGTGTTTATCTGTCATCTGTTCCCGCCATTACTTTCTTTTTATCTGGCATGGTTGCCATGACAACATTAGATCAAGCACAACACTGGAGACACATGAGCGGTTTGGCATTTCATACTAGAAGTCATTTTGACTTCCTCCACACCTCATGCTACATCAAATATAGTACCATGAGGGAAATGGATGAAAAACATTAGTGGTCAAACATTCAATAGGCTCACATTTGAACACCTTATTATTTAAATCAGCACCCTCATAAACCCTAACCCTCATACCATTGTTGGTTGCTGGTGCTCTTCTGTCTATAAACATGAGAAGCAGCTAATGAAATCCAAATGCACACAATTTCAAGGCTGCAGTTATTCTGCAATAAAATACATTCAAAATTCAGTTAAAGATGAAGTGAATATTCCCTCATATATCCCCCCTGCACACGTTTCCTCCATGAGCTGCATTGTTAGGGGAACTGGTACAATGCCTATTCATCACATGTGAGAAGTTGACCAGGTGTCCTACATTGTGTGGGACTGCACTACATTTTCATCATTTGTTAATGCATTTGTCCTGCGTCCCACAAATGAAGATGATGTCCTGCATTTGATTGACAGTTGAACTTTTTTTAAACGTGTTTTTTACCCAATGGCTGTTTAGAAAGCAAGAGGGGGCTATCCGGTGTAAGATGTCAATCAATCAACAAAGTCTGAAATGAATTAGCTCGTGGGTGTAGCGGGCGGAGGGCGATTCCCAGAGATTATTGTGACATTTGTCAGAGGTTTTTCATATCATGCATACAATTTGAATCAACACTACTGCGCATGTGAGACTCACAGGAAATGCCTGGCAAGACAAATGTTGAGCTATAAATGATCCTTAACCAAAAGAGATTAGCAAACAGATCATACATGTTAGCAGTCTGTGGTAAACTAGTTCAAGTCCTTTCTTCAGACTCAGAGATTACATAAAATATAATTTGGATTATTGTTTGTTGGATAAAAAATATATATAAAAATATACCTTTTATAGTCCTTGCATAGTTTGTGCAAACAGATCAACCTATATTGTTATTATTCATATTTATAAGATAATAGTTGCAATAGAAATGTTTTTTTTATGGGTTGGATGGACATTATATTGAAATCTAAACTACATCTTAGTATCAAAGTAACACATTGTTCTGCACAGACACACTGTTTGTCCTTCATGTGGCTTGTAAATGTAATGTATGTAATTCATATACACACAGGTGCATTGACACTGGCTGGTGAGCAGACCTGAGCATTATTAACTGTCATCCGACCGCTAAAGGGCATACATACCTTGATGTCACATGAGTCACAGAGGTGTCAGAAAGGTCACATATACACCAAGAGTGCAGGTGTGAGTATGTAAGGCATGCATACATCCCCATAGAGAGGCGAAGTCCCTCCCCTTCCGGGAGCCTCCATGGGACCCCGGAAGCGGAAAATTATACATTGAAGTCAATGGAGAGAGAAAAGTTATCTTTTGATCCCGTTTGAATTGTGCCACGAATGACACATATGATGTTTGTCAATCTTAAACAATCATTTCCATGTAAAACAAGTCACAGTTTGTCGTAAAACTGTTGAAATATAAGACAATGAAAAATACGCAACTAGAAAGACTACAAATCCCAAATGCATTCTGGGTCGCGTAAGTGATGTCATAGGCGATAATGCTCCAAGACTGGTTGTGACTCGCAAAGCAAAGAGGAAGAAGAAGACTGATTTATTCCCTCCAATAAATATAAGAGATTGCTCCAATAAATTCACTTTTACAAGATGCCTGTGTGCTTTGTACCAGGTTGTAATCACAAAAGAGATCATACCACTTGCTCGTTCTATCGCTTCCCGTCTTATGAAAGGACCAGGACCAAACATATCAGGTAATATACATGTTTTGCATGGAACATAGTCAAGTTAGCTACCTAGCTAGTAGCGAGCATGTTAGTTAGCATTACATTACATTACTTAGCCTTGTCATTTGTATTAGCCTTAACATGAAGTAAACCAAAATGTTAAATAGTAAGAGTAGTCATGATGGTAAGTATTTTGTGAAACATTTGAAGAGTAGCCTATCGCCCCCTCCACCAAGTGCTAAGGGGGCGGGAGGTAGGCTAACGCCACATTAGCATATTTTCTACTTAATGCCATCTGCACAAATGGTTAACATTGAACATTAAAAGATCAGGCAGTTCAGGGAGAGTCGAAGGAAGGAAGGCAGGCAGCTTTGCATGACATTCTTCTGGACGTGTTTCATTGTGATGATAGTGAGAGTGAGTCAATCTGTTTGTTGGAAAGACAGTAGTTGAGTGATTACTGAGAGAAAATTATTAAAATAGATAATTATTCAGTGTTGTTTCTTTAAAGTGTTGTTAGTGACCTTTTTCTCTTTTATTTTCTTTACCTCACCTGTAACTGCTGAGACCCTGAGGAACATGCACACTGGACTGACCTGTTCTGGCAACCTGATTTCCACTGTACGTAATAGTATTTGGTTATGGTATATTATTTATATACATCAAAGGCACAATGCACCCCCCAGAGACACATGTATTGAGTGTGATATTTTGCATTGGTCATGTGAAATCATCTTTACACACTAGAAAACTGTAGGAGCGGCAACTTGTTTTCAAATTGAATTTTTAATATCCGATAATAAAGTTGATCTGTTTTCTTTATTCTTCTCTCTTCCCAGCTCCATCCATCACCATTCTCTGTTCCTGCAGGTCCTGCTTGCTAATCAATATTCATATTTTTTTACACAATTACAAATAAAGTCAATGTATTGTATGACATGAAGTTTTGCTTCATTCTGAGTCAATAATAAATTCATTCTGCCTTCAACTGCAAAATTATTGTGGACTGCACCGACATCCATGTAGCTGCCCCCCCCCCCCCCCCAGTAAGATGAACCAAGCAAAGTTGACACTCAACATACAGCTGTGCTCTTAAGTTTACATGAAGAATTTGTGAAATATTGGTAATAACAGGTTTAAATGATTATTAGTAATTAATTATATAATTGTCTCATTGTAGATGAGCAGACAGGGAGCCAGACAAGAAAAGCAGAATATGCAGCTGCCATTTTCCACATGGAAAAGAGAAAGGGCCAAGTGTATTTGAGTGGACAAAAGAGAAATCCCAAATACGTAAAATAAAATTATACAATTTACAGATATGTATACAAATATATATATATATATATCCTATATAAACCATGTATAATTATGGTGTATGATGTAGAAGGAAGTGCGGTAGATAACAAGTAAATATAGAGTTACATACAGATCTATGTTACAGCAAAAGATGGAATAACTAAGAAGCACGCAGTATAATAATAATTACACGCAACAATTAAATAACTGCTCAGCATCTCCACCACAATCCCAATCTGCTGGGTCCTGTTTTCCTCCCCTCTGCATAACACCCCATCACACATACGAAACACAACACAGAGTCCGAGGGTGTTAAGAGTATGTTTATTTAAATGTCCTCCTCTCTACTGGCCAACACAGGGAGCATATGCTGGGTGTAGAATTGTTCCAGGAGGAGGAGATTTCCATGCCATGCAGGGTCTTTGGGGTTGGGGATGATGATCGCCTCCTTCGTGGTCCACAGTAGCAGAGACTCCGGTCTCTGATGTGCAGCTGTTATATAATATACAATACATTTTTGAAAAACATTTGATCAACAAAAAAGGATTTGGTCAGGATCTAGAGTCAGTGTGTAGTTTATTAATTAATCAATGCTCTCTACATTAGGAAAACACATACCAGTGTACCAGAGGGAGTCACACACAGCTGTGCCTAGATAACCAAACAAATTGACAACAGGGATGCAAACTCATCAGGTATGAAAAAGGTGACAAGGATCCGACCCCACAGAATATCGGCTTTAAAATGAGGAATAACAGAGGATTTTAGCAGTCAGAACAACTAAAGCAGCAGTGTTAATAATAACAGAAACGCCATAGAGTCACATCTAATAGAAATATATAAAAAACATTTATTTTAATTGTGTAGCAGTCAGTTTATAATTTTGCCAGCACTGTTGAGCCTTTTGAAAATGTATTTTCATGCCTCTGTGCAAGGCTTAGTCTTTCTATCTTTATAGCCACTGGTGTAAAGTAACTAAGTTCATAAACTCAACAAGTACTATAATTGGGCACAATTTTGAGATACTTCTACTTTACTTAAGTATTTCAATGTTTTGCTACTTTGTACTTCTACTCCACTACAGTTCAGAGGTACATGCTGTACTTTTACTCCACTCCATGTATTTAATCCCTTTAGTTACTTTACAGATGTGGATGAATGATGTGAAATATAATCAAGTGTTAAATCAGACTTTAGTTCCACCTGGAGTAAATCCAAAAGCTACCCTGCTGTATACAAAGTCATTCAAACTAGCTGCACCTTTACCAGCCTTGATAACACTTTAATGATCAATCATTATAAAACATATCATATATATTATTCTGAAATGGACCAATCTGCAAAATGACTACTTTTACTGTCGCTACTTTCACTATATTTTAATAATAATACTTTTCTACTTTTACTTGACGAACATTTGGAATGCAGGACTTTTACTGTAACAGAGTATTCCTACACTCTGGTACTTCTACTTTTACTCAAGTACAAGATCTGAGTACTTCTACTTTTACTCAAGTAGCCTACACGATCTGAGTAGGCTACTTCTACTTTTACTCAAGTACAAGAACTGAGTAATTATACTTTTAATCAAGTACAAGATATATACTTATACAACCTCTGTTTATAGCCTATGAAAAAAACGATTAGAAAACGAAGGCTAAAGCTAACGTTAGCAGATAGTGACAATGTATGCTAGTTAGCTAGCTCAACGATAATATTGCGACGGGGGAAAAAAACTTTTCAGTGCACATCACGCTCTGCCGCTCCGACAGGGAGCTCTACTCTGAACACCTGAACGGCCCGTTCTAACAGCTGTTCACCAGCGGTCCAGTCTGTGCCACAGTGACTCCGGACGCACAGTTAATATTAACGAACAAAGGTAATGTAGCTGCTGAAGGAAGACCATCATCGCCGAGCAGCAGAGGCTTATTATACATCATGAGCAGAGCCGACAGGCAGGAAGACTCGAGCACACAGCTCACGCTTCATTATAATATATGAAAAAAGCTCGCGGCCGCACATTAATCCGGGTCCCAGACCCCCTCCCATACCCCAAAATATCTTTATTGCAGATCTACATGAATCACACAAACGATCTATTTTGGATTCAAAACGGAGAATTTAGCCGAAAGGTGACAAGTTTGCATCCCTGGACAAGATAACCAAAATCCTTGAATCTACACACAGCAAATGAAGTCAAATGACACAACGAGATGTAAAAAGGAGATCACACATATAGTCGATATAAAACTGGCCGCTTCAATCTGAAGAGCAACTAAAACAAAACACGGGAGTGTATCTTGTTCTTGTGAACACTAATGTTATCCACAGCATACACAGACACCACAAAGTTCTTAAGGAGAAAACTAGTTGCTAAAACAAAACACGTTAGTGTACCTTGTTAGCTAGCTGACATTAACCTGAAACATTGCACTCATATTACTCACTGAAACCTTGTAAAGCCGGTCCCGCATGCTGGCTCTTATAGAACCGCTCCCTTTCGTGTATGTACAGCTCTCAACATGCCCAGACTTGTAGTGATTTTCACCTCGTTTTATACTTTTTCGACTCATTCTGAAAGAAACAGGTGTAATTTACTAACGTGACAGCCATCTTTGTGATGGTGACGCGTATTGTGCGAGACGAGAGACCTGTAGTTCACTGAGCGGTTTCACACAAAAAAAAATTGTAACTTCACTGTTTTACGACACATTTTTATTTTTTTGACTTGCAAAATGTTCTTTTAATTTGACAAACAACATGTGTCATTCGTGGCACAATTCAAACGGGATCGAAAGATGACTTTTCTCTCTCCATTGACGTCAATGTATAATTTTCCGCTTCCGGGGTCCCATGGGTCGGAAGTAGATGGGCGGGACTTCGCCTCTCTATTACTCTAAGGGCATTTGAACAATGTTGTAGTAGATTTACATCTGAGATTGGCCTTGATATGCAGTAAATCATAAAATCCAGGCTTAAAACTTCCCCAAACTCCTGAAGAAAATCTGAAACACTCATCTAAACTTCTTAAAGCTTTCAACTCTCTGAACATACCTTCCAGTCAGACTTGAATAAATATAAATATCTGCTTCACAGCTGATTGTGTTTGCTCCCTAATCTCCCAATGCCCCATTCTTCCTCTTCACAGTGCACTGCAGCTGACTGAGTGCTGAGCAGCCGAGGAGCATGAAATTGCCAAGTTCTCTGCTCTCAAAGTGCACGTTAGCATGTAGACAGGCATTACGGCACCATCGTTATTAGAGTAAACAGACCTTTTTAGTTTGTTCATTATATAATCATATAAAGTGTCACATTACCCAGCTCCAATGAGAAGTAGTCCCACGAAAAACAAACCAACAAAACATTTAAGGAGCCATTTGAAAAATTATTTGAAAAAATGCAACGTCACAGAGCTGACATCAACTGTTTATCATCTTGGGCAGACACATGTTTCATTTCACAGGAGAGATGAAAATGCTATATGAACAGGGACTTATGGTGTATGTGACTGACAGGACGATATTGAAACAGATCACCCGTATGGGTCCCATTGATTTCCTGTTAATTGAATGATTAGCACTTGAGCATGCACCAGCACAGTTAACCACAGCTGTCAATCACAGCGAGCGTGTCACCTGAGGCCTGTACTACGAAGCCGGTTCAACATAACCTGGATATTTGAGTTACCCGAGGCCTGTAGCATACTACGAAGCCGGATGTTCGCTTTGGGAGCTAACTTCAGGGAAAACTCTGGGTTTCCGGTCCTACGACGCTGGTTCTCTTCTTACCGGGCTAGATCTCCATGGTAACTTAATTATGCTGAACGGCTAACCTGCTCCGGGGCAGGTTAGGTTCCAGGATAAAGGCCCAGATGCACCGGCCAGTCACCTGAGAAGTCTCCGACACCGACTGTTGCGTCGCCGGACTCTCCTGCGTATTTGCCGACTTCGCGCACTGGAACACACCGCAAATCAGAACCGAGCACGTATGAACTGCGTATGCGTGAGTGGCAATAACTCTCCTTACCAGCAGGCGGCGGTAGTGTGTATTCATCATTCAAAAGAGGCAACAACCGGAACAACGGGAAGACAGAGAAAAAGAACAGACTCCGTGATATAAACAAACAACAAATAGCGTTTTTCTTTCCATTTTCACTCTGGTCCATTGAAAACATGAACGAACAGGAGCTCTATAAACCGATGAGGTGAAATAGCCGTCCGTGTTCCATCTTCCATTTTAAATCATTTGTTTACCTCCCTCACTTCCGTTAACGCTTCTCATGCACTGATTCGCTAGCTGAACAGCCAATCAGTGTTATCCCTTTGTCCGACTTCCGGTGGTGTTCCCGATGTTGAATCGGCAAGAAAAGGCGTCAGGTCGGCAGAAAAGACCCGACGGTGCGGCGCACACCACTCCGAATAGGGTGTGCCCACGCTCATGTTCGGCCCGACTCCCATATACTGCCGATTTCGGGCCGGTGTATCTGGGCCTTTAGAGATCAACTCAGTGAAAGCACTGCCTGCTGACCAATCAGAGCTCCGTGTGCGGAGTTTAAAGCTATCAAGTCATATTACAGGAGAAAGGAAATACAGAAAGACGGCCGGCACAAATCAACTGACTGTGTGAACGAGAAAATGAATAGAATATCACCTCCCATCTTCAGAGCAATCTGACTATTATAACATTAGCGTTAAGAAAGCTTACTTAAATATCTGCCACAACATAAGTAACCGGATCAAAATAACATTACGTAGGCTACAGTCCGCGGAACTTACTGAATGAAAAGTCAACTAGGCCTATAATATTAGACAACTATGAAGAAGTTCAACTTTAAACATCCATGACTTAAACACTTTATCCAGGATAAAAGCAACATAGTTGCACCTGCAAGGTGAATACAGCTGGTAAAAGAAAAAGTGTTAGAATCCGTACATTAACAGGTTTATGATATCACTGCCCGTCTAAGACACGATCTGACTTTCATTACATTTGACTCGAGTGTTTCGTCAACTTAATGTGTTGCTTAAAATAATACTTCTGCATACAGTATGTGACACTGAGTGTTGCACGGCCAGATGCGGCTCAAGAAGCTGACTCAGATAAGGAGATGATACATTATCATAATGTATTATGATGTGATATGATGTGATATGAATGATAATGGGACACATCGACGTCTGCACTAGTGCCGCGGACTGTAGGCAATGTTACTTTGATCCGGTTACTTATGTTGTGGCAGATATTTAAGTAAGCTTTCGTAAGGCTAATGTTATAATAGTCAGATTGCTCTGAAGATGGGAGGTGATATTCTATTAATGTGTTCACGTTCACACAGTCGGTGATTTTTGCCGGCCGTCTTTCCTGCAACGGCAGTTTTTCTGTATTTCCCTTCTCCTGTAATATGACTTGATAGCTTTAAACTCCGCACACTGAGCTCTGATTAGTCAGCAGGCGGTGCGGTGCTTTCACTGAGTTGATCTCTCTCTCCTGCAACCTAACCTGCTCCGGAGGTGAGCCGTTCAGCATAAATTACCATGGAGATCTAGCCCGGTCAGAAGAGAACCAGCGTCGTAGGACCGGAAACCCAGAGTTTTCCCTGAAGTTAGCTCGCTAAGCGAACATTTTAAAACACAGACATTGACTGTTTGCCGTAATCCCTGGGGGGTGCTGCATGTTGGATTATACTTTGTATCTATTTTCTCCTCATGTGGTTTCTGTTTGTGCTCTTATATTCTATTTGCTTCCCTGTAGAACCCTATTGCAGGTTGAAAACAAACCTCATCTTGGCAAACTGCTGAAAGATTTACCACTAACTTTCACATTAACGTTATATAAAGGGTCCATTTTGAGGATCATGCATGATTTAAGACTAATTTAGCTAGAAATCCTGCTAATTGTGCTCACACAATGCTGCACATTCATATCTGGTCTTAGAAGGTATCTATTCATTTTATAAAAGAACAGACTTTAGGGAAGACATCCAGTGACATGTGTGTGCTGAGTGTGTGTGTTCAGTGTGTGTGTTTGCATTGGTTTCAGGCCATGTCTAATATGGGTCATTGGTTAGCTGACATAGGTACTATATACAGCTGGTATTTTGGCAAACCCCAAGGGTGTGTGTGTCTGTGTGTATAACCTAATAAGACAAGCAGACAGTACAGGATTGCCTGATTCATTACTGTGTGAGCCTCATAGCGTGTGTTCACGTCTATCAGTGTGTGTGTGTGTGTGTGTGTGTGTGTGTGTGTGTGTGTGTGTGTGTGTGTGTGTGTGTGTGTGTGTGTGTGTGTGTGTGTTCAGAGGAGCCGGGGGCTTCATTTGGAAACATATGGCCTTTAGTGAAGGAGACAGATGAAGGATAATCTCTATGGCGGTCCAGTACACACAAACACACACACACAAACATGTAATCCACTACTTGCTGCGTTGCATATAGGGTAAATATGGCTCCTTCAGATAAATGAGCAGAGTTTAAAGCTTGATTCCTGTGCTTAACAAAGCCTGCGCTGTTTTCATTATTCATCATTTTAGCCTGCTTTGACTACTTTTTGCAGGTCTGCTTGACTTCATCTGAAAATAACTGCTAGAGAAGCAGTCTGATTAATCTTCTAAATGAAATTCTCAGAGAGTAAAGACATGAAAGAAATCTTAATTATTGCATATTTTTGAAGCAGAAAAAGCTTGTCCCTCTTCTGAGAAGGAAATAACAAATTAACCCTGAGACTCGTTCCTATGTGTTTGTTAACTTGGGCTGTTTTTAATACCTGGAATATAACTAATATGGCTGTTCCTGAGCAGCAATAACTGAAACAGACAGCAAAGCACTTCTTAGCTCAACAGTCTCATTTGACCCCCAGCCCAGATACAGGCCAGGGATTACTTCAAAATGCATGTCGTGCTTTGCAGCTGCACACAAAGTGATTGAGTAAATCATATTATCTTACATACATATTAAAATGTGTATCAGTCTGCAAAGCTCTTCCTCCCTAATACTCATCCAACTCCTGTGAGGTTTGACTGACTGAAGCGTGTGCAAATAATCTGCTTTAAACAGACTAAACTAGGCTACATTAAATCCCAGGTTTTTTTTTAAGGAAAAACATCATTTTTAACCTTTCAAAGTAAAAAACCACACCTTCCTGAACAAACACAGACATTTAGTGTTAATTATTCTCTTCAACGGGTTTGCAATGATCAGCTGCAGCAGCATTGTTGGTGTTGGTTACTCAAGCCAAACAGATGAGTTATAAACATCACCTTCCTGTTACACAGCCATTAGAAACAGCAGGGGGTTCATGTCGGAACCCCCCCCCCCCCCTCATATGTTGAACCAGTGAAGCACTGAAATGTCAACGTGTCCCTGTGAGAAACTGTGAACACTTCCTGTATGGAGGAGTTTCTAGATCAAATGTCCCACTAGCATTTGATGTGTATACGTGGGTGTTTTTAATAACAATACAAATAATAACATAAGAGACAGTATCAATGTCACAGGTTTCAGCTCACTGAAACATTACATGTAACATATAAAACCTGATATCAATCAATTCTAACATGTTTTTCTAAATAATAAAACACATTTGTTACGAGAACAAAATAAATCATCGAGCATACTGTGGAATGCTTCCTAAAGTAAGATTTAAAGTTACACCTCCACTTAGTTCAATTCATTTTGAACTATTTTTACAAATAACTTTTGCTACATCTGCTATCCTGCTATAATGTTTTGTATTATACAAACTTTTTGTAAAATAGAAAAAGGACAGAGCGTATAAAGTACAAAACAATCTTCAAATATAAAATAATTCCCAGAATGTAATAAACTGTAAGAGACAACAGGATTTAGAATGTGATTAAGTTCTTTGTATAACATGTGTTGAGTATGCTGAATATACAGAAGTGATCATTTGGTAGGACTCCAGCCCAAATGAAATCTTGGAGGAAAATAAGAAACAAACATGTGTGTGAGGAAGTGTGCAGCGCTGCTAATGACTGGGTTCTCCGTCTCCATCCTGTCTCTGTGTCTCTGGCCTTTTCAAACACACTGGGTGAGAAGAGCCCAGGGGAAGTGTCTCATTACCCTCTAATGAGCGGAAAGAAAACTTTAGAGCCTCAATGGAAGTCATTTGGAGGATGCAAACAGTAGTCGGACTGCCCTGAGGTAAAACTATTACAGACAAACAGAAGTATCTCAAACATCAAGGAGTTTGCTCCAATTATATTTGAAATCCAGACATGTAACTATTATTGACAGGGAGAACGCTATCAAACCCTGTAGTATTTCAACCTTTCAATTCCAGCCCTCTCAGATAAATAAATGAAGATCATCCATCATTTCTTCTTGTCTTGCTGTTCTGGCATCGCTGTGAGGTGTTTGTGAAGTTCTCAAAATGCAGTCATGTTGCATCTTTTCCTCTGATGCCTAACTGTCAAAGGGTTTGGAGCTCCTGGCAGGATAGTGAGCTCTGTACTGAGCCTCCATCTCCTCCACCCAGGCCAGGTTCCACTCCCACGCAGGGACCGGCTCCAGCTCCGCCGAGTCGCCCTCACAGAACGACGGGTAGACGGCGCTGAGGGGAGAGGCCGGTGGGGAGAAGCCTGAACACAGGAGAGGAGCACATGTTGACAAACATTTCAATATGGAGTGGAGGGGTTATATTAATACAGAAAGCCCCTCGACTCAGAGCAGCACCTTGTGTCACGCTGATTCTCTGAGGACAAAATAGCTTCTTTGAACCAGCTGTCAGTCACTGAAAATAAAGCTACTCTAAAATGTTTAAGGCAACAAAGCCACCATTGCCTTTCACAACAGCCATATTCTGCATTCTGAAGGCATTCTGATACTTCAAAGACCTTCGAAAAGGTAGCTGTCTGGGAATAATAACAGTTATTCTAAGCTGAAGTGTTTTATGTGAGTGTTCTAATCTGAAAAAGGCCTGCTCCTGCTGCTCCCCTCTTTTCACATGATTAGTCCACAGTCTGCTTATCCTTGAAACGGGGTCTTTACATAAGTATCATTTAACTAGAGTGGATACTTAAATGGTAGATGTGAAGCTGAATATATTCTATTCCTAAAAAAGTAACCTGTATTCAATAAGAATACTACCAGAAAGATCCTGAGGGGAAAAATGAAGGCCTTTTAAGTCTCCATGTGACACTAAACATGTAGTCACATGGATGGATGACTTCATTCTTGATTTGATGCTTATATTCTACACATTCTGAAGATGAACAATGACCACAGCTCTGGGGAAGCTAGTGGCCATTAGCAGGTGAAGAAGCTAGTGTAGTTTCCTCTTATCTGAATCTGTGGAAACAGCCACAAGAGAGTGAGGCTGCCTGCAGATGGAGAGCAGAGTGACTGATGAGGTGTCATGGGGCGAGTTGACTCATCCTGAGATGTGATTTCATGAAACCAGCTAAGTAATTGCCTGGTGACATCTCAGATATTAGACTTAATGTCTTTGTTTCTGACAGCAACAGACACATGCACACACACTGACAAACAGTGACATGTACACTCTCCTATTAACATCCAAAATATGTTTTTCATTTTTAATGTTGAACTTCAAAATACTCTTAAAACAAACACATGTCTTGAGTTCCATGGTTCAGTTTGACAGGTGTACTGGCTGCCACTGTTTGGCCTGCAGCTCCAAGCAGTCAGACTGACAGAGGGCTCCATCTAGTGGAGAGATGTACATTCCACTACAGGCTCTTGTGCCTTTCCTTTTTTAGTTTTATTTTACTGTGATCCATGTTCATCTCTCTGAATATGTTTTTGCACAACCCTCCACTTTCAAATAAAACACACTGTAGTTTGTCATATATTCATTGTAATACTTTTTATATTTAAAGTTGGTCTAAATACTTGTCTTTTACTTTTTTAATGCTAAATCTTTTTTCACAAATATTTTCTTTTTATAATTGTTATATTTTTTTACCGTCTCTTACAACGTATTCCCTTATGTTGTTTATGTTTGCACCACCATACAACAAAGCTAATTCCTTGTATGTGTAAACCATATTGGCAATAACTCGATTCTGATCCAAAACAATGAGCCACACTGAGTGCTCTGCTGTCAAAATGGAAACAATCACATCTGGTTCTCCTGGCTGAGTATAGCTTGTTGAGGAACCGGTGTGTGTGTGTGTGTGTGTGTGTGTGTGTGTGTGTGTGTGTGTGTGTGTGTGTGTGTGTGTGTGTGTGTGTGTGTGTGTGTGTGTGTGTGTGTGTGTGTGTGTGTGTGTGTGTGTGTGTGTGTGTGATCGGTCAGTGTTCAGAGTGTTTTCCCCCCGTCAGGGCTCACCTGACAGCGAGGTTCCGCCCATGCTCCCGGCTGTAGCGGCCAGCAGGCGTCTGAAGGTGGCGCTGTCCTCGGTGCAGCAGCTGTCCACGGAGCTGATGAAGCTGCTGCGGGCGCTGGCCAGGCTGCTGCCCGTCACCGAGCTCCAGGTGTTCCACAGGGAGCCGTCCCCCTCGCTGCAGCAGGAGGAGGGGGGCGGGGGGCTCTGCAGGCGGGCGCGGCGCAGGCCCATCGTTGGGACCTCAGGCTCATGGGTGGGGGGGTCCTCCTCCATCTGAGGGGAGTGGACACGCTCATAGATGTAGCCCAGGGTGGGGGAGAAGGGGTTCGACAGAGAGGGACGCTGCTGAGGTAGAGCACTGTTGACAGACGGGGGGGGGCATGTACAGATCTCTACATGTAGTGCACAGTATTAAATGTTGTTATTTTTACTTTTTAATGACTGTTTTTAAATGATTCCGCAGTACAATTTCTGCTCTTAATGTTTTCATATTTGTAAAGCACTTTGGATGGCCTTATGTTGAAAGGTGCTATATTAATAAACGTTCCTCGCCTGAATCATATGATTTGTATTATCATGTGCTGGGGTCAGCGAGCTGTTATCTACCTGCTCCTCTCAGGTTTGGGGCTGAGCTCCAGATACTGTGTAGCCTCCTCTGCTGTCAGCGTGCCCCCCTGCTCCTCATCCATTGACCTGGAGTATGATGCAGTAGACAGGTGGCTGTAGGAGGGGCAGCTGTTGTTGGTGGGGGGGGGCTGCCCACAGCGGCAGGACGCATCACACACTGACTGGAGAGAGCCCAAGTCCACTGATAGATTCGTAGAATGACTGGAGCTGGAGATCATACACACACGAGTTAACTGCAATTCAAAAATCGAAATACTTTCCTTAAAAGCTAAAAATAAAATAAAACTTGAAGCAGCTCCCAGTAATCTCCCCTTACTGACTGAGAGGCTGAGTGTCCTGACTCAGCCTCTCAGTCAGTAAGGAAAGATTTCTGGGAAGAACATAAATAACACACTGAACTGTGTAGAAACAGGAATCACTTGCCCTGTTCAACAAGAAATACACATATAATAGGAAACAGTCAAACAACACAAAGCGTTTGTTCCATCTGCTCTGTGCGTTTTGGACTCATGATGTTGGGCCTATTAACGTCTCTACGGGACCACGTCTCCATGCTTTCATGTTCAGAAAGCTCTTTCTCTTTCTCATACTGCCTGTGCTGCAGCACCTCTTTTCACCCTGTCCAGCTCTGTTGTGATTGGTCAACCACTTAGAGATGTCTCGCCCCCTTAGAATATCATAGACAATGTGTTAGAGCCAAAAGCAGTTCAATTGTTACATAGTGATGTCACTATGTTACGTAAGTAAAGAGACCAGACCATTGCAGGCCATTTTGTTCCTCAACTATTCTTGTATATTTAGACTTCCTGACATCCTATGCTTGGCATTTCTCATTTCCTCCGTTAGCTCCAATAAACATTAGGCTCTCGGTCATCTACCTCCAGTCTCTTTTCTTACTTGCTTTTTGTCCATATTGTGTGTTCCCACTAAAGTGAGGTCAATTCTTGGGCCACTAAAAGGAAACAAACATACTGTAAGGAAGGACGTTGAGGTCATCTCTGACCAATAAGGCATGGAGACCCCAGACTTGTTTTAAACATGGCAGACAGCTCTTTCTTTATAACTTTACTGTTTTGGAATGCAACAATGACCAATCAGATTTCCCTGATGACTGTATCCTTCTATCACACTCCTGCTCTTTGGGACCAGCATGATGACCCCTGTGGCTGCTAGAGGATTAGAGATGCATCAGAAATGTCTCTTCCCCCCCGCCCCTCCGTCTGTGCTGTGTGAGTCTCTTACCCTTCTTCTGAGCTGAGGCTGTGTGAGTCCATGGTGTCCTCTAGTGGCATTGGTGGTGGGGGGGGCAGCATGTCCATCAGGTGTAAGGATGCAGAGTAATGCAGCAGTCGAGGACAGCCAGCAGCTTTATCCCACTCTGGATGCCCCCCTAGACAAAAATAACATATGCCTACTTATAACCAGTCGCCAATAATTCAACTACTAAAATCAAATTGTGTTAAAGTACACGTTCTAACTTAATTATAAATACAAAATCAAGATCACAAATTCACAAAGATGCTGGAGTAAGGAGTGCTATAAACTGTGTTGTGTGGTACCGTGCCGGGCTGCTGGGATGTGACTGAGCCTCTGTCTGAACACACTGGAGGGGCAGGCCTGGTTCCTGCTGGGCGCGAGAGGGGCACTGTTCACTGCATGCAGCTCTGGGGTCAACAAGGAAATCACAGACGCATTTCAGCTTCTTCTTTTTTTATCACGTACAATGTGTCGGAGCGCTAGCCAATAGAAGCGTGAGTGTAACATAGTGATGTCACTAAGTTCCCTGAGAAAAACTCCCTCTGGACACAGGGATTTTAGCCTTTGCAGACCATTCACATGAATGAACACCTAAGAACACACTACAGGAGAGGGAAACCTCCAAACAGTTCCCCTTTAAATATTGGATAGTGTAATATGGTGGTTTCAATAGTGCAGCCCTGGTTGATACAATGTCAAACATTTGAAGCAAAGCTGTCTTACTTTCTGCATTGACATCATTCACAACACTCAGAAGACAACGTGTGCAGAGACACACAAAGAGGGACAATGAAAGGAAGAACAAATATAGTTGTGGTGTTAACATCACAATCTCAACTATGCACCTTGCTTGCTGTGGGTTTTTTCCCTCAGCACCCCCATCCTGGGCTGGGGGCGTATAGCCTGTTTCCATGACAACGCCTCGTGGCTCCCCAGGGATGCGCTCTTTGCGAGGGGCTGAGAGAAGATCTGGATGGTCTCCCCCTGCTGAAGGGGGACACCGTGAGGAGCCTTAGGGCGGCTTCCAGGACTGTTAAAGGTCTTCAGACCATTTCCCATCAGGTCCACGTAGAAAGTGCCGTAAACGCCACAGCTGTCCGTCACGATAGGGACCGCTGAGTCCATGTTGCGGGGGTCCTTCCAGGAGACTGGCAGGCCTAAAGAAACACAAATGAATACGTCCAAACATTCAGCAGCATATTTATCAGAGAGGCTGAAATAGTGAGAGGGCGATAGTCTCATCGTGTCTTTCATGTCTCTAGTTCAGCCTTTCCCAAACTCAGGGTCGCGACCCAAAATGGGTCGCGGATCCGTTTTGATTGGGTCGCCAGTTAAATGCATTGCTACAAATACACAGCGTCAGAGCTGATGGCTGCGTTGCAAATACAATTGTTTTATAATTTTTGTATTTTATTTTGAAAATGAAATTATGCAATATAGCATTGTATATTGAATGATTTAATTTTCTAAATAAAAGTAAACTAAAAATAAAAGATTGTATTTGTATCAGCTCTGACGCGTCCCCCGCGAAAGTTTTCGCGCTGTCTGTTTATTGTTTATTGTCTGTTGATTAATCCCGATCGTACATGATGGCAAAAATACGATACAAAGAGGAGTTTTTAAACGTTGGCTTCACAAAAGCTGTTAGAAATGGAGAGGAGCGGCCTCAGTGTGTTTTATGTGGAGAGGTGCTCAGTAACGAAAGCTTGAAAATGAACAAATTGGACCGGCATCTTCAAACAAAACATCCTCTGCATCGGGACAAATCGAAGGATTTTTTCATCTGCAAAGAAGATCTTTCAAGAAGCAGTGTTTTGACGGCGGAAAAGTAAGTCACTCATTTTAATCATTTGTTTTTAGTTTTTGTGAGTTTGTCAGGGTCTGTTGTGAAATTGTTTCGTTAATGCAAAGTTGGATGAAATGCAGACTGAGCGGACCGCCAGCTGCGCGCTCTCGCGCGTCCTCTACCCGCTCCCGCGAGTCCACTTCATTCTGCAGCGGCATAGAGCGGTGTTTCAACTTTTACTAGCCTGAAATGTTTTTAAAACGGCCGGGAGAAAAACAGAGAAACAATAACCACAGGAAGATTAGAGGGAAAGTGACAGGTAGTATGAGAAGGAAAGCGAGAGAAAGTATCAGCCGCACGGACGTGACTGCTGCAGTGTGATGCACATAGGAATACATATGGGGGTTATTCCCTATCTTTATTCAAGAGCGTGGTCTTTAAATTTGAGAGCATACTTTATTGATTTCACGTTCAGAATATGTATTTATTTCCCTCAAACCCTGTCCTCACACTCAAATAGTGCCTGCTTGCGCTTAGATTTGCTCCGCTTCTGCTCAAACTGTACGCTTGCACTCAGATATATTTCTGCTTACAGATTTCCTGTGTTCCAGTTTAAAACCTTCTCCTCGCACTCAGGCTGTTTCTGTGCGTTCGCTCGTGAAATGTCTGCTCTCAGATTTCTTCTGTGCGCGCTTGGATCTTTTGTGCAACAACCCTGTCAAAATCAATACTGTGGGGATTCCCAACAGTATTGAGTATGTAGTCGCTTTAGATAAAAGCGTCTAACAAGTAACATGTAATGTAATGCGCTATAAATGCGGTTGCCAGGTCCACATTGGGTATACAGCGTACGCCGGCTGGTATTAAAAATCACCCAATAACCCAGCAATGTTAATGATAATATCTTCTCTGTTATTTTCAGGCATTCAAAGGGAACAGAGGGGCACTGAGGGCATCCTATCAAGTCAGCCTCCAGAAAAAAAAAGTTAATCAGTTGCCAAGTGTTGGAGTTTTTTGTCTCTCAGAGTGTTTTACAACACCTCTGTTCATTTAAAAGGGTGTGTACATAGTTTTTGATCTAGTGACAAACTTAATGTTGCACTTCTGATAATTTAAATGTGGTTTCACCTGTGATGTACTTTATACTGCACTTCCTATAGTTAGTGTTTTGTCCCTTTCTGTTTACAACATGTTTGTTCTTTGTTCATTTAAGATACTTTAAAATGGTGTGTACATAGTTTTTGAGCTAGCGACAAACTTAATATTGCACTTTTGATAATTGTATCATTTAAATTTGATTTGTACTGTATATACTTGACTGCACTTCCCATGTTTCGTCTTTCTGCTTTGATCCTTATTTTTTCTCTGGGCAAGCTCAAAGGGAAGGTTTTTATGGTGAGAAACCTAATTGCTGCAAAGCACTTTTATAATTAAATAAATATTTTCATTTACATTTTAAATTCATGGTGTGTTGCATTCTTTGTTTATAACTGTAGATATTATGGATAATCATGACATTTTTTGAGCTTGGGTCCCTTAGGACCACAACATTTCTGTTTTGGGTCTCATGCTGAAAAAGTTTGGGAACCCCTGGTCTAGTTCATTTGGAGACACACTAATATCCTTTTGTTCTGGTTCTGTGTCCACAATAGCTTATTACTAACGAATGCAGAGAAATTATTCATACGGACTGACAGGTGACCTAATGACAGGTTTGATGATGTCATCCTGCATCATCTGCTTTACAAGGACATCAACTGCTTGACAGTCATGAAGTGCATTACTGGAACAATAGGATGAACAGAAACATGTTCTTTTAAGAGTTATGAGTAAAGACGGGAGCTGGACATCGTAAACATGAACACACTGTTAGAAGTTGGCATTTTGTGCATTAGGAGAATATAGTTACTATAAAGAGTAACCACTTTAGTTAACTAGACACAATCTCAACACACGCACATGCTGATATGAATAAGTGTAACCATGGTGACCAAATAATCTTATAAATATAGGCTTTATGTTGCTACCACAGATCGGCAGATTATTATTATTAAATTTTTTAACTGCAGACAATTTAATAACAGTTCACTTATTGAATTCAGTAACAATGAAATTATCTATCCCAGTTGCAACCTGTTGTATATCTAATCACATGTTAGTACTGCTCAAGCACATACTGTATACATAAGTGAGCCGAGTGTGAAGAAAATAGCTTCTAATGACTCTGAAACAATGAAAGTGACTGCCAGAGTACTGATACTGTCAACAGCTTGTTAGCAGTTTATAAATGACTGAACTTGTTCACCTGAAGAAAAACAGATTGTGCCATTCATTTGAAGACGTTTCAGTCTGTGCATTAAATAACTATTCCAGGGTTTTGTCTATAGTGTAGCTCTCTCCTTCTCTTGTCGACTCCTTTCCTTGCTTTATGTTCCGTGTCTTATTCAGACAATATCACTCTGGTTGTGGTTAGGGTTGGTTTGCAGCAGAGTCTCTCTTACATGGACAGACTAGCATGCAGAGCAGTTCATCATGTATGATAGGACAGGTCTAAAGGTTTCAACACTCTTCATGTGTGTCCATGAATACTCACTGGCGCCCCTGATGCCTGGATGTTTCTGACCCTGGGCCCACAGGTCCTGGTACTTCTGGCTGAAGGCAGGTCTCCAGCCTCCAGAGGTCCAGGGGGAGTCTGGGGCTGCCATCCTGTAGAGGAAGCAGGAGGAGGATAGGATTCCAACGTTTCATCATTATTTATAACGTTCTAGTCAAATTAGTTATGAGTAGTCTTCCAATCTGAACTGAAACTATTAGGATAACTGTTTTACTGTACTTTGATCATAAGGCAGATTTATTTCAGGATTTGATATGTATTGTAATGATTCCATTCTGATTCCATTTTGCACTTAACATTTTACAAATGTATACTCCCCAACCTCTACCATGTTTCCTCTGTACCTGTGTTTTATGATGAGATCTTCACCGGCCAGCCTGTGCAAACCTAAGAAGAAGAAGAAAAAAAAAACATAAACATACAGAATGAGAGGTCATTGAAAGTGTATTAGTTTAAGTATGTTCAGCAAAGGGTTGTGCTCATTTGAAGTCCTTTATATACTGTTGGGTAATTTAATATACAGCAATGCATCAACTTCTATAGGGTCATCATAGTGTTGTAGCTCTGTCCTGTAAGAGCCACCTATCTGTCAGAAGTCTCATACTGTAAAAACATCCTTGTTTCATCTTTGCGTCAATTCATTTTCCAGCTGATCCAAGGGGCTTCATTTAGAGAAACACATGAAGGAAACCCTCATCCTTCAGCCTCTCAAAATCACCACATTTGGAGACACATCGTTTTAACTGGGCAGAGCGCTGATGATAAACTGTCATCTGAAAGTTGTGTGAACACACCTTTGAACCGGCCGTGTCCTGGGATCAGCTGCCCTGTCTTGCCGTGGCGTTTGAAGAGGTACACAGCTGCAACCATCAGGAGGAACCACAGGAGGGCGCCGACGCTGCCGATCAACACAGGGTCCTGGAGCAGGGCCAGGACCTCAGACAGCTCCCCTCTGTCGCTGTCTGACCCAGTGGGGGCCCCTATCTGTGGGTCTGAGACAAACAGGAGCAGAATAATCAGATCTGAGGTCATGATAACTTCTCCTCTGTAATGTGCTTACACTGCACACTGTAGACACACACTGAACAAAACGGAACCGTTGACTTTAATTCAATGTATTTTGTTACACATCAATGTGTGAAAATGGAAAATGTATTAAGTTAGGTAGGGACCTAATATCCTTTATTTAAACGTAATATTATTGCTTTCAACTACCCTAATATATGTATGTGAAATCTGTTGACATAATACATTTAACTAATGTCAACATTTCAGGTTTTTCAGTGCAGACTTTATCTCAAATTGTCCTTCATAAATGAACAGATAGATATTCCTTTCACTCACTGATGACAAACCCATGAGGGTCGCTCAGCATTCCTACTCCAGCTCCGTTGGCCGCTGCTATGGTGATCCAATACCGTCTCCCTGGTTTGAGAGTGGAGATTTCAAGAGTGTGGTGACCACTGTCCACCGTCCAGTTTTGGTTCTGCTGCTCCTCAGACTCCACACACCACACCTGGAAAACAGTTTGCATCATTAGAGTAGCACGTTGGTATATTGAAGGGGATTATTATCTTTCCTTGATAATAATATAGTGTATGTGTACCTGGTACCCCTGGATGATCCCGTTGTGTGTTTCATGAGGAGGGGGCTCCCAGCTCACATGGATGGTGTTGTTCTGCTCATGGCTCACTGTGATGGACACAGACACTGGAGAGGCCCCGGGCACTGCATACAGAGGAGACGAGTCCACTGTTATCTTCCAAACGCTGGACTGGGTATTTAAGTTCAACACATTTAACCCTCCTGTCGAGTTCGATTCCCCCCCTTTCTTTGGTGTTCCTGGTCAAATTTGACCGGTCTGTTTTAACCGCTCTTACATTAAAACAAAAACCATTAATCATTTAACACCCCTTTAATCTGTAAACAGACTACTGGTTTGTAGGAGCCAATTAACACTGGGTATAAAAGTAGGAACCTATGTTTGTGGTTAGAGGTTCCGCCGGAAGTCCATACAATTTTTGACCACACACGGAGAACGCACACAAACACGGGATTACAAACATTTGCAAAAGGTATTGTGTGAACCGTAATATCGTGTATGGTGAATGAGAAAATGAAGCAAGTTAAATGGATACCAGTGAACAGGAAATAAATGGAATGTATTTAATTGGAAACTTTGTATCAAACTTGTATTCACCTATCAAACTTTGTGTGCGTCAATTACGCCAACATAGCAGATCCTCAGAGGCTTAAAGTGTTGGCTTAGCCTCTACATGAGTAACTGCAGTGATTATACAAAGAAGAGACACTGAAAATGTATTCTAAAATAAAAATGTTCTTGGATGTGTACTTTCTGATGGATGAACATTCTAGGGTCACCCATTCTATTTCTGACCAGGAAGATATCTCAAGATTAAATGAGAGTGCTGATCAGCAATTTTATATTTTCCAATGTTTACTGTGAAGGATATCATGAGGCAATGGAATGTAAAACTAAATGTTTATGATTGATGAAAGTAGCAGATCTGTCACATTTGACCCGAACACAACAGGAGGGTAAAAAGCATTATAAAGGACACAGATATTCTGAAATCCGTTAATTTCCTACCTGTCTCAGGGACTCTGAGGTGCCGCGTGTTGCTCTCCCTCCCGTACAAGCTGCTGCCGTAGGGACGCACTTTGAACTCGTACTTGTAGCCTCTCTTTAAGGGCCCCACCTGGGCCTGGAAGCTGGGCACGGTCACTTTGTTTGCCACCCAGTCGGAGCTGGCAGGCAGCAGAGAGCGGTACAGAACCTCAAAGCCGTCCAGGTAATGAGGCTGGGCGGGGAGGGACTGCAGCTGCTCAGAAAACACAACATGGATCATAAACCTGAAATATTCACGCTCTCTCTGAAATTATTTGAGTTAGCTGGCCCCTACCTTCCACTGCACTTGTGATATGTTAGAGCCAGGGGTCACAATGCTGACGTTCTCCAGGGCCACTCGCAGGGCCGACAGCTCTTTGTGCAGGTCTCTCTGTGTAGTGCTGCTAGCATCTGGAAACACAGGTTTATTTATTGGTATTTTGTTATTATTTAAAAGAATGGATACACAGGTCAGGACTTGTATTACTCATTGCATTTGAAAGCAGAGTTGATGGTTAGTATCTCTGTAGTTGGTAACTAATGGGTCACAACATATTAACATTTTATTAGTTTTGTCCTCAGGTTGATTCTAAATAAGGCATAATGCAAAATACTCATACACATAATCTGCAAGGAAAAAGTGTCAGTTTATATTCCAGCTTGGTGTCAGTGGTACATGTGCAGTATGAAACTGTTGTAGGGATTTTCCATACAACTGAATGAAGGCTGTGTATATTATTTGTATAATGCACACAGATTTCAGTAGATTTGTGTAACTTTTATGCAGGTTATGTGGATCATCTTTCAGTCAAACGTACTAAAACTTCATTAGTTTATATGGCTCCTTTATTTAATAATAAGAATACAAATATAACCAGCTGTTACTACAAGACTGCATTCTTAGAGGGTCCCATACAAGCTGGGGCTCTTCTGTTAAAATGATTTAACCTATTAAGGTGCTCTGTATACAGATCTTCTTGTATCCGTTAGAAACTAACATTAGCCTGAATCTTGCCAGAGGAATGGCTGAGGTGTGTTTCTACTCCTAATGCCTTATTAACTACAAGCAGTTTGTTGCACCTGTAGAGATGTAGGTGTAGCTCAAATAAGAGACCCCAGTCTATCTGTATCTTCCGGTATGTGGACAAATGAAGCTCAGCACTCACACTCCTTGGGTCAGCTGGCAAACTGATAACAGAGTGTATTTCTCATAATTTACCTTCAACCAGTAGCTGTGCGCTGGCACTGACCACCCCCACATCATTGACAGCAGTGCAGGTGTACTTCCCAGCATCCTCAGCTATCACATAGTGGATCTGCAGAGTCTGGTCTGGGTTTATAAGATACCTGCACACACAAGAAGAGCAATTATCTTACTGCCATCTCTTTAACAATAACTTACATTTAGATTTTTGCAGATGATTTAGGTAATTTCATGTATCTAACAATCAGAGGGTCAGAGGTTCAATCCCACCCACTGCAGTAGACAAGTGTCAAAGCGTCCTTGGGCAACATACTTAACCCCAAAATTGCTCCGGTATTGATGTGTATGTAAATTGCTTTGGATAAAAGCATCAGCTAAATAACTTGTCATAATATAACAACATGAAATAGCACAATTGTGAAGGACATTTTCAAGAATTTGCTACCAAATCTTTGAGCAATTATTAGGCCACTTCTTCCAGCTAAAGGAAGGTTATCAAATCTTTATTAGTGCTAGAGGTCAGCTCTGCGTAACAATACAACAATAATTTATTCGAACATATTGATCAGGTGTAGAGTTGGCTCTATGAATGGAGTGTGTATGTCTGGGTACCTTCCGTTGGGCAGTGGCCCCTGCTCTCTGCTCCAGGCCACAGAAGGGGGGGGGTCCCCCTTAGCCCTGCAGTAGAACTGTGCAGACTGGCCCGTCCTCACTGACACGTGTACAGGCCTCAGCACCAACACAGGCTTGGCTGCATTGGAGAAGAAAAGAGGAGATAAATCATACTGTGATGTATAGAGTGGTGCAGGGATGAGTCCAAAAACTGGAAACAAGTCACTTCCTGTTTCCTTGTCTTAAAATCAATTGTTTTATTGAATTAGTTTATGGTTAGATGCCTACAATAAGATCTGTGGTTAAGACAAGCTAATTACATTTTCAGGTTTTGTTCTAGGACATAAAATACGTACAGAATTAGGCGGCGCCAGCTTCTATGTTTAAAAAAATGCAGCATGACTAATAGAGACTACTAAATGTCCACATGCCCAACTTTAACCGCCTTAGGCTTAGCGGTGTTTAATGTTAGACTTTTAATACTGGCGATTGCATCAACTTTCATACAGCTGTATTAATATGTGGAGATTATCCTGCTTATCAAAACTTGTAAGTATAAAAAACGTGTGTTTACTAAGAGGAGTTAAAAAATCCCATTGCTTTTAGTCTAGGAGAGGTTGCAATGCTAACTTCTGGGTTGGCCTACAAAGCTACGTCCTCCCTGCACCATCCCACACTGCACATGAATAACAGTTATGAGCATGTTGTCTCACCCAGCACAGAGAGCCGGGCCGCCCTGCTCTCCCTGACCCCCGCAGTGTTTCTGGCCACACACACATAAGCTCCAGAGTGGTTCCTCTCTGCAGGAGCGATGATCAGCTTCCCACTCAGCTCCTACAGCAGAGCAGACAGGAGGCACACAATATCACACACTGCACTTCACACAAGAAGTCTGGCTCTCAGCACATAATATAAGACAGGATTTCAGAACAGAAACTGTAAATGATCATCTGTTGCACATTTTTGTTTTGAGTCATCCCTTTACCATGTTCTCCTGCTGACTCATGTCAACTAAACTAGGGACACTTTGTCAAAAGAGTGATGTGTAAAAAATAGTTATAATATTACCAAATTAATTTTGGTAACATAAACAATGTGTTTGATGGCGAGTGATCTGTCGCCATGGCAACGGCATATGATGACACCCCATAATACGCTTAGATGTCTTGAGGGCTGCATCATACCCAAACATGATAAATGTTGTGCCGTTTGGAGCATGTTCACTGAGATTATAGCAAGTTCGTGATTTTTGGCGAGGGATGTGTTGCCATGGCAACGGCATATAAAAAAATCTCAAAACTGACATGTACAGGTCTTCAGGGCTGGACTGTAGCACACATGTGATGTTTGACCACTTTTGAAAAATGTTCATACAAGTTATAGCATTATTGTGTTTTACATTGCAACGGCTTATGATGACACCCCATAAATGACATAGAGCTGTTCAGGGCCGGAGCGTTAAGGATAGTCTGAAGTCTGGAGATGTTTGGACCATTTTCCTTTGAGTTACAACAACATCGTGTTTTATAGCGTGGGATGCGTTTCCATGGAAACAGAATATAATGGGACCTTATATTCGACGTAGACCTGTTGAGGCATGAACCGATGATATACATGTGCAGTTTGATGACGATCGTACCATGTCCATTGGAGCAACACGTTCTCACTCCCAACCCGTCACATGTTGACGGTCGGTCAGGGCTGCTCCCCCTCACTCTATTACGCACAGGGTACCCCTTGAGAGTCCTTTTTCAACGGGCAGGGCGTCCCATTGACTTGCATAGAGCTCCCTGAGCGTTGGTAATAGACGAGTTGGGATCGCGGCGAAATGCTCTCCGCAGATCCATTCTCACAGCGTTTATCAACCTTTTTCTTACTCAATATCAAGCCATACTTATTGTTTTTACTTCTTTATTTTAATTGAATAATGTAGGACTTTTGTTGCCGTCAGTTATGGGGAGAGTAGGGGCTCAGAATACTGAAATCTGTATTGGTTCATCGATTTTTCCTTCTAATTTTGTATTCTTTTCTAAACCACACACTGTTATTTACTCAACAATAACACATGATTATCCTTGTGTTCATTTATTTGTTTGATTAATAAACACAAGTTGGAGTCCGTCAGGACCGAGGGTCGGAGCAGCTCATAGTAGTTGCTTTAGAGAATTTTACACCCGGAACTAAGTATTCTCTCCGCTTCGCTTGACAAACCCTGTGATAGTCCTCAAGCTCTGTGATTGGAAGTTTGAGTGTGCGCCGAGGGTTTGAGCACTTTGAAATGGGATGGAACCACGGCAGACTGTCCAAAACTGGATTTGAACGGGTTGAAAAAGATGTCGACCAGCTGGGGCAACAAGAAAATCGGCGAAATCGAGTGTGACTATTAAAAAATAAATATTTATTATATTAATATTGACAATAACAACCGACCGTCGGGGAGCGTCCACTTTTAAAAATCATTATAGCTTCACCACTCTAACTATCATACGACATTACCAGTTTTCACAGATTAATTATGTCACAGCTTAATTTAGTCTTTAATTTGATGTATTTGAGTCATCCAAGAGTCGTTGCATAAATGTTTAAAATGATACTTGACAGAGAATTGACAAACTAGAAATACTGTCTCAAAGTGGTATGCCTTTGACAATTATTCAAGAAAACTAAATCACAGGCATTTTTCATTCATGCAGTTAGATATATGAAAAATTGAAAATGAAGGGAGGGAGAGTTTGTTTGTTTTCCCCCTCTTTCACCCTGCATAGTGAGGGTGACAATACAAGATATCCCTTTGTGAATCGAACATATTCAGTTTAAACTTGTGCAGCATTGGAAATGTTACTAGGTTCATATTTAAAATTATTCAGGTTTCAACACAACATGTAAATGTGCTTACAGTGTAGTGGTGATCAGCGCTGTTGATGCGCAGGCCGTCCTTCTTCCACATCACATTAGGTTCAGGGTGTCCCACCGGGGGGGCGCAGTTCAACACAGCCAGTTCCCCCTCTGCCACCTCCACATCACTGGGTTGCACACTGAACTCGTCCTGCAACCCTTCAACCACACACACACAGTCAGGGTTAGTCTAACCCTAACCCCTCACACATAGAATAGGCTGTGTGATGATCATTATAGGCTGTACATAGTTACTGTCTACTGTATTAAATCTGAGGTGTTTACTGTCAATACAATTTATTTTTTATAAATGTAGTGTAATAAGTTCACACAGTGTAAAACCTAATCTTTAAAGAAACTGTCTTCCTATAGGCTACTTTTGACAATTATTAAATTATTTTAGACTAATGTTCCACATATGCATACTGAAGTTCATACATTAACCGGTTCATTCAAACATCATAACAAGTGCAGAGGAAACAGTAAGATGTGAAAATAATGTCAAAACAGCAAACTCATTCTCACAATTCTGTGACAGAGGCCAAACCAAGGCTGGACAATATACTGTATATCTGTCGTGGCTATTTGTCCCTAAACACTAAAACAAACAAATACAAACTCAAAATCTAACTGCAGCAGGGATCTGATGAGGAATCTTACGCAGGATAGTTCATTGATTGGCCAAGAATTGAGTTTGTTGTGTTTATTTCCCTTAGGTTTCGAAGATCAACCCAAACAAAGAACATGGCTTTTACTTCCCTGATAAAACACAAAGATTTTTTCCGGGGCAGTCACTGCTCCACCTGTCTGCAATAAATACCCAAACCGCCAGTGACTGAAGCTGCATTCAAAACAAAAGCATAGAGAAACTGCTCATTGATGACTACATCTTGATCAAAATGCCATATACTAAACAGCAAGAAAATACATGTTCCACTATTAGAAATGACAAATGAATACATGAATGATGTAAATTACTGCTTTATTTTATTACTATATTTTTATTACAGTGTTCTTAATATAGTTTGCAATCTGTGTACTTTTTTTAAAACATTGTTTTTAAATGTTTATGTATGCACCATGACATCAAGTCAAATTCCTCGTACGTGTGAACCTACCTGGCAATAAAACCGTTTCTGATTCTGATAGTATATAGATATGAGACAATACAGTATCTCGTCTACATTTTAGGATATGGTGATGGATTTATTTTCCAGACTTTAGAGACTTCATTACAGTAAAGGGATTCAACTGATGTTTCAATGTCTCTGACACATGGCAGACTGCAGATCATACAGTTAAGCAGCAGCTGGGAATATTCAGATAGAAGATCTGCATAGAGTAGCTGGGGCCGTGCTGACTGCCATCTACTGGTGGGGATGCCTTTTGATCAAAGAACCCCTTATAACCAGGGGTGCACATAAGTGGTACGCAGGTACGCATGCGCGGCAACAATCTGAAATGCGTACCGTCACTTGTGTCACAAAGCGCATTTGCGTACCGATGTATATGTGAAGCTTTTCCAGAAGGCGGTTAGATCATCGGACGACGGAGTTGGTCTCCGTGTGCACAGACAGGGCTGCTGTTAACGTCGGCCTGTACAGCAGCACTGCGCTAAAACAGCTGATCACAACGTTCACACGCTCTGTGGTCACGAAGCTCTGCACTCTACTACTACCCCCCCCCCCCCCCGTTGACATTCGCGATACAGAGGGCTTCATCATACTCCACTAGCACCCCCACCCGCTGACATTCGCGATACAGAGGGCTTCATGGGAACTTTGAGGGGAGCCGGAAGTTGGAGTACCAAACACTGACTCCAGGTACTCATCTGAGTACCTCACTGAGAAAGTTGTGTGCACCCCTGCTTATAACCAATATGTACCACTCTGCACAATTGTAATGTATATATCATCCAATGCCAATATGTGTCTATAGTATATTTCTATATATCTCTGTAGCTTAGTGAGATTGTACATTGTATTCAATATTTTCTTTATATTGTGTATTATTTAGATACTCTAGTTATTATGTCCTTTCTATTGTGAATTTGTGTATACTTGCTGCTAATGCTCATTTTTATCTTTTAAATACGTTTAACTCGGAAACAGTACTGAAGGAGTGGCAGACCGGGGTGGTGGTTCCCCTTTTCAAAAAGGGGGATCAGAGGGTGTGTGCCAATTACAGAGGCATCACACTACTCAGCCTCCCCGGGAAAGTTTACTCTAAGGTACTCGAAAGGAGGGTCAGGCCGATTGTCGAACCTCAGATTGAGGAGGAACAATGCGGATTCCGTCCTGGTCGTGGAACGACGGATCAGCTTTTTACTCTCGCAAGGATCCTGGAGGGGGCCTGGGAGTACGCTTATCCAGTCTACATGTGTTTTGTAGACTTGGAGAAGGCGTATGACCGGGTTCCCAGGGAGTCACTGTGGGAGGTGCTGCGGGAGTATGGGGTGAGGGGGTCTCTACTCAGGGCCATCCAATCTCTGTACTCCCAAAGCGAGAGCTGTGTCCGGGTCCTCGGTAGTAAGTCGGAACCATTTCAGGTGAGGGTTGGCCTCCGCCAGGGCTGCGCTTTGTCACCTATCCTGTTTGTAATATACATGGATCGGATTTCGAGGCGTAGTCGTGGGGGAGGGGGTCTGCAGTTCGGTGGACTAAGGATTGCACCACTGCTTTTTGCAGATGATGTGGTTCTGATGGCTTCATCGGTCTGCGACCTTCAGCACTCACTGGATCGGTTCGCAACCGAGTGTGAAGCGGCTGGGATGAGGATCAGCACCTCCAAATCTGAGGCCATGGTTCTCAGCAGGAAACCGATGGACTGTCCACTCCAAGTAGGGAATGAGTCCTTACCCCAAGTGAAGGAGTTCAAGTATCTCGGGGTCTTGTTCTCGAGTGGGGGAACAATGGAGCATGAGATGGGTCGGAGAATCGGAGCAGCGGGAGCGGTACTGCAGTCTCTTTACCGCACCGTTGTGACGAAAAGGGAGCTGAGCCAGAAGGCAAAGCTCTCTGTCTACCGCGCCATTTTCGTTCCTACCCTCACCTATGGTCATGAAGGATGGGTCATGACCAAAAGAACGAGATCGCGGGTACAAGCGGCCGAGATGGGTTTTCTCCGTAGGGTGGCTGGTGTCTCCCTTAGGGATAAGGTGAGAAGTTCGGTCATCCGGGAGGGACTCGGAGTTTAACCGCTCCTCCTTCGCGTCGAAAGGAGCCAGTTGAGGTGGTTCGGGCACCTAGTTAGGATGCCACCTGGGCGCCTCCCTAGGGAGGTGTTCCAGGCACGTCCAGCTGGGAAGAGACCAAGGGGTAGACCTAGAACCAGATGGAGGGATTATATCTCTTCTCTGGCCTGGGAGCGCCTTGGGATCCCCCAGTCAGAGCTGGTTGATGTGGCCAGGGAAAAGAAAGTTTGGGGCTCTCTGCTGGAACTGCTACCTCCGCGACCCGACCACGGATAAGCGGGAGAAGATGGATGGATGGATGGATGGATAACTCGTGTAATGCTTGACAACACTGCTGTGACAAAACAATTATCCACATTTGGGATATCTATCTCTTTATTATCACCAGATTAAGATAAAACTCAGAATTAGAAAAATGTAATTGTGTATTGTAGCCTACACCCTTCTGACGATAGACCACTGGAGAAGCATGCAGCAGACTCCAACCTCTCTAACTAATGCCTGTGTTTGGAAGCGTTACTGATCAGCTGCTCCAGTCACTGGAGCCTGTTAGCTGTCAGTAAGGTGAAAACATCAGGGTGGAACTTCAACTGTTACCGTCTCTTTCCTCCACTGTAAAGACAGCAGGAAGAGCAGCTGCTGCATGTCTACAGCCTCTCTGGGCTCCAGATAAGTAAACAGTGAGGGTCCGGGGGCAATTAGCACCATTGTTTGACTTCTCCTGCGTGACAAACATTGACATTAGATCCCCGTCTTCCTGTGTCCCTACAAACATCTTCATCTGCCTCCTGTGTGTGTGTGTGTGTGTGTGTGTGTGTGTGTGTGTGTGTGTGTGTGTGTGTGTGTGTGTGTGTGTGTGTGTGTGTGTGTGTGTGTGTGTGTGTGTGTGTGTGTGGGCTAAGCCCTAATCTATCTCCTGTGAAGGGATAGGTTTTTTAACTTTCCCATGTTTTCAGTGACATCAGTTATTTTTTGTGACCAACATTTTATTGTTGAAAAACGTATATACAGATACAAATTATAGACAATACAAAAAGAAAAAGTAAAGACAAAGAAAAAATATAGGGAATCCCTTTCCCATGCCACCCCGTCCCTCCCCCTTCCCATTTCACAGAAAATCCTACCTGATGTTGGTTAGCAATCATCAGAGTTCATCTATTATATTATGTATTATTTATATGATAGCATAACAATTTATCCACATCAAATACATCAACTATTAAAGCAAAATCAAGAAAAATGTATATATCGTTATCAAATGTAGCAAATTAAATCTTCAAATCTGGGGGTTATAGTAATGATTTGATCATTAATGCAGGGAAAAAACATAATGCATATTACATAATAGTAGATGTACAATAAGAATTAGATTGTATGTTGTGGTTAAAGTAGAGACTAGTGCTACACCAGGGTATACAATCGAGGAGTCGCCGCAGTCTTACACGCTTCTCTGTGCTCTCTCCAATAAAATACCCAATATTAAAGGTGTGTGTGTCTGCCCAAGGACAATTTAAAGTAAAACCTAATAGAGTTGTCATACATAATAACCTAATACAAGTTCAAAACAAACAAAACAGGAAGATTGAATGTGGACTCTTAAATATAAGATCTCTAGCATCTAAAGCAATATTGGTAAATGATTTAATATCAGATTATAATATTGATATATGCTGTCTCACTGAAACTTGGTTGAGACATGAAGAATATGTCAGCATAAATGAAGCCACTCCACCCAGCCATATCAATACTCATATTGCCCGAGGCACAGGCCGAGGAGGTGGAGTTGCAGCCGTCTTTGACTCAAGTTTACTTATCAATACTAAACCAAAATTTAATTATACCTCCTTTGAAAGTCTTGTTTTAAGTCTTACGCATCCGACCTGGAAAACTTTGCAGCCAATCTTATTTGTTACAGCAGAGGTACTCAAACTTTTTTGTTAAAGGTCCACTTGTGAATGTATACAAGGTCAATGGTCCGGATCAATGCCAGTAAAGTAATGCTCTGTACAGCACTTTGGTCTGGAGGTTTTAAAGTGCTATATAAATAAAGTTGGATTGGATTAATCTACTTTATTTGGGGGGCCCCCCTTCTGTTCCAAGCACTTGCCTGTCGGTAAACGGCGCCCCTGTATACACACATACATTCAATACATACATGGCTTGAACTAGTGGGAGAAATGGCACTGTTTGTCTGTAGCCAATGCCTTGAACCTCGGCAAAAATGGCATTAAAGCATTAGAAAGTCACGGTAAACTTGCGGTTAACTTGCGGTCTGCAATGCATGTCACGCTTGCGCACACAAGTAAATATACAGTGGGGCAAAAAAGTATTTAGTCAGCCACCAATTGTGCAAGTTCTCCCACTTAAAAAGAGGAGGCCTGTAAGTTTCATCCTAGGTGTACCTCAACTATGAGAGACAAAATGAAGGAAAAAAGGAAAAAAATCCAGAAAATCACATCGTCTGATTTTTAAAGAATTTATTTGCAAATTATGGTGGAAAATAAGTATTTGGTCAATAACAAAATGTCATCTCTCTCTCTAGGTCGTCCTCAGACGAGCCCTCCATCGTCGCTTCCAGTCATCCCGGTTCTCCATACATTTGGCCAATTCATTGGTACTTTGTGCTCCTGCGTCATTCTTGAGTACGTCCACGTATGTTTGTGCGGGACGTCCTCGTGACCGATGCCCGTGTGTTGGTTCCCACAGCACCAATTTGCCGGCTGGCAGCTCTTGATGCCATCTCAATACTTTGTTATACACGCTTTGTTGGCAATGACAGAGGTCTAACGTTTTCTGTAAGTCTTCACAAGGTTTTCACACACTGTTGCTGGAATTTTGGCCCATTCCTCCATGCAGATCTCCTCTAGAGCAATGATGTTTTGGGGCTGTCGCTGGGCAACACAGACTTTCAACTCCATCCAAAGATTTTCTATGGGGTTGAGATCTGGAGACTAGCTAGGCCACTCCAGGACCTTGAAATGCTTCTTACGAAGCCACTCCTTCGTTGCCCGGGCGGTGTGTTTGGGATCATTGTCATGCTGAAAGACCCAGCCACGTTTCATCTTCAATGCCCTTGCTGATGGAAGGAGGTTGTCACTCAAAATCTCATGACACATGGCCCCATTCATTCTTTCCTTTACACGGATCAGTCGTCCTGTTCCCTTTGCAGAAAAACAGCCCCAAAGCATGATATTTCCACCCCAGGTTTCACAGTAGGTATGGTGTTCTTTGGATGCAACTCAGCATTCTTTCTCCTCCAAACACATCTAGTTGAGTTTTTACCAAAAAGTTCTATTTTGGTTTCATCTGACCATATGACATTCTCCCAATCCTCTTCTGGATCATCCAAATGCTCTCTAGCAAACTTCAGACGGGCCTGTACATGTACTGGCTTAAGCAGGGGGACACGTCTGGCACTGCAGGATTTGAGTCCCTGGCGGCGTAGTGTGTTACTGATGGTAGCCTTTAATACTTTGGTCCCAGCTCTCTGCAGGTCATTGACTAGGTCCCCCCATGTGGTTCTGGGATTTTTGCTCACCGTTCTTGTGATCATTTTGACCCCACGGGGTGAGATCTTGCGTGGAGCCCCAGATCGAGGGAGATTATCAATGGTCTTGTATGTCTTCCATTTTTTAATAATTGCTCCCACAGTTGATTTCTTCACACCAAGCTGCTTACCTATTGCAGATTCAGTCTTCCCAGCCTGGTGCAGGTCTACAATTTTGTTTCTGGTGTCCTTTGAAAGCTCTTTGGTCTTGGCCATAGTGGAGTTTAGAGTGTGACTGTTTGAGGTTGTGGACAGGTGTCGTTTATACTGATAACGAGTTCAAACAGGTGCCATTAATACAGTTAACAAGTGGAGGACAGAGGAGGCTCTTAAAGAAGAAGTTACAGGTCTGTGAGAGCCAGAAATCTTGTTTGTTATTGACCAAATACTTATTTTCCACCATAATTTGCAAATAAATTCTTTAAAAATCTGACAATGTGATTTTCGGGATTTTTTTTTCTCATTTTGTCTTTATACCTAGGATGAAAATTACAGGCCTCTCAT
>NC_136907.1:32070886-32188713 GCF_949606895.1 Notothenia rossii
CAATCTAGATATCTCAATAAACAAATCACATTCGTTTTTAAATCAACAATCATGTTGCTTTAGCTTGAGGACATCAAACAAACAAATGACAGAACGTACTTTCTAACATGCGCCACAAACGGCAAGTTGTATGACTCTTAACTAACCACACAGTTCGTCTCTCACCGGCCGCTTCTCCAGCTTTTTATGGCAGCACCAGTGCTGCTTCTTTGACGTTTCTTCTGCTGGTTCGTTTCTTCTGCTGTACGCACGCTTTTTAGTTTGTCCCTCTCCAGCTTTGATTACTGCCCTTCTTCTTCTTCTTCTTCTTTTCTTTTCTTTAATGGCGAATCGCTTCCACTTGGAGCATATATCGCCACCTACTGTTGAGTTATTAAATGTTCATATTAAATCCTTGTCCTCAGACCAGTGCTTTTGAGGAATTTGAAGATCAGCTTGTTTGCTTCATTTCTTGATTTACTTTCATATATTGTCTTGAAATCCATGTCCTTGATGTTGAGTTGTTCCAGTGCAGTTTTCAGAATGAATCTTTGTCTGTTATAATCCGGGCAGCTAAAAAATAAATGATGTTTTAATTGCCATTTGGATGTTTTCCAATCAGATGCAGTGATGAGTTTAGTCCAGAGTGTCCCAATTTTATCCTGCTGTTAATGCTCTGTTCTCTTCTACTACTACTCTCCCAAGTGCTTCCTGTTCCTACTTCCCTGTGTATCTGGTATAAATGTCTTCCTTTGGTGTTACTGTCCCATAGTTTTTGCCATTGTTGCTCGATAACCACTTTTGTAAAAGATTTGACTTCTGCTCTACTGATGGGTACCATAATATCAATCTGGCTTGCTTTCAAACCACATTTTGCCACTTGATCCACTACTTCATTCCCTCTAATACCCACATGCGCTGGAACCCACACAAATTGAACAACAATTCCCAGATGAACTAACCTAAACATGATTTGTAAAATTTCATGTAAAATATCCTGACGACATTCTGAAGAAAAGTTGTTTATACTCTCCAGAGCTGCACTGGAGTCAGAGCACACGACCACTCGCATTGGCTGTATTTCCTCTACCCACTGAAGTGCTAGAGAGATAGCCATCATCTCTACTGTATATACTGCAATGTGATCACTTGTAAGCTTTCCCACTTTGACTTTTAACTCAGGAACATAAAATGCACAACTAGTTAGACCATTTTCTGGATTTTTGGATCCATCAGTAAATATTTTTATAAAGTGCCCATATTGTTCATGGAGAACAGTGTTCACATAAGCCTGTACATTGAACTTGTTTTTCATTGAATGTAACCGTTTCAATAGTGATAAATCTACTATAGGTTGAGGTAGCAACCATGGTGGAACAGCTGATAACAACACCGTCGGACTAATATTCCATTCTTTAACTTTGAATTCCTTACATATTTCCGAAACACAAAAACAAAAACTTTCTTTTTTTATTTTGTTACTTTCCCAACTTGTTTGTACAGTTTGTTTAGTAGGGTGAGTATCTTTATGACCCTGTAGATTTGCCCAGTAATTAACAATTAACTGCTTTCTCCTCAAAGAAATAGGTACTTCTCCGACCTCTACCTGAAGTGCCCCCACTGGTGTAGATCTTACTGCCCCACAGCATATCCTTAGTGCTTGTGCCTGGACTCTCTCATTTTTGAAGAGAAGAATATGCAGCTGAACCATACACTATTAGTCCATCTTCTATGGCTGATCTTATTAAGGCCGTGTATACGTTCCTCAAAGCAGCTTTATCAGCCCCCCACTTAGTGGCTGCCAAGCACCTCATAATCAATCGATCAATCAATCAATGTTTATTTATATAGCCCAATATCACAAATGTTACATTTGTCTCAGTGGACTTCACAGTTTGTACAGAATATCAGTATGACAATACGACACCCTCTGTCCTTAGACCCTCACATCGTACAAGGAAAAACTTCCAGAGAAAACCCCACAGTTTAAAGGGAAAAATGGGAGAAACCTCAGGGAGAGCAACAGAGGAGGGATCCCTCTCCCAGGACGGACAGACGTGCAATAGATGCCGTGTGTAAATTGAAAAGATAATACATTTGCAACATAGGTAGTCCAAATGTCATAACATTTAAAACCCTTTTACATTTAACTACTACTTTATCAATGTGAGTACTCCATGTGACTCTCTCGTCCAACAATATTCCCAGAAATGTAAATGTCTTCACTTTCTTTAGATCTTTTCCATAAAGTTTTAACCTAACCTCCTCACCTATCCTTTTCCTCGTAAAAAATAAAGTTTCAGTTTTTTCCACCGACAATCTAAACCCCCATGTCAGAGACCAGCTTTCAATTTCCGTAATGGCTTCCTGAATCTTAGCTACAATATATTTTACATTTCTGCCCCTTTTCCAAATAGCTCCATCATCTGCAAAAAGTGACTTACCAATATCAGATCCTACTTGTGTATATATATCATTGATCATGATAGAAAATAAAAGAGGACTGATGACACTCCCCTGCGGGGTTCCATTTTCAACTTCATGCCTTCGAGAATAGGACTTGCCAACTCGGACTCTGATGGCACGGCCAAACAAAAAATCCATAATCCAATTATATACATTACCTCCCAGACCCATAATGTCCAGTTTTATTAATAATCCTTCCTTCCACATCATATCGTAAGCTTTTTCCACATCAAAGAATACAGCTACAACACACTCCTTATTCGCTTGGGCTTTCCTGACTTCAGACTCCAGGCACAGCAGTGGATCTAAAGTACTCCGCCCTCTTCTAAACCCACTCTGATAAGGAGTCATTAGTTCATTTTTCTCAACATAGTATGTCAGCCTTTCTGTTATCATTCTTTCCATAACTTTACACAAGTGCGATGTCAGAGCTATAGGTCTATAACTGCCTGGACTAGTTGGATCTTTCCCAGGTTTTCTAATAGGAATAATGACTGACTCTTTCCATATTATTGGCAGCTTCCCTTTCTCCCAGATCTTATTTTACATCTCCAGCAGCTTTCCTAATGAAAAATCTCTTAATTTGGTCAACATTATATAACATACATTACCTTTCCCAGGAGCAGTCATTTTACACTTACTTAATGCTGTTCTCAACTCTTGAATAGAAAAAGGCACATTTACAACACTCTGCGACGAATGTCTTTCTTCATATACATTAGGATGTTCATCTAACACTTCCTGTCTCCTGATCTTACCTTCTTCTGTCAAATTTTCCAAAGAATGAACTTTGACAAAAATGTTTGCTAGAATTTCTGCCTTCTCCATAGCACCAGTGGCAACTTCCCCTCCAATCTCTAATACTGGCAGGTTACTCTGCTGTCTTATTCCCCTCATCTTCTTAATCATTCCCCATACTTTATCTAATGGTGTAGTTCTCCCAATACTTGAACAGAATCCTCTCCAACACTCCCTTTTTGCTCTTTTAACAATTTTCTTTACCTGAGCCTGTGCCTTTTTATATTCTAATAAATTATGTAATGAATGTGTCTTTCTTAGCTTTCCAAACAGCCTGATTTTGTTTTGGATTGCATCATTACAGTCTTTGTTCCACCACGGTACCATCTTAACACATGTACTAAGTTTCCCAGTTTTATTCCCAATAGTTTGATTAGCGCTTTTAATTATATTTGAAGTAAATTGCTCATTTATTTCATCAATACTTTCTGCCATATCAATCTGATCCAATTCATTATCGCACAATTTAGCAAACATCTCCCAATTTGCTTTAGAAAAAGTCCATCTCATGATACCGTCTAGCTCAACCACATGATTTATATCAAACTTGATTATAATCGGAAGATGATCACTCCCAATACTGTTATTTGCCAATACTTCCCCAACTGCTACCAGAAGCTAATTCACTTGTTACAAGAGTTAGGTCGATCGCAGACTCTGTTCCATCTCTAAAATTGAGTCTTGTACCTTGCCCATTATTTAAACAAACTAATTCCTTTGCCTCCATAAAGTCCTCCACCACCTGTCCGTTGTAATCTGTTGATCTCCCTCCCCACATTGTATTATGTGCATTAAAATCACCACACCATATTATTTCATTTCGTTGGCAAAGACTGTCTAATTCCTCTATTTTGAGTTTTTTACATGGATTATAAAAATTCAGGACACTCATTTTCCTTTTATTAATCCAAACTTCTACACCCACTATTTCTAAATCATGACTGTTCTTAAATGTTAGCTTACTATAAGACATGACTTATCTGATAAAGATTGCACATCCCCCTCCCTGGCCATCATTTCTATCTTGTCTTAAAGCAGTATATCCCCCAATTATGAAGTCCAAATGAGTCTTCAGCCATGTTTCTTGAATGCAAATAACGTCTGGTTTTTCTTTTAACTGATATATATAGGTCTTGAATTATTGTCCATTTGCAATAAGGCTTCTAGCATTCCATTGCAGAATGAGAAAACCCATTAATCTATTCACTAATCTGTGAATCATCATTATTGGTGGCTAGCATATCATGCATCATTTCAACGGTTATATCCTTTATCCCCAAAAATTCACCTGCTGCCTCCACTATTGTTTTCAGTCTTGATCTCTTTTTTGTTTGTTGTAAAGCAACATTCACCACTTTTCCAATAAAGGCCACAAATGTGTACTTATTAACAAACAATGCATCCTCTCCTATCACACACTTATGGGAACACTTTGTGGAGCTTTCCTTTGCCTGTGGGAGTTTGGGAAAATCTTTTGAAGAGAACATACTTGCTGCTACTTGGGATTTCCTAGCTATGTTTAGTGAAACCTTTTCTGTTGCTTCAGCATATGAGTCTTTATTTTGCACTTTGTATTTCTGCACCTCCTTGGCCTTTTTCTGCACTTCACAGCCCTGATATGCAGCACTATGTTCCCCACCACAGTTACAACATTTCACCTTAGCACCTGCAGTACAACTACCATATTCATGTTCCCCCGCACATGTTGGACACCTGGGCTTAGTTGCTTTGCAATTGTCTGCTACATGCCCAAACCTTTGGCATTTAAAGCACCGCAGAGGTTTAGGGATGAATTCTCTTACTGGAAAGCTCATGCAACCGATCATTATCTTCTGTTGAATTATTTCTTCAAACTGAAGAAGAACAGACAAACTATCCACTATCTTACCCTGATACCTAGAAGGAAGACGCTTAACTACAGTCACTTTTCCCCCTTTAATTTCCTTCTTGAGTTCTTCTATGCCGATTTCAATGGGAACTCCACTGATAACTCCAAGTATTTTCCGATTTGCTCCAGGAACGTGGCATTTAATTCGAACTTCATTCAGGGTCTTCATTTTCAGTAACTTTTCCTATTGTTTTGCATTAATCAATTCAACCAACATCCGTCCTTTGCTCAGAAATCTTGCTTGTTTTATCGATCCAATTTCTTTGTGAATTGCTTTAGTCAGGGCCACTGGATGTAGCTTAGCTGCGGATTGCTCACCAAACTCCACAATCACTTTCCACTCTTCATTCTCAATCCTTTTCTTTACTTTCTTCAATTCCTTCTGTGAATCAGATTCACTAAGACTGTCACTTGACATGTCTATCTTCTTTCTTGAAGTCTTTTTCCTTACTTCATTCCATCCTCCTTCTCCTTCAGATGCACTTTCCATATCCTCCTCTCCAGGACTCAAAGACGCCATTCCACCAGCTGCTCTCAATCTCGCACTCACTTCAACGTTCACTCCTATCTCCGTCTACTCAGTCTCCTTACTGCCCTTCTTTCAGGTGTGTTGCTGTTAAAGGTGCAGCGACGCTGATTAGCAATTAGGGAATGATTCCAGACAGCTGCTACTCTGTCAATCAGCCCGACTTTGTAACCCTTTGATCTCCTGTGAGGATTGTCCAAGTTGACTTCACACCATACTGTTTCAGAAATAATCTTTGATGTGGTTTAGAACAGGATGGCGTTTTATCATAGCAGAATGTAACTTTATCTCCGGTAGAATTCTGATCAGGCAATAGCTCCGCCTCCTCTTTTTTTTTTTTTCAAGCTAAGGACCCAAAATCCGAGTTTCTCTAACAGGGTTGCAAAAGAGGGGTTTGAGCATAATGAGGGATGGCAACAATGGGTGAACTGTTTGGTATTTTGAAAAAAAGAACTTCACAGACATGTTTTGTATAGGTATGGGCCTACAATATATTTTTCCAATATAGCATAATAGGTCCACTTTCATTTACATCAGAATCAGAAATCTTTTTTTTTTTTTTTTTTTTTGTTATAATAGGACACAGGGTTCGGTCCGGATTGATTTGCAGTTCGGTCCGGATCCGGACCTTGGTCCGGAGTTTGATAAGCCCTCTGTTACAGTGTACCGTGCACCAGGTCCTTATTCAGAATTCTTATCAGAATCCTCTGAGTTTTTATCAACTTTGGTACTTAAAACAGATAAAGTAATTATCGTAGGTGACTTTAATATTCATGTTGACGACGATAAAAATAGCCTTACTGTTGCATTTAACTCTGTATTAGATTCTATTGGTTTCTGTCAGAGTGTAAATAAACCAACCCACTGCTATAATCATACTCTCTACCTTGTTCTGACTTACGGTATTGAAATTGAGCAACTATTAGTCGAACCGCATAATCCTGTTTTATCCGACCATTTTTTTGTAACTTTTGAAGTACTGTTACTAGACTACAAACCATTAGCCAAAAGCTGTTAGTTCTATCGCCAAATTTCAGGAAGAGATTCCATCAATACTCAATGGAATCTGGAAAGAAAAAAGCTCTTAAAGATTAGCTACCCTGGGTTAAATCTGTCACTAAAGGGACAAATAAGAACATGGAAACACTAAAGGGTGTTTTTTATTCACAGATCAGGACACGTTATCTGAGGCACAAAAATCTAGACCATGACACTGAAGTCACTACGGACTACAATACATTCTGCATAATGCATTCTTAATCTACTCCAAATGGGCGGAAACTGTTAGTCTCAACAAGCCCACTGGACCAGACAGCTGTTCAGTTCATCGGATAACATCTGACCTGAGGGCAGACAGGTGAAAAAGCCTTAACAGTAGCTAGATTGTTCACTGGAATATCTTGCATGGACATCCCTAGATTAGGGGAGTCAATTCTTTGATTTGTGTAATTGTTTCCAGTGTAGAATGCAAAATATTCAGAGAAGGTTGCTCCTTGTGTTTTAGAAAAGTTGGTCTGTCAATGTTTAATAAATGGACGACACCCCAGAAAAACCTGAACATTTAGAGTCAACTTTTCATTTGTGTTTAGAGCAGGCAGATTAACTGACTTTTTAACTGTATTTCAGATATAAAAGCCTTTCAGATATGTTTTACAGCACAGCCAGAATCATTGGTTCAGAGTCTCAGGGAGACGATGTTTGTGGCACATTAGAAACATAACTTGCTAACTAGTCTAATCAAACATAATTCACATCATTCTTACTGCTTGTTTCTCAACATTATGTGAAGCCATGTATTAACTTTAATAATTAAAACATGACTCTTCAGACCCCATCTTGATGAAAAGTTGATTTGACCCCCCCCCCCCCCCCCCCCGGTCTTACCTGCGATGTACAGCGATGCATTGCGGCTGAGGGCCTCCCCAGCGCTGCTCCTGGCCACGCAGGTGTAGATCCCCTCATGAGACTGAGCCCGCCGGCCCCCCCCTCCCACGCTGAGGAAGAACAGGCTCCCCTCCAACAGCACGATGGGCTGCAGCCCCTCCTCCCCTGGAGACAGGTCCAGAGGCTGGCCGTTCCTCAGCCACTGGATTGAGGGCGGGGGGCTTCCATCCACCCTGCAGGACAGCGTGGCGGGGTAACCCACCTTCACCACCACGTCAGAGGGGTGGTGCACGATGCGGGGGGGCGACTCCTGCGAGTGAACTCTGGAACCTGAGGATGACACAGAATCAGAATCAGAAATGCTTAATTTATCCAAGAGGAAAAATACAATGTTACAGCACGGTGCAAATAGACGAAATAAAGGGCTTCATTAACATATCAAATAAAGAGGCAAGCAGTAATTAATTATAAATAACATGTAGAAATAATAGTTAATAAAAACATTAATAAACAAAAAATCTAATTAGTACACCTCCGAGGTAGAAAAGATAAGTAGCTGCATTATAAAAGTAAGTGAACATTTAAAAGTAGAAGCAAATAATAGTAAACAATTTATAGTGCCTGGTGCTACAGTGTTGACACAGTGTTAATTAGTGCAAACAAGGTAAGAAACAACGACTGTCAGATTGTACGTTGCACATATGAAGTGTTATTGCACAACAGTGGTGTTATGGTCCGTACTGGTGTGCTGGAGTTCTACTGAATACATTAAAGCGCCATAACAACTGTAACATTTTCGTTAAAAAATAACATTATGAACATTTTATGATGACAGAAAATGTGTTTATATCCGTCCTGATATTTATTTCATCTTTCCCAAAATTTGAAACCTATACATCTCACTACATGGACTCATTGGGATCAGGTTTATTTTAGTTCTATGATAGCTGTGGTACTGAAAACTTCTGTAGCCCACCAAGACTGAATGACTGTGACTTGTGAAGACAGAATAAACTATATTCAATGTAGATGGGTCATGTGTGTCTGATGTATAATGCATTTGATACCAGACAATATTTTATGGATGATTTAGGTCATAATGTATCACTGAGATCATTCTTCTGTGGAAACATTTCATGACAAATGAAATCCATCCATCCATCCATGTTCTCCCGCTTATCCGTGGTCGGGTCGCTGGGGTATCAGTTCCAGCAGAGCCCCAAACGTTCCTTTCCCTGGCCACATCAACCAGCTCTGACTGGGGGGTCCGAAGGCGCTCCCAGGCCAGCGAATAGATATAATCCCTCCACCTGGTCCTAGGTCTACCCCTCGGTCTCCTCCCAGCTGGACGTGCCTGGAACACCTCCCTAGGGAGGCGCCCAGGTGGCATCCTTACTAGGTGCCTGAACAACCTCAACTGGCTCCTTTCGACGCGAAGGAGGAGCGGTTCAACTCAGAGTCCCTCCCGGATGACTGAACTTCTCACCTTATCCCTAAGGGAGACGCCAGCCACCCTGCAGAGAAAACCCATCTCGGGCCGGGTATCCTCACTTCTTAGTTCGTCTTTCATGAGGTCTTCGAACCAATCAGTCTGGCCCCTTGCCTGAGACCAATTTGCCATGGGAGACCCTACCAGGAACACAAGGTTCCAGACAACACAGACCCCAGAAAAGTTTTTATTTTTTGTGTAGACATTAAGGCTGCACGATGTAAAAACAAATAAGGCTTATTTTTGGCTGATATGCCCATATTGTGATTTCGATAGCATTACAATTAACTGTGCAGCCCTACAGAGGAGCCACACCCTGCAGCACTGCACTATGCATCAAGTCTGAGCTCCTTTCACTGGTAGCAGAACACCCTCCACAAACATGTTAACCCTGGATATTAACAAACAAGCTCTGTCTGCAGCACAGCAGAGGAATGCCATTGTTTGAGCTTCCTATGACACTCTGAAGGAAGCAGGGTGATCAGCTTCCTCACAGGAGAGGAAGCTGCAGCTCTCAGGAACATCAACCCCCCCCCCCCCCCCCCCCCCCGCCCCATCAATATCCGCACCAGAACAAAGACACTCTGAGTGCAAATGTACCGTCTACTTCTCCAAACTAAAATACATGTTATTATGAGCCTTCCGTCACTTCATGTGAAATGTACTGAGGTTTGGGAGAAGTGATGGAACCTTTGCAGAAGCTGCTTCCTGTCTCAACAACAAATAAATGTTCATTAAATCTTAAACTACTTGTTTAATTGTGAGTGTGTTATTAACAACCAGCCATATTCTTACAAAATAAAGGAGGGTCAGAAAGATCACAAAAAACAACCAAAGTCTGGAGAGAGATGTGGAAACAGAATCATCTGAGGAAATGCATTCCTTCACACCTTGGATATAATCCTAATATGGCCAAGTATTGCTTTAAATTTGTGAGGACAATTAACACAATTTTTTTTGTATTTCTGTAGTTTTCTCATGTGTTCACTATAGCCGGAATATCTTAAAATGGAAGCTAAAAACAGCTTGTTCACCTGTTCAGCCTGTGGATTTGAAAATAAAGAAGATTCAGCCAAACATGAAGAATACTTTTTTAATAAGGCTTAGTGCACTCCTTTTAGCTTTTTTTAATATGATCTCTCAATTTGGGCTCGGGGAAGCGTCGTAATGTTTAAACTGGGCAGTTTGTGGAGACACTGTGAGTGTGTTTAATTATAAGTGTTGAAGGCTTTCAAGCTGACCCACGTTTTAATTTTTGGGCAAATTACACATTGAAAAACTAATTTAGATGTAACTGTATTTGCAATCAGTGTGACACCTTCTACGATTCAATGAGTTATTCTTATAGTGTTTATAACTGGATAGATAAGAATAAGTGTGTTTATAATTGTTTCCTAATGATGAAGGACCATCAGAATCTCCACGGTTAACAGCACATTGTAAACCCAGTGAAAGGCTTTTATTCTGTAGGATCTGTCACACTGTTTTAAACTAAATAAACACGTGAATGATCCCAAATCTCAAAGTCACTTACCTGAATGAACGAGTGCGAAAACTGCAGCCAAAACTCTCATGAGAACAGCTGAGGTCATCATGAGGAGTGAAGTCACAGATCCCTTTATTAACATCTGTAACTGCCGAGTAACCGGAAGTCCATTTAAATCAACAAATCCATATTTTACGTTGTTTTTAACTTTACAAATATGTAAATTAAACCCCCAACTATACTTGTAAATGAGCGTCCTATAATGAATATCAGCGCCAACTTCGTTTCATTCTGCGACTGCACCGACTGCAGCTTCCGGTCAGAAGCTTTTCAAAATAAAATCCATGATGCTATTCCGCCGCCATGTAGATCACTATAATATCCACTCATCCATCTATTATTAGATCTTTACAAACATCTTCTATTTTAAATGTTTTTGTGGATATACATAAGATTTGATTGAATGAAAGTGCATATCTCTGACCCAGAGGATTGTTCCTCACTTGAAACTGTAATGATAATGTTGCTCAGAATGCAGCATAAGACAACAAAGTGAACAATTATTGACATTATTGTTCTATATGTTATTCTTTTTATTCACTATGTCATAGTATTTGATTGTATTTGTTCTCTCTTATTTGTACTGCTATATCTTGTTATCGTATAATATAAATATATATTTTTAATTCTCAATAAATAATACTCACAATAATAAAATACGTTTCTGATACTACTGTGATTATGATTATATTATTGTTATTATTGTTATTGATATAGTTTTATTTGTTTAATTGTATTATTTCTAATATCATAATTATTAAGATATATTCTACTGAACTTCACAGAACTCCCCACTCCGAAATCCCTGACAGTCTGAGTGTGCGTCAAATATTTTGTTGTACTTTTCGGATATCAAATAAAAAACGAATTGCTGTAATGGATTAATCCACTTTCTTCTGTCTAAACACGAGCCACGTTCCATTGTTGTTTTTTATTTTTGAGTCTGTCCAAACTGCTAGGAAACAGGAAGTACACAGTCTCCCAAGTCTCTGAACAATGGAAGGAAACTATGATCTCTCCTGCATGAAATGAGTCCCCAAAGTATCTCAGATGAATACAGGCCGCCGAGGCCGGTCATAGTGGTTCTGGAAATCACTGTAACGGAATTAACCAGAACTTCAAATACTGACTTTGTGTCTCAATTACAAATATATTCTGGATTTAACTAAAACAGTCATCATGTATGTTTACAGTGTAAAATGGGTAGGCCTATACAATGCAATGCAATTCAGAAAGAAAGTAGAGGTGTTATACTTACTGTTAAAATAAAAACAACTTTGCTGACATTTACTGTAACTCTGGGAAGGACAGAAAACGGAGTTACTTTCGCAGTAAAACAAATGCAACCCAGAAATAAGTAAAGCACCGCTAGTTCATTCCTTCCAAAGACTCACATAAGTGAAGTATTGTTTAGTGAGCTGTTCATTGTGCGGCTCAGAAAGGCCCGGGCTAAGTGATGGATGTTTATATTGATCCAACAACTCGGGTTTGATGGCCCCGGCATCGGCCAGCTTTCTGTGTGCAACAAAAGCTTTAGAGAGGATGAAGGATGAGTCCCGGCTCAACACAGCCCCTGGGAATGGGCTGAGCACAGAAGCACCGAGGGAAGGAGCCCCTTTCAGACTGTGGACCAAAGGTCAGGAGGAGGATTGGAGCGGGCGTGGAGGGCGGGATGGAGCGAGGAAAAGAAAGAAAGTGTCAGCTACATAGAGGAATGTGATCAAAACTGACTTCAGAGTAAATTCAGAGTGTAATTCAAGTGTGTTTGTGAAGGAATCAACAATTGCTGTCAACATGAATGACCGCTTTAAGCTAGTTTAAACAAAAACACTTTTCTTATTAACTCTAGATAATTTAAATAAGTAAAGACTGAGGAAGTCAGCTGAATGTTTATCCTGTTTATGTGTGCAATACTCTTTTTTCAGACACCCATTCCATTACTTTTACATTTCAACATTTTGATCAATGAGTTGAATCTTCATCTGTGAAATGGATCACATCTATCGAACAGAGCTCAGGGTTGCATTGTAATTTGAAATGAATGTGATATAAATGAGTAGTGAACGCACAGAGCATGTGTAGCAGCTTAAAGCAGATATTTACACTATGGCATCAAAAACAAAAAAAACAAAAACAAAATTACATTTCAATATTTGAATAAAATCTATTACACAATTGATAAATGTCGTAAAATACTGTATATACTTGAACCCTCATGGAGGGTTATTTCTTTACAACAGCTCTCCTGATGATACTTCCTCACCTTTTCTAGTTATATCATATTAGCTTGTAAAGAGGATTTTTAAGGGATGACGTTTTGAAGAAATGTGTTGGCGCATTAGCTCTGTTCAGGATCTTAGGACTAAAATAGTTTACACAATGAGTATATGTTCTGTGATAAAGTGTGACAGTCCCTTTTACAAAGCACTCCCCCTCCCACATGTCAAATCAATTCATTCAAAGTCTGTTTAACTGACTGTTTTAACCCTCAGGGGTCGAGCATTTGTACATGTGTTTTGATGTGAATGACTGTGTGTTCATAAACCATCTGACATGTATCATACAATTCTCAGTTTGTGACAGAGTGCAGACTATTTCAATACTTTTCTGTTTCTTGGATCACATCAAAAAATGGGAAAAGATAAATAAATGTTTTAAAGGGGGAAAGAGGCATTGTTTAAAAAAAAATGTTAAGCCCTGTGGCATGCAACACTTAATGATGAGGATGTTATATTTCAAGATAAATTCTAAAATGTTAAAATTACAAAATGTGTCAGCTGATTTTAGCTGATGGTTTTCACGTCAATGCACAGCAAAACAACACTATATCTCCACAGCTAGCATCAGAATGTCTCCAGTCTAAAGTCCAGTGATTGGCTCACCTTTCCTGCGGTGTGGCCGGCTCCTGTGGGGGGGATGCTGGTGTCCCGCCGCGGGACCAGCGTGCTCCCTGACCCGGCTCTTTGACCCTCTGTCCTGTCCAGACTCGGATGGACACACGTCTTGGCCCATGCACCTGTGAGAGGACTGTGAGCAGGTGTAGATCCAGGACACCAGGAAGAGGCACGCACCAACCCGCATCTTCAGTCCTCACTTCCTGTCTGCAGGACCAGAACCCTACTGAAGCTCCACTGAACTGTCCATACTGGAACTCTGAACTCGTGGACCGCTAGCATCCAGCATGTGAGCTGACCTACACACACTTGTTATCTGGAGATATGAAACACTGTTTTCTTCATATTCCTGAATCATGGCTGTGTGCTCCTCACCCTCCCTCTCTGATTTGGCTGCTCCTGGTCTCTCCATCTCCCTCCTCTTTGGCTCTTTTTTTCCTCCCGCGGAGGGAGAAGGTGGGGGGGAAACAATGATCAAAAAACAAGTTTCAGACCTCATGCTGAGCGAGGAGTGAGGGAAAGGGGACCGAGGGGTACTGTCTTGTCCAACAACATCTGTGCCATTCATTCTGCATGGGATAAAGAGGGGCGACAACAAGGCTCAGTCTGAGGAGGGGGGGGGGGGGGGCGAGATGAGGTTAAAATAAAGGGGAGGTAACACAGAGGGGCCTGTTCTATAGTCACATCACTGCCATTAATCAAATGCCTATGTGATAATCAAAATGCAGAAGATCTGTTTTTGATTGAACATTGCATTAATAAACCTCTGCTTTGATCCCTCGCTGAATAAGGAGACATTATTCTAACCCTGATACGATGTTCACCTTTTGAACCCTTTAGTTCTGTTCGGGTGATAACATGGGACATTATTGGGCTTTTAAAAGCAATACAGAAATTAGAAAAATGACAAACCCAATCCATAACATGTTTTGTCTGTATTTCATACAAATAAGATATTTTAGTATTGTTTGCAAATGCTCTCTGCTAGACCACATGTAACAATGGAAGCGTCATTAGTCCGGTAATAAATAGTAATAAGTAATAGTAATCAAAAAATAAAATTATAATCTTTGTTACAAATATTTATTGATGTCTATTATTTAAAAAATGATTGTCACTTGATTCAATTGATTGTCACCTGGCTTTATTGTATTCAAATGAAGGCTGTATATATGTAAGCATACATTTGTGTGTCAGTGTGTCTCAGCATTGTATGTGGGACAAATGGATCGGAATATTATGACATTAATGTGTCGGGCATTTAGCATGCTTATTAATATTTGTTTTTTACATTTTCTGTACAGAGAAAAGGCCATGAAGTTTCAGGATTCAATTATTCTTGTATAATATTTTGTAAAAACGGGTCAATTTGACCCAATCCACACAAAGCACTTGAAACCATGTGTAGAAAGTATTTTCATTTTCGAGAAATCTGACATTTCTCGTTGTTGCGCGAAGTCAAACTTTTCGCTCACATGCTCAGATGTTAATTATTCCAACAGAGGAATGTTTTTTTTGCCTCAAAAAAGACAAAATGGGTACAAAGGCTTCTCTTTCTATGACTGCGTTGCTTTAATGTGACAACTCAAGCCCCCCCACATACTCTCACTACCCAGCCTCCCACCAGTCAACTCGCCAAGCAAATTTGTAGCTGCCTGTCTGCACAGTATGAGCTCATACATCATCTTGCCTCGCCCAGAACGAGAACACAGAACCCCAGGACAACCTGTCCCAATGTTCTGCTTCATTGTCCAAACACAGAGTGCCCTGAGATTACAATCTGACTTAGACGGCCATTTATCAGCCTGTAATCGAAAACCAAACAAACATTTTTATTGATGAAATATCAATTCACTGGGATGTGAAATAACATTCTGGAAATTAAGAATACCTTTACACACTGAAAAAACTGAGCCGTTGACTTTAATTAAATGTATTATGTCAACAGATTACACATCATTGAATTGGTTAGTTGAAAGCAATAATATAAAGTTGAACCTAATATTAATATTTTTATTTAAACGTAATATTACTGCTAAACCAACCTAAAAGATGTAAAAACGAGTGCAGATCACAATATACATACAGGGCTCTTTTGAAGGTCTCATTACATGTGATACTTGCACATTAGGTTACAGTTTGGCAACATGTCTTCTTTTGTTTCAATATATTGTTTTGGAGTCAAACAAAACAAACTTTATCAACAATTACAAAAAATCAACAAGGGAAGATAAGTGATATAATCGTCTTGACTAAAATTAAGTAAAACACACTTTAAATTCCAACACTTCAACCGGTTTGTGGTAACATCAACAAAGTGTACCAATAATTTATAGTAATTTAAATGAGCTTAAACCGAAACTGGAGCCCAAACTTAAGTCCTCCCAGTTTAAGGGTTTACAGCTTAAGTGTATACGTAAATCACATGAGAGAAATAAAACAAACAATGTGTTTCTGCGTTACCTCAGACATTAACACAAGCTGTTAACTGAAACGGAAACTTGTTTTTTTTGCACAGGAATGATTTGAAACAGTTCCTTGATCAGTTATAAATATGGAGTGAACAGCATCCAATTCATTTATGAATTTATTTTCATCATATCAAATAAATGGGTCTAACAGAGCTGGTGATTTGAAATGCAACTTATTCATTCTTAACTGCAGCCGGTCTGCAACAGACCTTTTAAAGGGGACCTATTATGCAAAATCCACTTCTTCATGTCTCTTCTACATCAACATGTGTCCCCTCTTCTTCATATCTCTTCTACATCAACATGTGTCCCCTCTTCTTCATATCTCTTCTACATCAACATGTGTCCCCTCTTCTTCATGTCTCTTCTACATCAACATGTGTCTCCTCTTCTTCATGTCTCTTCTAAATCAACATGTGTCCCCTCTTCTTCATGTCTCCTCTACATCAACATGTGTCCCCTCTTCTTCATCAACATGTGTCCCCTCTTCTCCATGTCTCTTCTACATCAACATGTGTCCCCTTTTCTTCATGTCTCTTCTACATCAACATGTGTCCCCTCTTCTTCATCAACATGTGCCCCCTATTCTCCATGTCTCTTCTTCATCAACATGTGTCCCCTCTTCTTCACGTCTCTTCTACATCAACATGTGTCCCCTTTTCTTCATGTCTCTTCTACATCAACATGTGTCCCCTCTTCCTCATGTCTCTTCTACATCAACATGTGTCCCCTCTTCTCCATGTCTCTTCTACATCAACATGTGTCCCCTCTTCTTCAAGTCTCTTCTACATCAACATGTGTCCCCTCTGCTTCATGTCTCTTCTACATCAACATGTGTCCCCTCTTCTTCCTGTCTCTTCTACATCAACATGTGTCCCCTCTTCTTCATGTCTCCTCTACATCAACATGTGTCCCCTCTTCTTCATGTCTCTTCTACATCAACATGTGTCCCCTCTTCTTCATGTCTCCTCTACATCAACATATGTCCCGTCTTCTTCATGTCTCTTCTACATCAACATGTGTCCCCTCTGTGGAAAGAGACTGACATTTTCAGGAAAAAGATTCTCTCTCTTTTTGTCCTGATCCATTTCTATAAAAACCTGTTTATTCTAAAGTAACAGACAGAGAATCAGCACTTTGGAAACAGGGCTGAAACAGAGGGGATTATGGGTAATGCTGCAATGATCTGTTTGGTGTTTCAGCCACACACTTCAGAGACATGTTTTGTATATATCTATAGATATATATTGATGAAAAACAGTATAGGGGACCTTTAAACTGCTTAGCTAAATATAATTTAGTCATCTCTCATTTTATTTTTATAATGTTTGTACAAAACGATGGAGAAACTTAACAAGCAGCAGTGGTCCACTGAAGAGACCAGCTACCTACTGGGAATCTGGTCTTCCGAAGAGGTACAGAGGAAGCTGGAGCACAATCGGCCATTGTTGTTGTTGTTGTCGGTGTCAGCTGTGAGGGGTTTCCGCACGGTTTGGCTTTATGAAGCAGGCACGCAAATGGTTACGTCATGACGCAAACGATGACGCAGCACCAGTCGGACTCTGGGCAGTGTGAAAAGAGCCGGAGCTAAACCGAAGAACCGGTTCTGAACCTGAAAAGCTCTAGCACGGAGCTTGAACCGGAGTTGCGTTGGTGTGAATGAGGTATAAGTTACGGGCCAGTGGGACCAGAAGTCATGTGAACAGCAACCATCAGCTATTCAGTGTTTTGTGCACACGATAGTGATCAAAACCTGGCATATTGATACAGCCATAGAAAGCTAATAACTCTTCATCAAGTGGTTTATGAGCATAATGGCATATTGTTGGTGTTGCTCTCCTTTGCCAAAATGTACTTTAAGGTTTATCCAAAACCTAATATTAAAACACGGGCTGGTTGGAGCCAATAGGATCGCAGCATGCTCTGTGGATCTCTCCGGCCACCCATGTTCAACATCTTCTTTGATCAGTGTAGCTATTCCTTTCCTAAGCCTGCCTGATATTCAATCATGTCTTCAACTCTGTCAGAATGAGCCCCCCCCCCAGTGGGCCGAGCCTGGCCCTCGATGGGGAGTCATGTTGGAGCAGCAGAGGGCTGCTGGTGAGTGACCTGACCTCTCCTCTCCAATCACTGTCCAACCGAGAGGCAGAGCTGCAGAGTGCTCTCCTGAGGGAGGCGGGGGGGGGGGGGGGGGGGGGGAGAAGGCCAAGGCAACACCAGGAGCTCAGATTAAGGATTTTGCCCCCCCGGTGTGTGTTGCAATGATAGCATGCCCCGGCTTTACACAAAAGTGCATAATAGAGGCGACAAGGCAGCGCTGAGAAAAAACTCTTGGCCCTCAAAATGCATAGTTTGTTGCTGGGGCGACGAGGCCCCGGTTCATTTCCCCATTCCATCAGAGAGCCTTTCACAGCCAGACCCCCAGCCAGTGAACCCTGTGGCTGCAGGGCTGCCAAACACCCACTTGTTGGCTATAAACCTTTACTTAATCCATTCTAATGAGGATTTAAAATGAACTCCTTCACTTTAAGTTTTAACCCAAGGAGCACTCGTGAAGTTTTATTTTCCAAATGTTTTGAAAGGATTGCAAACATTGCCCTTTGCTTGATTAAACAGACTGAACTGAAACACATTCTTTTTGGATAAATGCATCAGGAATCTCTAATGGATATTCAGTGTTTTGGGAGCTTGGTGGGGCGGGTGACGGTTTCCACATCACAAACAGGGGGAGATGCCTGAGGATGTGAGCGGCAAACAGGAGTTCTGCTTGAATGCATCTGAATGCAGGAGAGGAGGAGAGGAGGAGCTGAGGAGAGGAGGAGAGGAGGAGCTGAGGAGGAATGGTCCCCTTCCCCTCCAGCTTTCTGCTCACACCTCTCTGCTCTTGCTTTGCTCCCACTTTTCTCCATCTCGCCCGCCCCCATCTCTTTATATGTCCAGCTGGCTGTTCCACAAAGACTCTGTCTCCCAGTTCCAAATGATCCTCAAACCCCCACATGCTTTGTTCTGCTCATTTTCCCACTCCCCAGAGACAGAGTTTAGCAACAATTAAAATGAGGAAAGGAAAGAGGGAGATGGGGGAGAGAGAGAAAGTTTTAAGGGTGAGGAAGAGGAAAAGTGTGTGAAAACGAGGAGTGCTCTGAGACCTTCAGGGACTCAGAGACCTTCAGTTTTCAGGCTTCAAGAACACTAGTTTTCATATCCTTTGCATTGTGACCGTAGCAGTTTAAGTGTATGTGAATGCCCTCACAGATGGGAGAGGTACTGAGATGCTGTGCTTCAGTAAAAGTACAATTACCAGAGTGTAGGAATACTCTGTTACACGTAAAAGTCCTGCATTCAAGATGTTACTCAAGTTAAAGTATTACGTTATGTCATCTAAATCTAAATACTTAAAGTATCAAAAGTAAAGTAGTCATGCAGATCGGTCCCTTTCACAATCATATATATTAAATGTTGTAATTATAATCATTGATGTGTATATCAAAGCTGGTAAAGGTGCAGCTAGTTTTAATGACTTAATTTACTGCTGGGTATAGTTTCTGAATTTACTCCTAAAATTTGATTTAAGTTTCATAATGTTGTTTATCATTAATCTATATCTGCAACGTAACTAAAGGTACTACATGTAGCGGTGTAAAAGTACAATATTTACCTCTGAAATTGAATGGAGTAGAAGTACAAAGTAGCATAAAATGGAAAATGGAAATACTCAAGTAAGGTACAAGTGCCTCGAAATGGTACCTAAGTACAGTACAGCACTAAGAAAATGTACTCAGTTACTTGACAACACTGCTCAAAATGATGCATTTGTTGCAGGGGTGTAAATACTTTGTAAAGCAGGGGGAGGCTTAGCTGGAGCTCTCACTCAGTGTCTGTTCACTTGAATCGGATATTTCTCAGGGCCATATTCTGCAGGGCTAAGATCCTGTTTTGCGGTAATCATGCGGTCAATTACAGGCAACAAGTCCCCCCAGGTTGAAAGGCTCCAGATCCCCTGTCCCACCCTGCTGAAACCCCCGTCCCCCAGCTTGTGTGAAATCATGCGGTGGATTGTTGTGCAGAACAGGAGCACAGTATGGAGATGTGGGCTGGAACTAATAGGATTGGTTTTGATTCATTAGATTCTCTTTCATCATCCTGGTTGGAATTCTACTCCACGTCTCCTCGGGCTTCACACTATTAAAATGGAGGTGTGAGGGGGTAAGTGTTTATAATTGAGCCTGTAGACTGCAAAAGCTCATTCCTCTCTATGGAATCATGTGTTAATTTATACCCCGTGGAATTAGCTTCATAACCATGTGAATGCAGCACAAGTGCTGACAACACACAACAAGATGTGATTCAATGGTTGGCAAATGCATAACCAGAATGTAGAATAACAAAGCACAATATAACATGTGCATCCTCTCAGAGAGAAATCTATTGTAAAGCTAATCTCTTCCCTTTTCATAAATAAGCCCAATTAGCCTAAAACGTATATCTCTTACTACACACATACATCAACAATGTGCTACTAGTTGAGCCAAGCTGGGGGTTCTTTTGAGGAGTTCAAATAAATAGATTTACATTTTTTGAAATATTGGAATATATTTTTTGAGTTGCAAATGGACCTACCAACCTTTCTAAAGCGCACACAACCCCCTCTCAAATATGCGAATGACATTTTATATGGACTAGACAACAACATAAAGCATGTTTAGAAGTGAGATTTAGAGCATTCCCCTGCATAGGAAGTAGGTTATTGTGTCAGTGCTGGATGCTTACTTCAGTAACACATTACTATTATATACAGTATGTTCACGAGAAAAGTGTGAGTGTAGAGGACTGAACCTGACACCATGGGTTGCGGTCCAAAAATCAGCTCCTAACGTCTAATCCTATCTGCTATTCCTTGACCTCTGAGTGAAACGTCACGGGGTTAAGGGATAGCGGATAGGAGAATTAAAAAGGACTTAGGAGAAGAGACTGCGGTGCTTTAGAGAATCAGACTGCACTTTCACTATCCGACTTGTTTATGATGCGCCAGCGGACGTCATAAATATGCGTCTGCTGCTGTGGGGAAACTATGGAAACTACAGTTTTCTATAGCGGACTACAACATGGATGTATAATAAGAACGAGGAACTACTGTAAACTCATCTAGAGACTCTGCACCGTGCTCTGATGCTGTTGCTTTATGAACGTGGACAACAGAGAAACATATTCTTCATGACCAAAGTTGGAATTGAAATAAAAAGGAAAGCGAAACTTATGCTCGTCACCCTCTCCCTCCAGTCCACATTAATACAAATGATCCCAATACGTATGATTGTATGAAAAGATCTTAAAATAAATACTGTATTTATTATAAACGTTAGTCCTTAACATCTATCACTGTGTATATCACCATTCAAACATCCTTTAAAAGTTGAACAAACCCCACACAGCTCAGCAACCCAGATACTGACCCACTTATGTTAGATACCTTCCTTTAACTCCTTATGTTTAAGTACATTCTTTGTTATTGTATCTTTGTGTAGCATTTAGCCTTTTTTCCATCTAAATTGGAGCGACTGTCACAAAACGGGGGGTTACGTATTGTAACCCCAGTTATATAAGCACAGGCTCCGCCCTCTACTGGATTATATGGGTACTACTCTCAACCATGCTATGCGAGCATTCACCTACTGAGATACATAAACGTAGCCGGCCAATCGGGGCGAGCATACCTGAATGCGCACGCAGGCCCACAGTATATAAGGCGGCCACGCCTCCTGACTGTCATCCTACACCCTCTTCAGCGGCCTATATGGGGCTTACTGCATACAATGTTTCCCGGGTCCCTAAGGAGCATGGGAAAACATAAGTGCATTATGTAAAGGGGGGGGGGGTCAGATACCTACTGACCCACAGCCCCCCCCCCCCCCCCCCTCACCAGTCCTGTGTTGCCCCAGCAAGCACTTTGTTACTTCAAGGCTGGATTATTGTAACTCCTTATTATCAGGGTGTACCAAGAAGTAATTCAAGTCGCTTCAGCTGATTCAAAATGCTGCAGCTCGTGTACTAACCAGAGTTAGGAAAAGGGACCACATTACTCCTGTTCTGGCTGCCTTACACTGGCTCCCTATAGAACACAGGATATAATTTTAAATTCTCCTTCTCGCCTACAAAGCCCTTAATGGGCAGGCGCCATCTTACCTTAAAGAACTCATTATACCCTACTGTCCTACAAGGGCATTGTGTTCCAAGAATGCAGGGCTGCTGGTTGTTCCTAGAGTCTCTAAAAGTACAATGGGAGCCCGAGCCTTTTCTTATCAAGCTTCACTTTTGTGGAATCAGCTTCCAGTTTGTGTTCGGACGGCAGACACCCTATCCGTTTTTAAGAGTGCGCTTAAGACCTTCCTTTTTGATAAAGCTTATAGTTAGGGCTGATTAGATTCAGCCCCTAGTTTTGCTGATATAGGCTTAGTTTGTCGGGGGACATCTTACTTCTTCCTTCTCTCTGTCTACCTGTGTACTCTCATGTTCCGATTAACCCAGCTTCCCCAAATTTCTTTCTTTTTGGTGTCTATATACGCCGGGATTCGGAGTCATGAATGATCCTGCGGTCCTGTGTCATGGATCGCGAGTCCTGGATCTTGAGTCGTGGCTGTGGTCCTGGATCATAATCCTGGATGGATATCCTCGTGGATTCATCTTCCTATTATACACACATTATACAAACATTTGGACTACCTATGTTGCAAATGTATTATCTTTTCAATTTACACACGGCATCTATTGCACGTCTTTCCGTCCTGGGAGAGGGATCCCTCTCCCTGAGGTTTCTCCCATTTTTCCCTTTAAACTGTGGGTTTTCTCTGGAAGTTTTTCCTTGTACGATGTGAGGGTCTAAGGACAGAGGGTGTCGTATTGTCATACTGATATTCTGTACAAACTGTGAAGTCCACTGAGAAAAATGTAACATTTGTGATATTGGGCTATATAAATAAACATTGATTGATTGATTGATGAGAAGGAGCCAGAAATGTCCAACAGATAAAACCTTATGAAGGGGCCTGGCGTAGACCAAGACGCCGCCGTGCATATGTCCTCCACACTCACACCGTTGAACAAGGCAGTTGATGCAGCCATACCACGTGTAGAGTGTGCATGGACCCCAGTGGGGAAGGCTCTCCCCACCTGTCCATAGGCATATGAAATGTACTTGCAGAGCCATCCTGTCAGGTGCCTCTTGGAGAGAGCTTTTCCATCCACACCATCCCCAAAGAACACAAACAGCTGTTCAGTGCGTCTAATGGCAGCTGTGCACCCTACATAACATGCCAGCGCTCGCACCGGGCAGAGGAGGTGCAATTTAGCCTCCCTATCCCCAATATGGGGTGGAAGACTAAAGCCGTCTAACTGTATAGCCCTCGACCTGAACGAGCTCCTTAGGTTCTTGGGAACAAAGGGGGGGTTCGGTCTGAGTGTCGCCCTGCTACGGTCACCCTGAATCGAAAGGCAACTCTGGTGCATCGAAAGAGCGGTCAGCTCGCACACTCTCTTGGCCGAAGTCAAGGCAAGCAGCAAAGCTGTTTTCAATGACAGTGCTTTCAGGGAGGAGAGCTCCAGAGGCTCAAATGGTTCTGTGACCAGAGCCTCGAGCACCAATGGCAGATCCCATTGCGGGGTGGAGACATGCACCACTGGGTGCTGCCACCAGTATCTGTAAATAGGACAGAATAGAGCCCAATGTACATGATAGAGCAGGGGTCGGCAACCTTTTTGATATGAAGTGCCATTTAAAAAAAAAATGTTGATCAGCGTGCCAACGATCGAGAATTATCAACGGGGGGGGGGGGGGGGGTGTTGAGGAGCTTGACGCTCGGCACCTATCAACAGGAGGGCGGGGGAGCCTCGCTGCGGGGAAGCAGTGTGTGGACCTGTCAGCGCAACTTACATGATGCCGAATTGAACAAACACATTTAAATAATTGGTTTAAACGGCATAATAATAAGGACGATCGTCCGTTCTGTGATTCTCCAGAGCACACATGTTATGATATTAGGGTCATGCAGAGTGAGATGAGATCGCTGTCCCTTTAAGAAAGAGAGAGAGAGAGAGAGAGAGAGAGAGAGAGAGAGAGAGAGAGAGAGGAGAGAGAGAGAGAGAGAGAGGGGTGTGGCTTGTGCATGTGTGTGTGTGGATGGTAGAGCGAGAGTGAGGGAACGTGTGTATGTTTCTGGAAGTGAAACGAGAAAGCAGAAAAACAGAGGTCTGTGATGTATTTTGTGAAACAGAAGAACAGCTAAATAAATGCAACGTCCTCCCAAGAAGAGCTCGCCTCTCTCCATTCATTTAAGCTAAAGTGGGTTATTGAACCTGAAGCTTGTTGCTTCTGCCCTCCTCGACTACGGTCTGGGAGCCGACAGGAAAGTTCAACACACAGATGGCCAGTCCGCCCCTGTGTAGCATGTTATTTCGATGAGAGATGAGCAGATCGCCACTGGGCTTTCAACTAAATACACAGCCACGCAAAAACTGCGTCATTTGTACAGCTTCTTATGGGTACTGCAATTAGTGAAGTGCTTTCCTCCGTGGTGAAACGATCAGCACTGCACCACGGAGGAAAGCGGCAGAAAGTCGCCTGGAGTTTAAGAGAGCGGCGCTGCGTTTCGTGCATGGCTTCCTTCTGCAGGTAACGGGGAGATGCGTTCTGGCAGCGGTCTCGTTCAGGATCCGAAAATACAATTTAAATATTTTGCACACTTATTCCACTTATTCCTAGTGTGCCACTGGTTACGGTGCCAGGTGTTGCTGACCCGTGCTCTAGACTCCTTTCTTCACACCACCGCTGGAATCCCAACCACTTCGTCCTGTAACAGGCTGTGGTGGATCCTGCTCTTGCTGCCTGGATAGTCTGAATAACTTTGTCAGACAGTCCCTCCCGTCTCAGCCTGTCCCTCTCAGGAGCCAAGCCTGGAGAGGTTGGCCCAGAGTGGGTAACGCCGCTGTTGCACCTGCGATGGAAAGGCGTAGACCAGCTATCTTGGCCATGGCTCGTGTGCAAATGTGTCCACCCCCCAGGGTGGATTGTCCTGCCGAGCCAGGGAGAACCACCACTCGCCTGGCAGGGGCTCTTGACATGAGGCTGGCCGCCCTGTTCTCCAGTCCCGGAATTTGGGGGGCCTTCAGAGATAAAAACATTCTCTGAGGCCCACAACCACAGGTTCTCCGCTGCGCTAAACAAGGCGTCGGAGCTAACTCCATCCTGCCTGTTGATGTAAGCCACTGTGGTGCGGTTGCCGCTCCTCACCAGCACAGGTTTGCCCTGTAGTAAGGGTTTGCAGTGCTGGAGGACCAGTACTACTGCCTGTAGCTCTAGAAGGTTGATGTGCCGAGTTTCTGTCAGAGGCCAGCCACCACCTATAGCTCTTTCTAGGCAGGTCCCCCCCATCCTGTCACGGATGCATCTTGAACACCGTGACGTAGGAGGTCACCCGTCCCAGCGGAGTTCCCTTCCGCAGATGCTTTGAGGACCCCCAGTATTGGAGGTTGCCCTCCACTGAGGGGGGGGGGGGGGGGGGGTGGTCACCAGACGTTGTTTGTGCCTCTTGGGATCTAAACAAAGGCCGGCAAACCACCTCTGGAGGCGAGTAAGTAACCCCAGCGGTACCACGAGGTGAGCAGCCGCCATGAGACCCAGAGTCTGCATGATGGTCAAAGCTGTCACCGTTGCCCCCTGTCGCAGTCTGCAAACTGCCTGAAGCAGGGATGCCTGTCTGCTCTCTGACAGGGTGGCACGTAGTCTGCCTATATCGAGCAGAATCCCCAGATACCCCACCTGCTGGTGAGGTACGGGACTGCTCTTCTTCCAATTGACCGCAATCCACTTTGATCAATTGAGCTGTTTGCCTCTTCCCTGGACCCTCATGCAATGGTCGCGAAGCGGCTGAAGCGCTGTGGCCACACATTTGCTGAATGTGCGTGGGGATAGGGAGTTGCCAAACGGCAGTCTGTCGTACTCCTAGGCTAACCCCTGGAAGGCAAAACGCAAATACTTTCTCTGCTTTGGAGCAATTTCGACATGAAAGTAAGCATCCTTCAGGTCGATGGTTGTGAACCAATCGCCCGGCTGCCCTAGTTCCAGTAATTGGTTTACATATGGAACTTTTTGCAGGCAATGTGCTGATTCAGGCTGTGAAGATCCAGAATGTCACGCCCTGTCACGCGGCAGCGGGGTAGAGGCTCTCTGCGCCAGAGTCTTGCACGGGTCTGATTTTCAAGACCCACTCCCGCCCCGCACCCGCGACGTGCAATACTGAACCCGCCCCGATACCCGCACATATTGCCAATTAGTTCCGCAACCCGACCCGACCCGTCGGCACAGGAACCGTAACCCGACCCGAACCCGCATATATATGAGCAGTGAAAACGTGCAATTATTAACACACGCAGTGGCATATTTGTCTCAAAAAGCGTGGGATGTTGGTTATTTTCTCCATCTAGGATGACACCAAACGCCTCCCAGACGTTGGATTTCGCTCTTGAGGAAGTGTTATTGAAATTGCTGTATTCTCCGCTAGAAGGCTTCACCTCAGCCATTTCGAATGTGGCGCGCTCAGCAGCAGATTGATGCGCTGCAGAGGTTATGATTATGCGCGGTCCCGCGGGGGAGAGGTCTGAGGATTTAAACATTAAACTAAATTATTATTATTTATTATGCAACACCCGCGACCCGACCCGCATCATCTTTGTTTTACCCAGAACCGAACCTGGAAAAAAGCGTTTGAAAAAATACCGCCCGCGAATCACCTTTTATGCGGGTCACCCGTCGGGTACCCGCGACCCGATGCAGGACTCTGCTCTGCGCAGCCTGCTGCCTGCAGGGAGCAGATGGGCGGCCACGCTCCGCCGCCATGGTCATCACCAGGGGGAAATACAGACCTGGGCGGTGGACTTCCATGGACGCCGGACCCGGAAGTGCTCGACAACAAGAAGTCCTCGTCATCATCCTCCCCGGCAAACGGAGCCATCCGCCCCGCTGGAATGGCGAACTTGAATGGCGAACGTGAATGGCACCGCCTCGGCCATATCCTGGTCCCACAAACACCTCTTTTCCCTGAGTGCTTTTTAATCCATTCAGTTTGATGTACATATTTAACATGTTTAAATTAAATTGCATTTTTTACTAAGTTTGTCAACTTGTATATAATATTTACATGAATGAAATGTAACTTAATGTGTGTAAATAGAATGCTTTTCTGGCACCATTGACAGGTTGACATTTAAAGATAAGGACAGGAGACAAAGATAAGCCAGGTACACACAGTACAGGAACATTTCTTAGATGTCCATTTGTTGGAATTAGTAACAATTCAATTTCTCTTTCGTCACTTATGCATAATAAAACACTAACATACAAATACCGTATGTTACTTCTTTGTGTGTCATATTTGTTTTGAGTTATGTTGCCGACACAGCCGATGGCACACTGAAGCAATCTTATGACTGTAATTCAAGTTTCACATTAGCTGCAGTCATTTTTATTAGTTTAACTACTAAATACACAGTTTTTGAGTCAGTGTATTATCCAATCACCAGGCTTTAGACTGTGAGATGCATTGAGAATTTGAATTAACTGTCTCCTCAGTGCCCTGTCTCCTCCTCAGTGACATGTGGGCCCTATACTGTCACTACAACTGATACTTGACAGAAACAAGGTATATATGTCTTCCTTTATTCTTTTATTGCTTTTCTTTATATAAAAGGTGGAGGGTTTGTTAAAATGATACAATGTATAAATTAAAGCACCTGTTGAGATCTCAGTTCTGTTGTTGACATGAACAGTGAACAACAACCTGTGAAGGGAACACTGTTTCTGTTTTGGGAGTCTTCTGTAGGTTGTTTCCACATGAGGGGGGGGGGGGGGGGGTGGCTCTCCTCGGCCTGCTTGTCTTAAGTTGTGCTCATCAGCCTGTGGTCCCGGTGCCAGCTCTGACCCTGGCAGCTCTACTGAGTTCTTAAGGCCTTGGCATACACCGGCTCCAGGAAGTGAAAGGGGAGCAGCATGAAGAACATGAGCAGAAAGACGGCGCTCACCACCGCCAGCAGGATGTAGCGAGCGATGAACAAAGTGTCCACTATCTGAGGAGAGAAAGAGTGAGACCGTTTACTGTCACAAGTTCTGAGTAACCACACTAAACAGCTTTTATCCAGGCAGTAAATAGTCTTCAATGCATGGGAAAAACATGGCAGGTCAATTAGATCTGTGTTTCCTCTATTAGCCACTAGATGTCAGGAGAGGGCCTCCACAAAGTGTTTGTGTACAAGCAGAGAGAAATGTGGGCACATTCTTTATCTGTTCTAAATGTACCTTAGAGGAATATTTTCAAGTTTTTAATACTCTTATCAACATATGAGTGGACAAATAAGCTTTATGCTAATGTTTATTATCATTTGTACAATGACAAATATTCTCATGAATATTAAACACAACAACCTCTGAACATTACAAATATTCGCCTCAATTCAACCTGGGGGGTATACTACGAAGCAGGATTTTCGCTTAGCTTGCTAACTTCAGAGAAAACTCGGGGTTTCAGGTCCTAAGAAGCTGGTTCTCTTTTTAGCAGGCTAGATCTCCATGGTAACTTACGCTGTGCGGCTAACCTGGTCGGGAGCAGGCTAAGAGATCAACTCAGTTAAAGCACTGCCTGCTGACCAATCAGAGCTCAGTGTGCAGAGTTTAAAGCGATCAAGTCATATTACAGGAGAAAGGAAATACAGAAAAGCTGCCGTTGCAGGAAAGACGGCCGGCAAAAATCAGCGACTGTGTGAACGTGAACATTAATAGAATATCACCTCCCATCTTCAGAGCAATCTGACTATTATAACATTAGCGTTAAGAAAGCTTACTTAAATATCTGCCACAACATAAGTAACCGGATCAGAGTAACATTAAGTACAGTCCGCGGCATATCACATCATAATGTATCATATATCTCCTTATCTGAGTCAGCTGAGCCGTATCTGGCCGTGCAACACTCACAGTGTCACATACTGTATGCAAAAGTATTATTTTAAGCAACACATTAAGTTGACGAAACACTCGAGACAAATGTAATTAAAGTCAGACCCACTTGTGTCTTAGACGGGGCAGTGATATCATAAACCTTTTAATGTACGCATTCAAACACTTTTTCTTTTACCAGCTGTATTCACCTTGCAGGTGCAGCTATGTGGCTTTTATCCTGGATAAAGTGTTTAAGTCATGGATGTTTAAAGTTTAACTTCTTCATATGTGTCTAATTATACAGTTGACTTTTCATTCAGGAAGTATGACGCTGCGCTGTCAGTATGCTTCTCCATGTTTGTGATTGGTCGAATGCTCCAAATACCACCCCTTTCATGTGAACACGCACCTAACTAGATAGGGCACGGCTGGCTTGAGCGATCCACTTGATAACCCGCGTCGAAGTACCGTTTAGCGAGAGCGCGTATGTTTTGGATTAGGCCAACCGGCTAACTCAAACATATCCAGGTTAGGTTGAATCAGCTTCGTAGTATACCCCCCTGGAACCTCTCTCATACAATACAAATGGTGTATGTGTGTGTGTGTCTGTGTCTGTGTCTGTGTGTGTGTGTGTGTGTGTGTGTGTGTGTGTGTGTGTGTGTGTGTGTGTGTGTGTGTGTGTGTGTGTGTGTGTGTGTGTGTGTGTGTGTGTCTGTGTGTGTGTGTGTGCTCGGCGCAGTTGTCGGCGAAATGTCGCTCCTCTGTTTTCATTTAAACAGCTCCTTATATCCGTTAGCGCAGCTAGCTGGCACCAGATGCTAACAACAACAATACACGTAAGGTCTCTCTCTCGCTCGCTCGCGCCACACATACACACGCCCTCCCGGTCCTCCCGATGGCCAGTCGCTGCCTGCCGGTGAGCGTGGAAGTGTGGTCTGCCACAAGCGGGCGGCAGGAGCGGAGCTATCAGCATCAGCTTGTAGATGGTATTTTAAACTCGATGCGCTCTGAAACTACGGGGCGGCCGAGGACAAAAAATACACATGCGTTAATCGCGTTAAAATAATTAGTGGTGTTAATTGTTTTTTGCGTTAAAACTTGACAGCCCTATTACCTTAAATAAACTCACTAATTAATTAAACCAGTTCAATACGCATTATTCTTATTCTTATCATTCTTTATGAGCGCAGTAACGGTAAGGTATCTAATTACTTAGTTATTTAGAATCCCATAACTTAGTAACAGAGATGGTCAAACTAAAGTGGTAGAGACATGGCAGAAATCCTACAATGAAGCGGGACATTGAACTGTTCACCCGTGAGAGGGCGATTAAGAAAAGAGAGCGAGCGGCCCCGTTGAGGGAGCTTACAGATGAAAAGACACAGGAAGACAGAAGCACAATAACAACAAGTAGGCTATATTTAGGTGTTTTTTTGTAAATAATCGACGGTATCAAGAGGAAGTAAAGTCCCCTGGTTTGTCCCCTATACCCTAACTGCCATGAGACAACTCAAAATCAAGTTTCCAAAATCCGACACTGAGGTGGTCTAAACACACCGTCAGATGACAGCGCTGACAAAGTGTGTTTCCCGCAGCGAGACGCTACAATACTAATTGTGGGCTTATCATGTTGATTCGGCCACAACAGAAAAAAGAAAAAGAAAAAGGCCAAACGGGCCGCGCGCACACACACACACACACACACACACACACACACACACACACACACACACACACACACACACACACACACACACACACACACACACACACACACACACACACACACACACACACACACACACACACACACACACACACACACACACACACACACACACACACACACACCAAGTTGTTTTCTTGGAAGTTTGAATTAAATGAAAATTATGTTCATATTTCTTTTTTTACAATCCTAATAATTGACAATGCAGAATAACGTGATGTTCACCAGAAGAACTTGGTATGAGTGTGCAGTGCACAGCTTCAAGGGACACTTGTTTTATTTCTCGACTACAGAGTCTTTACAGTGTCCCACTCATGCTGGTGCACAGTGTAAACTGACCATGGCTGAGACACAGTATGATAGACAACTCAGGCATCAGGTCAGGTTTAAGCTCTTGACAGCCTACTGTGGGCTTTGAGAGAAGGGTGCCATTCGACAACAGGATTGCAGAGTTAGATTTAATTTGAGATAATCTTGAATGATAAATTGTGTAACTCTGTGCGGGATTCAGAAGCCTAACAGAGACCTCATAGCTAACGCAAACAAACTCTCCCAAATGGTAAAAACATAGCAGGAGAAGAAACGTATTTACTTGCGTCCTAGATTTATTATTGTTGCATGATTATTATACCAAAAAATCTCAATCAAAAAACATAGATTTGGAGAATAGGAAGCCCCGAGGTGCTGAAATAATGACTCATTCCTGCACCACTGCTGAAGCCCCAGTGAACAGCAGCAGTCTGAGGACAGAAGAGTGGAAGTGTTCATTGAGTTGCTTCCTGAATGTAATATGTGGCATCTCTGAGTGGAGAAAACTTCATAAACGGATTGGACAGTAATGTAACCACGCCATGAAATGATCGTAAGACAGGGTCAACCCCACCTTTCAAACCTGGCCACTGCCTCTGACATGTGGCAAAGCAGCAGTTATTGATTCATATAGGAATGAAAGCTGTGTGCTCAGGGAACAACATCTGCAGTAAGGTGTTTGAAGACATGTCATGCTTCTTGTTTCACTAACGCCTGCTGAAAACTAACTGCTGAATGTGGGATGCTGACTATGTTCTGATCCTGCTGCTCTTTATCTAGATGGAGGATCAGCGGGGGCACAGGCCGCAGGGGGATGCTCTGATCAACAGGTCTAAAGCAAAAGAGGAGAACAATAGATCTTTAAGATTAGCACTGCTGTAGCTCAAGTAAGTTAAGTTTGGAGTTTATAAAGTTGCCATCGATATGTTTAACACTTCACTAATAGCTCTTGGTCTGTGTTAATATTTAGATCATGAGCCACCAATATGAGAATAAAAGCTGAGAAAACACCCTCAAGCCAGTTAATACCAGAGGAGAGATTTCACAGGGACTGTAATGGAATGAGAGTAGGTGTGTGTGTGTGTGTGTGTGTGTGTGTGTGTGTGTGTGTGTGTGTGTGTGTGTGTGTGTGTGTGTGTGTGTGTGTGTGTGTGTGTGTGTGTGTGTGTGTGTGTGTGTGTGTGTGTGTGTGTGTGTGTGTGTGTGTGTGTGTGTGTGTGTGTGTGTGTGTGTGTGTGTGTGTGTGTGAGATAGGGATGATGTATACCGTCTCTTATGGATGCATTTAACACATCTCACTTTTTAATTTGCCAATTACACAGCAAGTAGGAACCCAAAGTGTGGGCCATGTTTTATTAATGTGCTATTGAGCGCACGGGTGGTAGCTGGCAGGCGGGCGGGGCAGGTGGGAGAGGGGGGCTAGTATAACCCCCCCCCCCACCAGTCTGCAGCTAGACTAATTGGCACTATGATATTTTCACTTTGCTTAAACAGCAAGAGGTTGGACATTTCTTACACAGTGTGCAGACGTTCACACACTCAGACATGTACATCCTCTCTCTGCTGGGAAGCAGGATTTCAGAATGTTACATAAAAACATGATATGAACACAAGACGTCATTGACTGTCTCTAATGAAGCAGTTTTCTTTATATGAATGCATTTTTACCTCTGTTAAAATACAGTTTAATCATAGGGATTTATAATAATTCAAATGAAAATAAACTGTCTATTTAATTCAGGTTAAATATCAAAGATGAGTCATAGAGGGCCCTTCACATCCTCTGTGTTGCAGACAGGAGAGGCTAATCTCTGGAAGCTTCTACAGGGAGCCTCTGGATGGTTTATCCACGGTTTCTCAGTTTTAAGATACTCAATTTGAATCTTTTGTCTTTTGTTATTCATTCATTGTATCATAATACTTTGAGAATTCATACTGTAGTCGTGGTGTGTCTATGTTTTAATGACATGCCAGATTGGCAATTTGAGACCATTTTGGACAATGACAATTGATTTCTATTCTAAAAGCTACAGGGCACTTTAACATAGTTAAAATAAATAACAGTTAAGAACTTTACACAAATCAAAACAATGGGCAATTATGGCTCTTTGCTTCATTGTGAGGTGTTAATCTTACACACGATGTATACATGGGCTCTTTCAGATATTGGAATCAGTTCACATGCCCCCCTTTGTTGCCTCTCTCTGTCGCTGCTCTGAATTAGCACAAAGGCTGTAGCATGCGTGCTAGCTGGGATGGGCTCTGCTCTGTTATGGGGGGGGGGGGGGGCAGCTTGCTTGGCAGATCTGGCCAGCTTATTGGCACAGCCCGGAGGCAACATGGGGGAGTGTTTGTTCTGTGTTGCTGTTGGACTAAGATAAAGCAGAACAGCCCTTTACGACAAGCACACACACTGACACATGCTGTTTTCACACACACACACACACACACACACACACACACACACACACACACACACACACACACACACACACACACACACACACACACACACACACACACACACACACACACACACACACACACACACACACACACACACACACACACACACACACACACACACACACACACACACACACACACACACACACAATAAGACTGAACATGAATGATAGTACTTGATATACTATTGTCACCGATAAGCATGAAATAGGGATCTACTTGAATCTCCTTAAAGTTACCTTAAAGTCCTAAAACATTCCTATTTCACTCAGCGGTCTCTCTTGCCAAAATATTGGGTAGAAAATAAAGAACAAATCAAATGTGAAAAACATGCTGTTATTTCCACTAAAGTACACCATGCTGTCACAATGCAATATCCACAATATATAATACATGTCTGTGTGTGTTGAATGCAAAGAGGTAACAAAGAAACACATGGTATTTGTGTTACATGTAGTACAACATACTCATATATGAAAATGAATGTGAGTGTGTGTGTAAGGTGTGTGAGATCAGTACATAGACTCACCTCTATCTGTTTGAAAGGGGGGGTGGTCTCTGGGCTGCGTGGGAAAAACACCAGCACTAAAGTGATAGTGAGAGCCATGAGGAAAATGGGGATCACGGCTAACCTGGCAAAAACAAAAACACACAAAACACAAGCATGGTTCAGACAAACAGGAAGTGCTGAGAACTCCCACTGCTGATTTGTGGTAAAACTTGCCAGAAACCCTGGGTTATCGACTCATCGTAGGGTAATGGACTTTAAAGTACCAAAATAATGGCCTCTTTATTGTGCTTACCCTGTACGTTGTTAACTTTTCAATCAAGTAAATAGCTCCATGTTTCACCTCATTTAAACTTTACTGTAATTGCACCTTACAAAAGTGCACACAAATAATCATTTACTGACTTTAATAGTATTATGGTCTGTTGTAGACAAGTATTAATCAGCAGGGATTGGAGGGTGCATGGTGTCCGCAATCTATTAGTTTAGCAGCATGTGGGTATAATGACTTGTTTCATAGTCTTTAGATAAGAAGTCAGGAAGGAAGGAAACTGCACTTATATTTTCTTTGCTGCTCCATCTGGGTGAACAAAACGATTTATTAAGGAAGCAAAACATATTGAAGAGTTTCAACTTTTATGTGAGAAAACCACATTTCTTCTTTTTGTTCTAGTCACAGTCAAGGCCATGTAAGATTCTGGGTCTACTCTTCAGTTTGACACGAAGCGCAGATTCTTGATATTCCTACAGTAAATGTGTTGTCTTTAAAAACACCACTGTGTTCAATAGTACCATATATAGAATCAACGTGTCCTTTTAATGAAATGCATTGGAATCCTCATTATTTGAACATAAAAACCTTACTAATGCCACAAATGTAAAACTTAAAAAGTAAAAGTTATAGTTACTTATGTTCTAGAGAGGATGTGTGTGTGTTTGGTCAAAAAGCAAAGCAATATGACCTGGAGGGGGAGAGGTCAAAGGAATAAAGCATAGACTGATTCAGTGACATACATGTACATGATCTCCTGTCTGCAGTGGTGTCAAGTATTCAAACTAGCTTTGTGAACACTTTAATGATCAATATTATAATTATAAAACATATCATATATATTAATCTGAAATGGACCAATCTGCACAATGACTACTTTTACTTTTGATACTTTAAGGAAATGTATATGCTAATACTTTTCTACTTTTACTTGAGTAACATTTTGAATGCAGGACTTGTACTGTAACAGAGTATTCCTAAACTCTGGTACTAGATCTGAGTACTTTTACTAAGTACTAGATCTGAGTACTTCTCCCACCTCTGCCTGTCTGGGCTCACTTTATTCTCCAGCAGTGTGTGCTTTGTATTCTACCCGGGGCAGTGTTAGCAGTGTGAGGGTGCTGTTATCCCTGAATCAGGGTGCGGTTCTCACTCACTTCGCAGACCCGGATGCTCTCAGCAGAATCATCCCAAAAACCAGAGCTGCGATCCAGACGATCGATATGGCGAAGACCCCCGTCCCCACCTCCAGCACGGTGTTAGCCATGTCTGTTAGCAACGGTTCAAGCTGCTGTACCCGACATACACAGAAGTTAAAGAGTGAGGCGTCTCCAACGATTTAACAAGCGACGTTCGGTGCATTGCTATGAAAAGATGTAGCTTAAATTAGGCTAAATAGCTAAATTAGCTAACCGTTACTTCCAGTGATGTGTGCGGGAGTTAGCTATCACTGCTAACGTTAGCTCTCATATCCTGACACCGGCAGTGAAACATGTAACTAAAGTGTTCGACTTGCTGTCTATTAACCTGACGTTTCTCAAGTAGTCATTCATTCAGGGAATCATGGATGTATGTATCAAGTAAAAAAAGGCAAGGATGGAGAGCCTTCTCCTTAGCGTCTTCTGCTTCCTGGTAACAGCAAACTGAAGTTTCATTGGATACACGAACTCGAGACCGGCCTATCACATGCGACTTTACTGAAAGCACTGTGGCTGCACATGGGGCCTTTGCTTAAAAGCCTAATATCATACAGACGAGGCTAGACCTTTCTAATACATTAGCCTTACAGGGTTTACATTTAGCAGTGTGAAATAGTAACATCATGAAACTTTGTATTATTCAGTTTTGTATTCAATAGAGAATACTTAATATATAATTCAATCCTTTTTTTAAATGAATATTTTTATTATTTTAAAGTAAATATGGGGACATTGTAGTGCCGAGGACATGGAGTCGGAGGCGGTGCAATGGAGATGTGAAAGGGTACTTTAATAGAGAACAGAATAAGACATGTTGTCAGGTCGCAGCCCGGGTCGACAAGAGAAAGAGCCAAGAGGGCACACACCATATATAGGCAACACATAAAATGTCCGTGCGGGAACAATAGCCGCAACTGTAGTTCCCAGTTTGAATTATGAACCAGTGGTTAAATACGTGGTCACCACACAAGCCCCCCCAGAATTCAAACAGGGCAAAAATAAATCCTCGTGCCCGTGGAGGAAGCACCACAGGGGCCGACGAGGGTGTGGTCGCAGGTGAGGATGGGCCATGGAACGGGCCATGAAAGGAGGCCGCAGGAGCGGGTAGGGGTCCTAACGAGGGTACCCCCACCGGGGGCGGGCCGGAACGGGCCGTCGTAAGGGGGCCGTCCCCGGAAAGCAGGAGAGCAACCCGGCCGCAGGCAGACGTGCCGCGGCAACGGGCATGAAGTCCTCAGCAGGCGCTGAGGTGTCCCCGGGAAGCAGGAGATCAACCCGGCCGCAGGCAGACGTGCCGCGGCGGCGGGCATGAAGTCCTCTGCAGGTGCTGAGGCGTCCCCGGGAAGCAGGAGAGCAACCCGGCCGCAGGCAGACGTGCCACGGCGGCTGGCATGAAGTCCTCAGCCCATGGGCATGGGCGACGTCCCCTGTCGAGGCGAGACATTTATTTAAATGAATGAATCTTTCTCTTGTTAGTCAAGGAATTCAATGTATGATGGTTGGTCCTGTTTTTTTGTTCCGTGTTGGTGTAAAATGTAGCCTACATTTAAATAAAAATATAATTATAGTAATGTGAAAGACTTTTAGAAATGAATTGCACATACTAATTCCCGTGGGTTAGATGCACGTTCATAATGCAGAGGGATATAACTCTCAGAATAACGTTATTAGCACATTTTTACAACTTGAGGAACGAATGTTTTTAATAAGGGCTATAAAAGTGTTCATACTGGGTGGTTTATTTAGTTTAAAATTATCCAACGATTTACAGACCACTCTTTCCCCATGTAAGTGAATGGGAAAAAGTGTTTCCGGGCCGCGTCTATCGTTATTCCAACCCAGTTTAGATTTAACCACGCCCACTTCCGCATTACGCAAGGATCGACGTAGCTCTACGCGAGAGCGTCATAGACACGGCACACCCGCGAAATCTGAATCTGACAAGTGCTTCTTTGTCAATATGACTGACGACCACACTTATGCAGTGCTGAGGTAATGTTAACACCCGCGAAATCTGAATCTGACAAGCAAAATACCGTCCTTATAAACGCTGCATAATATACAATATAATAGTGCTTCTTTTTCAATATGACTGACGACCACACTTATGCAGTGCTGAGGTAATGTTAATTCATCATTAAATATTAATTCCTGATGGATATAAGAGGGATACATTAGCAAACATCTGTATATATAGCCTATATATAATGTTTCGTTTTTTTGTTTGTCATGTAACATTTTAACGTTTATTTAATTTTGTATAGACATTTATAATATGTTATAAATGTCTATTTTATTCTATTCTATTTGCCATGTAAAAATGAAATGTTGGGACATTTATAAAAATGTATTCCTTTACATAAAAGTGCTTTCCAGAGGTGTAAGAAGTGATAACATCTTGTACTTGAGAAAAGGTACAAGACGAGATCATTCCGATCATGGCACATGTGTGTAAGTAACAAGTATGCTGTATAATCTGCAACAACTGTCAGGCGATGTTATTGATTATCTTTGCAAAAGAGCCCCCACCAATATTGATTTAGAAAAATATATTTTAATTGAGAATTGATCATACCATATCATGTTATTATTGCAACTGTTTTTATTATATTGTGTTGTTTTTTTTATATATATATATATATGTATGTGTGTGTGTACAAATTAATTAATATAAAGTGTATATATGTGAGTGTGTGTGTATAAATGAATGAATACATCTGTGTGTATAAATGAATAAATACACGTGTGATTACATATAAGTGTGTGTTTATATATATGTGTTTATAAATGAATAAATGTGTGTATATATATTAGGGCCGGGACTCGATTAAAAAAATTAATCTAATTAATTACAGGCTTTGTAATTAATGAATTGCAATTAATCGCATTTTTAATCACATATAAATATTTGACCTGAGAACAGTGAGAAGCAATTTTTTTCACATGGATTTTAGTATACCATTGAATAATGACTGAATACATAAGCTTAAGCAACAAAACATTGTTTAATTTTTTCAAGGTGGTACTTAACAAAGACCAACAGAAAAGTGCAATTTTTTCCATAAAGTGTAGCAATAGCATATTTAGGAATATAGTACATTTCAGAGATTCAGGTAGCCTATAGGTAGGTAGACCTTCTGTAAACTATAACACTTTGTTTTTTAAGTAAAACACAATACTTTCAAGTACATTCAGAAGATTGGAAACCCTGGCTATTAGAAAACATCTCTGTTGCTTCAGAGGCCATAACAGACTTTGTTGATTTACCAACAGTTGATTTAAAAAATCTAATCAATTTCAGTCCAACTATCTCAATAACCTTGGCCAAAACAATAAACAGTTCAACATAAAGTGCCAGTTGCACCAGCAACGTAATAAATAGTTCAACATAAAGTGTACCATTAAAATAAAATAAAAAAGTGCCAGTGATTGACCTCAATCCCTCCTATTCTTCCAATATCCTGATGAAAAATAAAATCTCTCTGTTGCATAGGCCACTGTTTGATCAACGCGAATTGGGTGTGGGTCCTTGTACTCCGAGTCGGGCTAACGTCCACGCTAGCTTCCACGCTAGCTGCTATATGTTTTGCATTGAGGTGATACTTGAGGCTTGATGTGCTGCGGTGATATGCAAATTCCTTTTTGCATAATTTGCAAACAACCGTGCTCTTATTGACGTTTCCATCCGTCCGTTTTTTAAAACAAAATGTCCCATCCACGGGGCCAACCAAAGTGGTCTCATCAGCTTCTTCGTTCACGTTTGACTATTGTTCACTGTGGTTTGTTGTTGTTTGAAGTCATGAACGTTAGTTGGTGCTCCAGTAGAATCGGTACCCCTGAAACTCATCCAGTGAGAAACGTTCCGCGGTGCAAAAATAAGTGCGATTAAAATGCGTTAATTTTTTTGACGCGTTAATTTTTGTGTAACTAATTAATCTTAATTAACGCGTTAAAGTCCCGGCCCTAATATATATATATATAAGATAGTATCATTAAATAATGCTGTGTGTGTATAAATGAATGAATACATCTGTGTGTATAAATGAATAAATACATGTGTGAGTACATATAAGTGTGTGTTTATATATATATATATGTTTATAAATGAATAACTGTGTGTATATATATATAAAATAGTATCATTAAATAATGCTGTCAGATAAATGAAGTAGGCTACACAGTAATAGTCAAGGTTATATTCAATATTCTGCACTTACACCAGCTGAGATGATAAAACACCAGTAATACAATCTCAGGACTCTGGATCGTTTACTTTCAGTCAACAAATCCTTTGGAAAGACAAAAAACAACTATTCAATATCCTGCTTTACACCGCGACCGCTATAACTGCCGAAGATGAAGTGAATGACGCTAAAGCTACGTTCTTGCGTATTGCGGAAGTGGGCGTGGTTAAATCTAAACTGGGTTGGAATAACGATAGACGCTTCCGGGCCTGGCAACCAAACAGAAGTGTAGTACCGCCGTTTGGCCACCACGAATATTTTCATCTGATTCCGGCGCACTTCCTGGGGGCTTGGTGCATTTCAGCTATTGGGACGTCCTTCAAAATGGTGTGTCTTGATCGATTTCCGGGTCAAGTCCCGGAGGAGGGGAAGAGTCGAGGAGGGGTATTGGGATGAGACTCTCGTCATCACTACCCGATCTGCAGCTCGGTTATGGCTAGAAAGGATCCGTCTTGTGTAAATATGACGTCACGTTCTCGTTGTAACTCTCGTTGGAGCGGCTTGGAAACACATCTACTGCAGTAACATGATGCAACATATACACATTAATGCAGCAGGATAATAGTAAAACACTGAAAGGGAACATTTGATTGCACCAGGAGCTATCTTGGGACTTTTACTGCGACAACGTTGACTTGCCTGTGAATACAAAATAAACCATAGTGTTGGTGATCTACAGTGTTGTCATTCTTCTTTGAACAGCAAGACCGCTAACACCCTATTTCAACAATCAAACTCCCTGTCATTGACATCATTAATAGATAGTTTAGCTTCTCACGATCATTTGCTGTGGCCCACGATCGTAACTGAAATGCCGCCTGCCAAACGTAAACATTCAGCCACGTGACTTGCAAACTCTCGCGAGAGTTTTACACTAGACGGATCCTTTCTAGCCATAACTCTGCAGCTCTGCACGATCTGCAGTGCGCATGTGCGAGATGGTCCGCCATATTGGACAACTCCGGACGGCAACTCAAGTAGGACATTTGAGTGGCTTTTGGCAAATCACAAAAAGAAAACGCAAGAGAGATGGGTTATTGTTATTACAACGTGACTTCACTATTATTTAACAACTCTTTTTATTGGGCTGTTTTATTTGGGGTTAAGTACATTGTCAGAATAAGTGAGAAATGGATTTAACTTCTGTTAGACAGCCATATGCAATACATTTTTGCATACATTCACAGTAAATATGTATTCAGTATGATAGCTGTCTAACAGAAGTTAAATTCATTTCTCACTTATTCTGACAATGTACTTAACCCCAAATAAAAGAACCCAATAAAAAGAGTTTGCCACTTAACGCGTTCGTTCGTGTGTGAGGTACTGGAAAAATGTCTGAATATTTTTATTTGTATGCTTCTTTATAGTTCGTTTGCTACATTTTGTAATGCCATAGTATTTTTTTCTCAACTACATGCATCTGACAGCTTTACAATCAGATAGCTAGCTAATATAAACAATGATGACATATAATTGTTGGTGAAAGCACAGCAGCAGTAGGCCTACAGTATAAAGTAGTCACATTTAACTCCAGCTGTGATGAAAACATAAATGCATCAATAATCATAATCTTATGGGCTATTCCGCACAGAAAGTACTTTATGATACTCACAGTTTATTTTCATATTGATACTTTTGTTCCTGCAGATTGGTCCAGGTTTAAGTGGTAACAGAGAATGTTAACAACCTAGTAGGCCTATTGCTACTTTCACTCAATTAAAAAATCTCAGTTATCGTTTGTGAAATGATTTTGAACATGCTGGTTATTGACTGAATTTTGTGTGTGTCATTCAAACTGATGAGAAAAGAATAAACAGTAAGAATAAGACATGCTTTTTGATGCTTCATAGTTATTCCTAAAACGTATACACTGATTTATTTAATTTATTATTTCCAGTGGTGTAAGTATACATTTACTCAAGTACTGTACTTAAGTACAACTTTGAGGGATTTTTACTTTACTTGAGTATTTTTTATGTTTTGCTACATTGTACTTCTACTCTTCTACACTACAATTCAGAGGTAAATGGTGTACTTTTACTTCACTACATTTATTTATACCTTTAGTTACTTTCTTATAATAATGTGAAATATAATCAAGTGTTAAATCAGACTTTAGTTCCACCTGGAGTAAATTCACAAGCTACCCTGCACGTATACAAAGTCATTCAAACTAGCTGCACCTTTACCAGCTTTAATGCATCAATAATTTTTAACACATCATATCTGCACAATCACTACTTTTACTTGATTGCAGGACTTGTAACAGACTATTTCTACATTCTAGTATTTCTACTTTTACTAAAGAACAAGATCTCAGTACTTCTCCCACCTCTGATTATTTTTCCTGCACTGATTTTCGTTCTACTGGCGCTTCTCACCAACACTCACACGTGATTGCCGTATTTCCCACGGACACTGGAAGGCATCATCAGCCCGGTGTTGAGAAAACCGGGAGCGGAGCTGGAGGTGGGAGGGGCCAGGCATGGCTGACGTCACCGGCTGTGTGGAGGAGTATAGGCTGTGCTGTCAACCCAGTGTCAGTCTGATGAAGATTGGCATGCAGGTAAGCTGTCATTCATTTTCAATGTCAGTGCATGGGAGCAGGGCTTTACCACTTCAGCGTCCTTTTCCCCTTCCCCCCCCCTTCATTACAAAAGGCAGGACATTATTCATACAGTCAGACAAGCAGCCAGGCCAGAGAGAAAGAGAGAGGGAGAGAGAGGGGGAGAGAGGGAGTGAAAGAAAGAGAGAGAGAGAGTCAGGGAGGGAGGGAGGGAGGGAGAGAGAGAGCGACTGAGATAGGGAGGGGGGAACAGAGGTGGGGGAGAAAAAGAGAGAGGGAAAGCAGAGGATATGCATTTGTGTGCAGGACTCAAAGACCAGGGGATTTTTTTCTTGTGCGGCGTTTGGATTTAAAAATGTGTCGGTAATGTTTGAGACGCAGGTATCCAGGATGTGTTAACTACGGGGGGTTTTGTGCAAAATGTTGTAATCTAGAGAATAATCCTGATGCTAGAGACATGAGGACAGAATGAGTGAATAGCTGCAGGAAGCTGTTTTTTTATTACGGCTTTGTCAATTAGCGGCGGAGTGATATCGCGCTGTGGTTCTGTTTAAATGTACAATGAAATGTGATGTTAGAGTCTGTGCACAAACAGGTGTTGTTGTGTCTGTTCCTGCCACTGATGGTTCCTAATGTTGAAGTTATGTGGTGTTTTACTTCAGTAACAATGCTTTTATTTTGACTGGCGCAATTGGTGTTTTTTTTAAAGAAAAAAACGGATTGTGTTTTCATTCTTAAACAATTTCTATCCGATTCTATCAATGTTCTTTGTTCATATATTACAAGGATATTATATTATAAACAGTAGCCTAGTGTGTGATAGCTTGTTTGTGACCGAAACACACAGAATAGCACAGCATTCAAATTGCAGATGTATATTGCCTTTGGAAAATGTTGGAAATGTGCTTTTATCAGTTATTTAGATAGCTTGCTTATATTTGTAACTTCTATGTCTATGTTTATGTTTATAACTCATGAAAAGCATTTAAAAACAAAATAGCTTTTTAATGCAAAGCTAAGCTCTGCATTCATTTCAGAAAAACAGTCATTTTCTTCTGTATTTTAAAAGGTTGAACAGTGAGTTTAGCTACTTTGCATTTCTTGGTGAACACATTATGTGATTCAAGTGTTGCTCATGCATCTTAGTGAGGTCTTATATGTAGTTCCAGCAAAACCAGAACTGAACACTGGCCTTCTTTGTGTCCACTCTCCACACTTTCTATTCCAGATTACTAGTTTATTCCACAATAACTCCAATGACTATTTCACTAGGAGACGTTGGACTGGCATGAAATGTCGTCAGTATGATTCAGCCAGTCTGTTTCAGACAGCATGTCTCCAATAGTGGGGCCCTGTTGAATTTGGGTTATATGATGGTGAGGCACCAGGCTAGCTTCAAACCAACTCAGATCATCTGAAAGATACTTTTACCTTCAACACTGGCCCTTAAACAACACACATGTGTACATGCACAGATTAGCAAACATATCTAAATTAAAAAATAAAAAGTCCCATGCTGCTAAATGTTCAGGAAATAAAACTCTAGTCTCCAGTGTTAACAGCTGCAGACTGCGTTGTCATCTGTCAATAATAAAAGTGTTACAACTGTATATTACAAAGTAAAGGCCCCTCACAGCAAAGCGTATAGTCTGAGCATGGGGAGTACATTAGCTTGGTTGAATATGCCTCAACAGTTTGTTAACTAATCATCTGCCTCCCTGAGAAATCACAATGGCGATTTAGACCACTTTAGCTGCCTCCTTCACACACATTCGGCAGGTGCAGCGTGCTAAGCATAAAATCCCACGAGGAGCTAAACTTGCTGCCGCTGTGAAAGCAAACGCTGTGAAAGACTGTGTTGTAGGAGCCGTGAATCGCTGCGTAAAGACCAGAAGAAAGTCTGTTACATTTCGCATTATTCAAATGATGACACACACACACACACACACACACACACACACACACACACACACACACACACACACACACACACACACACACACACACACACACACACACACACACACACACACACACACACACACACACACACACACACACACACACACACACACACACACACACACACACACACACACACACACACACTCAAACTAATCACCCTCAGTTTTGTTTGTTCTTTGTTGTGCTATACCCCACACGGCTCTACATATTGTCAGATAGAGACAATGCCAATTTAGTTTATCCCCAAACCCTGCTGAGATCTTAATTGATGATTTGTGTCATTGGACAAGCAGCCCAGGGGCCTATTTGGTGCTGCAGAATACTCCGACGGTATTTGCATATTCCCATTTCCACTATATTGGTAAATGACATGATGAGGTGTGATGCTGTGCATTCCTGCAGCTTTTGGGGAGATAATCACTAATAAAGTGATTCAGTCACACTTAATGAAGGAAGTAAACAGAGCGGGGAGAGCATATGTTACAAACCAATTTAAGCATTTATGTATGGCCATAAAGCAATCGAGGAAATTAAACCATAAGAAAATGTCTTGTCATTTCCTTTGCTCTGCCTCTAATTCCCCCCTGCATGGTGCCAAAGAAATTAACAAATAATTTGTGAGAAGGTCTAATATTAAAGCAATATTCCTTTTCTTACCAATCAGATTGTAAGATGTCTAATTTTGTTTTTGGGGCCCCACTTTCTTAAATCAGGGCAGGAAAAAGAGAGGGGATGTTCAGAATTATTCATGAGGCTTTAGTCAGCGCTATCCTTGGCGGAGTGCACCTAGGTCCTGTTCCGGGCCCGTGGGCAATGTGATGTCGACTAGTTTCCCCATGTTCAATAGAGCAGCCATTCTTAAGAGAATTGTATTTTGTTGCATGTCTTGGCCGTGTCTGGGCTCTCACAGGTCATGCGCACTAAGCCTGCTTGATCCCCCTTGCTCTCAAGAGGAGACAGAGGCCTGTTTATGCCGTCAGACAGCAGCTTAAGGACAGCCCTGCATGCTTACCCTGCTCATTCCGCAGCCAGTGCTGCGTTGGCATGGCTCTAAGTAAGCCACTAGGGAGGGAATGGGGTCGGGGAGAGATGGATTGGCTTGATTTATGCTCCGAGAGGAGCAGCCGGCAAATTTAATGATCCTCCATACTGTAAACATCACACAGCTTTGTTTCCGGAAGGACATACTGTAGAAACGTCATGAAAAGAAATGCAGTATATGAACGCAGTATGGTTAACAACTGCACTCGGGAAGTTACCATATTGTGTTGAACAGTAGTGTTATTGTTCACACGCCAGTAGAAGATTTAAAAAAAGACCCCAATTTGATTCAACAAAAACCTTCAAACACAAAACACCATGAAAACATCCAGAAATAAAGATCAATACCATCTGGTTTTCATTAATACATTTAAGATGATTTGTCTTAACTAGCTAAATAAACTTTGAAACCAATGTGAGTTCCTTTTCAGTTCTCAGTAGGTAAAGTGTGATATTGACATAGAGATATATATTTTTTCAAAATAGTTATAGCTGCTTTAATAGACAGCAAACATTGTCTTTTTTCTTAGTTTGCCATCAAAATATATTCTTCTGAAAAAAGAACACTACATGTATGATTCTTTAGTAAATGATTCCTAGACGGAGTGGGCACATTCAAATCAATTGAACCTGCAAACAGTCAAACACACTTTTAGAAACGCTCTTCTCCAAAAGAAAGACGTGATGTTTGCTTGAACATTGAACGCCACAGCATGGAAGAAGTCATACAATGGCTTTAGTCATTAGGTAATGATTTTAGCATCAATTCTCTGATTGCATTCCTTTTTTCAGACAGAGGAAATGAAAACCCAGCAGGGACACATTCCATAAAGTGAGTCAAAGTCATGGCATAGAGAAGAGGAATCCAATACAGCATCCAGCAGCAGGATGCTCGCAGAGTGTTTACTTTACATTTCAAAGATGTAAGAAGTAGGCTATTTCCACTCTTCAGTATTCATAGTGTTCCTATACGTTGCTTTTGATGTCATTATTTGTGCAGTAAAAACAATTAAAACATATATTTTTAGACATCAGTGGTAATTATTCAAAGATCAAGTGTAAAATCAAATTAGCAACAGCTTATTATATATTCTTCATTTAAAGACCTTTAACAAGACTGTGTACCTCATTGTGTCTTTGGTTCTTATCTCTGATGGAATGCAGCTAATCCTAATAAATGAGTAGAGCTTCACTCAGAGAAATATGAAGCCTGCCAGTAAATCCTGAATGTATTATATTTGAGAGTGCTGGTAACAGCTGAGCTGGGTGAGGTTCAAAATATTTGATTTGAATTCAACAGCAGATCACAGCAGAGAAAATCCCAGCAAGCACCGTGTGGCTGCATCTCCTCGCTTCCTTAGAAAGAGAACAAATACATGGTCCAAAATGGGGACCATGTACCCCCCCCATCCGGTTTAATACTTTACACTTAGTTCTGAGTGAAATGCCATCACTGCTAATAGCATCGTCTTGCAACAATATGTTCAAACAATAAAGAATCTATAAGTGATATTATAGCTCTCTAGACAAATGCAAATGTTTGCAGCTTGGCATGTTAAGCAAATACTTTCAGTCGTTTTTATTTGATTTAATATTGCAGGTTTAGTTCCAGCTGTTTCTCGGCACTGCAGTGCTGCTGCCAGCAGGAAAGCTGTTCTTGTGAGTCAGAGGGACTTTTATGACCAAAGACAGACAGACAAGTACACATGAACAGAAGCTGTTTGTGAGAAGTACCTTCTGTACTTTTCAATATCTGACCATCTCCTGAGTCTCGTGACTGACTTTCTGCTGTATGTGAGCTGCAGCTAGGGACATGTTGGGTTTCTGAGACATGAGGCAGCGTGTGCAGTTGAACACTTTGCCACTTTGAAATAGTGTAGATGCCTTTAGAAATAACCCTTCTTTGACTATTGGCATAGCAGGCTGCTGAAGTCCTCTTCTCTTTGTATTTAATTGCAACAACTCTAAAGTTGTGACCTCCAGAAGGCCCTTTACTGGAGGAGCTTCCATCTTTCAGAATCCTCTCCAAAAATGTGTTTGAGTGTATTGCTCTTTCTGCCACTCACATCTCATCTGAATGTTCCGCCTATCGCACTCCAGGACACAATCGATCTGAAGGACAATATTCTCACTCAGTGAATAGCTGCTGCTTTATTGTGACGTGATTTTTGACTTGAACCAAAATGTCTCTCTTCAAATCCATTTGTGTACTTTGCTGTTAATCTCTGAGTGTTGTGTTGACCTGATGGAACTCATAATGTCAGGCCCTTGGGCAAAACAGCATGCTTATCAACAGACCTGAGTAAAAGCATTGCACAGTGGCAAGGACAGAATCATTTTGACTAAAGCATTTGACCAAATGCTCTTATGAGCTGCAGATGACAGTTATGTAGTTCTGTCCTCTGCTTTACAAGCGCCCTGATTCAATGACTGCACAAGCCTCAGTCAAAGAGCATTTCATTGACCATGGGGAGGCTACTTCACAGTGTTTCCTAAGAAATAACTCACTCTTAAAATATTGACGGAGGAATACGGTCTTTTATTCCAGTTTTACCGTTTATGAAGTCTTCTGCCATCCTTAATTTCTCTGTGCTGTCAGATGTATCGAAATACATGGTAGTGTCCAAAGAATCTCAAATATATCCAACAATGTGATTTAACTGTTTGATACATTATTATTATTATCAATATATATATATATATTATTAACTTGTAAATTGGGAAAATATATATTTTCTATGGCACATCAACCATGTCTCATAGAAATGTTCTTATAGTACTGCATACAACTAAAACATATAACAGAAACATAATGACGTTTTTCAATAAGCATATTGTGCAAGCTTTGTTGATGAACGTATCAGCCAAGTCTCACATTGTTGTAAATGAATGTATTTGCAAAATGACAACATATTTAATGATGTTTCATACAATGTCCTAGCAATTCAATATCCGCTAATGCATGACTAATGGTGTTTATGCTCAGGTAGGGCAGTTATAAGGTTAAGTAAAGATCGCGCCCTTGGTTACATATTGAAGAATTAGCTTGAAGCACGAGACAGAATGTGCTTACATTAATAACATTTAATCATAACTAAAAACTTTGATAAACCATAAACGAAGGGCTTCTGTTGACTAAAATGAACTGAGACCTACACCCACAATCCAACATGATCTCTTACATCTGCCTCATGGTGAAAGAATGCAGCACTTAGCTCCCCTGAGAACAGAAGCAACGTTTTTGCTCAGAAGTTAGAAAAACAAATAAGTATTATATAAATGCAGGGAATACAGGGTTGTACACAAATCATGCCAGTCAGTGTTCTACATGTTCCAGTGAGGCGCGTCTGTGAGGAGTCATTTGTGGCAAATCATACAGTAGACTGGTTATTCCGAACATCAGCTGTTCGGAGGAAGCGGCAATTGTCTTCTTGGCCGAATTCATCGTCCTCCTTTCTCCTCTTCTCACTCCATTACATCCAGACCATTATGACTGTAAGGAGAGTGCAAGGAAACATGACATTAACCTCCAGTCTGAAGCTGCAGAGCTCACACAGCAACGGCTGCTTTAGTTTCTTTGTTAACATCCACACATTCATTATCTTTTATTCCTGTTCTCAAATGACTGCATAGAGGCATTTCTTAAGATGACATGTTTCCAAATGTTTGGTGTGAATATGAAAACCTGGCAATTGGGTTAAAAGTGATTTGTTATTGTTTGTGAGAGCGTCTTCGGGAAGACTCAGAGCTTTGCTGACTGGTGTCAGAGTATCATGTTTGGCCTGGAGCTCAGATTTTGCAGTCATGAGTCAACAGAGACTGTGACACAGTTCCATGTCTGTTTCCTGAGTCAGAGCTTTCATTCAGACCGTCCTGCTTCAGATAAGGTCTGTGTATACTGTGTATGTGCAGTGGTGTAAAGTAACTATGTAGATGTACTAACCCTAAATGTTTAGCTACTTGTACTTTAATTGAGTATTTCAATGTTATGCTACTTTGTACTTCTACTCCACTACAGTTCAGAGGTACATGGTGTACTTTTCCTCCACTACATGTATTTAATACCTTTAGTTACTTCACAGATCTGGATGAATGATGTGAAATATAATCAAGTCTTAAATCAGACTTTAGTTCCACCTGGAGTAAATCCACAAGCTACCCTGCAGTATACAAAGTCATTCAAACTAGCTGCACCTTTACCAGCTTTGAGAACACTTTCATGATCAATCATTATAAAACATATCATATCTATTATTCTGAAATGGACCAATCTGCAAAATGACTACTTTTACTGTCGCTACTTTCACTATATTTTGATGATAATTAGGGCCGGGACTTTAACGCGTTAATTAAGATTAATTAATTACACAAAAACGCGTTAAAAAAATTAACGCATTTTAATCGCACTTATTTTTGCCCTGCGGAACGTTTCTCACTGGATGAGTTTCAGGGGTACCGATTCTACTGGAGCACCAACTAACGTTCATGACTTCAGACAACAACAAACCACAGTGAACAATAGTCAAACATGAACGAAGAAGCTGATGAGACCGCTTTGGTTGGCCCCGTGGATGGGACATTTTGTTTTAAAAAACGGACGGATGGAAGCGTCAATAAGAGCACGGTTGTTTGCGAATTATGCAAAAAGGAATTCGCATATCACCGCAGCACATCAAGCCTCAAGTATCACCTCAATGCAAAACATATAGCAGCTAGCCAGGAAGCTAGCGTTGAAGCTAGCGTGGACGTTAGCCTGACTCGGAGTACAAGGACCCACACCCAATTTGCGTTGATCAAACAGTGGCCTATGCAACAGAGAGATTTTATTTTTCATCAGGATATTGGAAGAATAGGAGGGATGAGTTCAATCACTGGCACTTTTTTATTTTATTTTAAATGGTACACTTTATGTTGAACTATTTATTACGTTGTTGGTGCAACTGGCACTTTATGTTGAACTGTTTATTGTTTTGGCCAAGGTTATTGAGAGAGTTGGACTGAAATTGATTAGATTTTTTAAATCAACTGTTGGTAAATCAACAAAGTCTGTTATGGCCTCTGAAGCAACAGAGAGATGTTTTCTAATAGTCAGGGTTTCCAATCTTCTGAATGTACTTGAAAGTATTGTGTTTTAATTAAAAAACAAAGTGTTATAGTTTACAGAAGGTCTACCTACCTATAGGCTACCTGAATCTCTGAAATGTACTATATTCCTAAATATGCTATAGCTACACTTTATGGCAAAAATTGCACTTTTCTGTTGGTCTTGGTTAAGTACCATCTTGAAAAAAATAAACAATGTTTTGTTGCTTAAGCTTATGTATTCGGTCATTATTCAATGGTATACTAAAATCCATGTGAAAAAAATTGCTTCTCACTGTTCTCAGGTCAAATATTTATATGTGATTAAAAATACGATTAATTTAGATTAATTAATTACAAATCCTCTGATTAATTAGATTAATTTTTTTAATCGAGTCCCGTCCCTAATGACAATACTTTTCTACTTTTACTTGAGTAACATTTTGAAGGCATTCTACTTGTTTACCTACACTCTGTTACTTCTACTTTTTCTTAAGTATAAGATCTGAGTACTTCTTACAAATAATTTCATTTGTGAGTACTTATTGATGTAGGATTAAATAACCCTAATTTGTAGCTCTACATTTCTTCATCGTGTCTGCTTTCACTGACTTCTCAGCACCAGCAGCACTTCTTCTCCTCACTGCTGGCAGAATGCATTCCCACGTATTAAGCCCTGTTAACTCTGTTTCCACGCTGCCACGTTCCATCGCCTCAGAGTTTGATTTATAGCATAATTCAAACCAAAACAGTCACAGAAAAATCAAATGACTCTAAAGCCTCTGTTTCCTGTGATTTGTGGTGAAAGAAAGCTGTGCTGTGTTAAGAGTGTTTGTGCAGCGCCAAGGCTAACCGCACGCAGCCTCTGATTTTAGAAGTGGTAATATTTAGTGACTCCACACACACGTCTGATTTCTGAACACCACGTTCCTGTTCCTGTCCTCTCTGATTTGCTGTTGCTGACGAGAACCAAGGCTTCCAGTTATGTTGCCTTTCAAGTCATAATGCAACATGTCAGATTTTTGAAGTGTGTGAAGAGTCTCAGCGTGTTCAATATCACAACTTTGCTGTAAATAAATCTATGTAAATGTGAGGTATCTTTACATGGCGTGCAGCTGAGGTAGCTGCACGCTGAAGAACTGAAGCGTTGACTTTAATTAAATGAATCATGTCAGCAGATTTCACATAACTTTAATAGGTTCATATTATATTAATGTTAAATAAAAAATATTAGGTTCAACTTAATATTATTTCTTTCAACTAACCTAATACAGTTATGTGAAATGTTTAGACATAATACATTTAATTAAAGTCAACATTTCAGTTTTTTCAGTGTTTTAAAAAACATGTTTCAGTGAAAAGCATACATCCTTAAATTCCAACAACAACAAGGCATATCTGTTTTACTGTATTCTTAATTAAGAGAATAATCCTTAAACATGATCGGGGGTGCAGACATGATTCCACATGTTAATTGCAGCGCTGTGAACTGGATGAAACCCTTTTCAAACCGAGACTTCTTTCCACTACAAAGAATAATTACTTTTCCCAACTCAAGCACCATAATTGGTTACTACTCTTTTATCTTATCTATGTGCGCATAATTATCACAGTCATCATATTAGATTATTTCATGCATAATAAATGAACTCAAACTGTGTGTGGGGTAATTAGCATGTTAGGATGTGTGCCACGATAAGAGGCTTGCTCTCTGAAAGATGTTTAAGACATTCCTGAAAAGAGAGAAATGCAATGGTTCACCATCAATATAGTGTCTTAAGAGAACTAGTAGTTTATTTGCAAGTAATTCACCTTGTAATGTATTTTACTACAGTCCCAGACAGTTGGTCAAATTTCAAAGACATAACAAGACATAGGAGCATAATGGAGACTATTGTAGAAGACAAAACAATATGTTATTTGACTTCTGCAGCTGTCTGCTGCATAGATCTCCTTATATCCAAATTCCAGATGTGCATCAGTTCATTCCAGATTTTAGTCAGATATATATGCCCGATAATTCAATTTATTTTATTGCATTTTAAAAATAAAGTTCAGTTAGAATACTTTAACCGTGGTGAAGGCAGACGGCTTCTAATATGGCTGTTATTGAGTGACAACAGCTCTTCAGATGAGATGAGGTAAGCCTGCTCTCTTCCCGCTTAATGCCGCCCTGCTTGGAAACATTTCAGCAGTCATTGAATGAGAGGAGCCACTGAAGACTAAGTCCAGTTGTGATGCCTAGCCTGACGTTAGCTTACAAAAACTTAGGATTTTTGAAATGCAAACATTTCAAATTCTAACACCCAATGAAATGACATTTTCACAGTGTATTATGGTGAAGATGATGTTAATAGAGGGAAATGTGAACTAGCTTTGATCTCAAGTGAATGTCCTCTGCGTGTTATTGTAAAAGGCCTTAATAAGATGGAGAAAAACATATTTGACGTTTCAGTTGCAGCTTCTTCTCACTTTCACCTTTCACTTCCCTGTGCCAAAAGCCTGAACAAAACTAGCTAAATCTAAATAATTCAGCATTCAGGTCATTTGTTTTTTATTTCCTTCAGTGAGCTTTTCAGAAAGTGATGAGAGCAATTATTTGAAACCAGATTGGTTGTCAGTGTTGGTGCTTTTCTCCACACACTGCTCTGACACACACCACTGTAACTGTTACTACACACTGAGCTCATATTCCTTTATTTTCTGACTATAAGGTATACAATTAAAAAAAATATTGGATTTACATATTTGTGCTTTGCAAACACAGCAACCAACTTTAAGGGCACATGACTCCCTCTGATAATAACTGTTGAAACATTGATTTATAAATATTTAACTGTTAAACATTTATTTTCTTTAAGTTTTTGTTTATATTAAATGTATTATTATTTAGTGTAATCATTTTAGATTAAAAGTGGGGTAGGTAAATTTGAGAGACCGGCTCGAGATACACTTTTTGTTATATTCCATGGAATGCTCTTAACATCCCGATAGCAATGAATATCTTTAAAAATCCATACAAATATGTCATCTGTGGAAGCCGTAGTAATGTAAAAAGCACGACCAATCATTTGAGCCGGCCCGGCTAAAATAACTGGATGGCCTACCTGCCTGTCAGCCTTCCATCTGTGCACAAACTTATCTCGTGCCCTCATTGGTCATGTGCGCGTTCGTGTGCTCTGTAAGGAAGTGGCAGATCTTTTCAAATTCTAGCGCACTCGAGCTGGTTTCTCCAAAATGACATACCCCACCTTTAACTAAAGTGTTTTTTGTTTTTGTTTGTGCACGGCTGAAGTGGAGGTGGGATAGGCACACCGGGAAATATATATTGTTTTCACCAAGGAAAGCCAAAGGAAAGGTAAATAGGTCAAACCATAGTTCATGAGCTTTTGGATCATTGGAACCCATGCACGAAGGAAAGATCCCACAAAGGTCCAGGCTGCACTCTAGCCTGGACATTTGATCCTAAGATTCATTACCTGGTGCCTCAGTTCATTTTGCTGCTATCATTTCTAAATAAAATTTAAATCAGAATCTGAAAGGATCAAAACCCCTTTGAGATTCCTCCAAATAAAAAAGTTAGCAGCCAAAGAGGAGACATTTTGAGGACTTTAATTACCACAGACCAAAAAATCCTAAATTTAAAAGTAAAAGATGACACACAGTAACGACACACACCTTCCACGACATGTGACGCTTCATCAAGGTTCATCTACAAAAGTGAGTTAAATAAGGCGGGACAGTGTCATGTCCAGGAAGCTTTCCAACTATCACCCCCCCAACACGGTCAAGGTCTCCCTGCTCCGTTGGTATGTCCTCCTGCTGGCACCGCGGTGGCATTGTTCCAGTGTCAGTGTGGTGTAAATGGGAGTGTGAAACATGATAGTGCTGATCACGGGTCACATTTCTTTGTTTAGCTTAAGAGGGAAAGTTTTTAGGGAGGAGATAGGTCGGTCAACCTTTAGTTTCTGTTAAAATAATCTGTGTGTCCTGAGTAGATGCTCAGATGCTCCACACTGACACTTAAAGGCTCTGAGAAAAATGGCCGTAATGAAAGCGGAAAGCTCAACTGAGGCCTGGATGGACAATTCTACTCAACATATACATGAGATGTGTGTGGAGATGACCTCATCTCATGCCTCATTCTGTATATCCTCCTGAGACCAGTGCTTGAATTGGAATAAAAAAGGTGCCAGTACTCTAAATCAGCAACAAGTATTTCGCACAAAGTCATAGAATATCCTATAATGCTGGTGGGTTTGTCTCTTTACTGTATATTTTAGAAAGGCTCACTGTACTTAAACAAAATGACTCAGGGTGCATCTGAGATTAGAGGGGGTGCAGTGGTAAAGTGCTATTTTTATAAGTGGGGAGTGGACCTGACACCCTCTAGTCTAGGGGGGTCCGGGGGCATGCTCCCCCGGGATTTTTTTTTTTAAAATATTGAAGTTAGATACATCGATCTGGTGCACTTTGAGAGCAAAATGAAGAGATATATGGATACCTCTCAACATCCATAATGAAACAACTGTAAACAGATTTACTTTTTCTTTATGGATATAAAAGAAAGTAAAGCTTGACTCCTACTGGCTGGTTAAATGACTCCTCGTCCCTGAGGCCACTACCAGTTTTTTGTGCCATTTTGCTGGATTTATTTGTCAATAGCGTTGCTGCACAAAGTGATAGCCCTCTAGTTTAAATCTACTACCCAAAAAGAAACATATGGAGATGGGTTACTATTTAAAAAAAATTGCAAATCTATTTGGGAACAGTGGGGCCGGGCCTCAAATCCTATAGGGGGGTCCGGGGGCATGCTCCCCCAGTAAGATTTTTTATTAAATGTTGGACTTAAATGCATCAATCTGGTGCATTTTGAGGGGCAAATAAAGAGACTACACCCATATGAAACAAAAATGTATACATTTAAATAATCATAAAATCATAAGTACATGGCCATAACCAATAACATACAATATCCAATATGAAAAAACATTGAAACTTGTTTATTTATTTGTTTTTGGTTCATTTATAGTTGTGAGTGTGTCTGGGCTCCTGAATCGGCCTCTCCTGTCTCCCTCCTCTCCCCCCTGCTCCTCGTTGAGGCAACAGCAAACTATTTTTAGCTCTCAACAAGTTTATCTTACCTTTTTTCACCTAGTTAACATTTTGTTTGTATTATTCATGCATATTTTACTAATCACTACCCCCTCAAATGGAAATATGTGTTTACATAAATGGTGACCGAACCGTTTGAGACCCACTGAGATAACATAAACTAAGTTAACTATCTAAAGACTCAGAGAGTAATTTACCTCACCAGAGCTGTAGTTTTCAGCCTCTCAGTCTGACAGCAAAGGACTCTCCCTCCACCTTGTTGTTGAAACAGCTCCTTATATCCGTTAGCGCAGCTAGCTAGCACCAGATGCTAACAACAATACACGTAACCGGTGCGCGCGCTTTCTCGCTCGCTCGCGCCACACATACACCAACACACACCCTCCCGAGCTTGAATGACACACAGAGACCAATCGAGGGCATTAGTATGATCTGTATGAAAGTGGCAATGTCAGCAGGCCACGTCATGTAGAGAGCCAGTCACCCTCTGTGAGGCAGAGTCAGACCCACATTTGCGCTGCGTTGCGTTTACAATATACGTATATTGACGGCGGCTGAGTTCCGGCATTTTACTGAGTACCGGCACCTTGCCGGTACTCAGTAAGAAGTGCCGGTACCACATGGGTAAAAATCAGAAGTGCCGGTACTGCGTACCGGTGAGTACCGGCCCAATTCAAGCACTGCCTGTGGAGGACATTTGGTTTTGGTCCATTACTTTGAGGTTATACATGCCGCAGCATTAAGTCCAATTGTACTCCACAGACGACATCCTGGGCTTTTCAGACATGGGACATATGTGGGGGTGTGGCTTTGAAATAGATGATTTCCTTGTATTTCAAAATGGCGTCCATCAACACAAGCACTATTTATAGAAAGAGAAATGGTAAGTTTGTAATTTTGTAATTACCAGTGTTGTGAGTTCAAGATTTTTAATTAATTATAGTAAGGGAACATCTTAGGAGTTAGTGTCGTGAGTTTCAGAGCAGTGTAATAATTATTTGACCTAAAACTAAATGTTTTGAATGTCCTCTGAGGAGGGCATGGGGATTTGCTAACTTTTTATTTCCCCCATTTTACATGACACAAATGGAGTCCACTATGGGCCAAACTAACACGTAGGTTTCTGTAGGGTTCATGGCAGACGGATGCAGTGGGAACACATACATCAAGTGCCTCAAGTGTCAGATGTATCTCTGCATTTAAAAAAAGGATTGAGTACTAAAAATGAGGGCTCAGTAGTTGTTGCATTGAGTTGTTGTGCTCTAATGTTGTCTAAATGTACTTGTATGTTATAGTTGTTTGTATACTACGCTTCGCATAACTAACACCCAATGTCCTCTACAGAGGACACACAATAAAACACATTTTTATTTTTTTATTTTGTTAGTCATTATGTTAATACCACCCTAAAGACTTGTGTGATCAAAAAGAAAAAGGAAATTTGACGCGTGTGTTGGTGTTCGGATCAGGTTCAAACCCCACTGCAGTCAGCATGTTGTTGTGTCCCTGAGACACTTCACCCCAAAGTGCTCCTGTGGGGATTGTCCACAGTATTGAGTATGTAAGTCGATTTGGATAAAAGCGTCTAACATGTAATGTAAAATAATTTCTAGATCCTGACAAGTAGTTTTGATCATGAAGTAAAATGCTATTCAGTATTGTTCAGTTCCAGATACACTGTGATCTGATGCAATGCCTGTGTTTAAATGATAAACTGAGGCATTACATTTGCTCAGTGCACTGGTCCGGCCCGCTTGAGATCACATTTAGCTGTATTTGGCCCCTGGACTGACACCCCTGTTCCTACAGAGGGGAAAACCTCCATCCATCTCTTTAGACCTACGTTTGAACCTAAGTTTACTGAAAGGCAAATCTCCCAAAAATGTCTTTAGCAGTTAAAGGTCAACAGGGAGGCAGGAGACGCTCCCTGAGAGAAGAGTCTCTGTCAGTGGGACTGTGAAGGTGAGACGTGCCATGGCAAGAGACTGGGGACGACTTAACGCCCACTTCCAAACAGGCCTATTTATATAGGTGTGTGTACAGAGTGTGTACAAAAAAAGCAGAGGGGGAAATTGATTGAGAAGTTTGTTGTCGCTTTTTCCCCAGTATCCTGTGTGTTAACCCTCCTGCACTGAAACAACTGAAACGTTGACTTAAATGTATTGGAAGCAATAATATTAAGTCGAACCTAATATTTTTTATTTAAACCTAATATTATTGTTTCAACTAACCTAGTACAGCTATGTGAAATCTGTTGACGTAATACAACAGATTTGGTCAGTGGTATCTATAAACTGCCGCAGAAATGTTATACTGATGGCAGAGAGCCTTACGTTTAAAGACACTGTTTTCTGTTTTCTCAAATGGACAGAGAGTACTTTGTCTTGACATGGAGCTGAGGGGGGCTGTGAAACAAGTGGGGCATTTCTAATGTGGGGAAATACTTAGCAGAGACCAGAGAATACCTGAGTGTCAGTACATCCTGCCCCTCAGTCTGCAGTGATGTCATGCTTTATGACCAGGTCAGAGTCAGAGGAAAACTTCAGACACTGGAGGGGAACTCTGAGTTCTGTCTCATCCGTCTCTGTCCAGTCCATTGTGTTTCTGTCTTCCCTGCACCCTGTCTGTTTCCAAACCAGACAATCAAAGAGTATTTCAATTCAACAGAAATATCATTGCATTTTTACATCTCCGAAATGTTACCAGGAAATAAGTAAGAAGACCATTGTGGAAACGATACATAGACTTGTGAGAATGGAATCATGTCATGACTCATGTCATGACTTTAATTAAATGTATTATGTCAACAGATTTCATATAACTGTATCAGGTTAATTGAAAGCAATAACATTAACTTTAAATGACAAATATTAGGTTCAACATAATATTATTGTTTTCAACTAACGTTTCAATTTTTTCAGGGTGAATAATGTGATTCTGCTTCAACTGAAACGTTCTTAATGTTTCCACAAAATCTTGTTTGCTGAAATAAACTGGGTGTTGGTACAAACACTGAAAAAACGGAATCATTGACTTTAATTAAATGTATTATGTCAACAGATTTCACATCAGGTTAGTTGAAAGCAATTATATTACGTTAAACCTAATGATATATTTTTATTTAAACTTAATATTGTTGCTACACCTAGTTAAAGTCAACGTTTAAGTTTTTTCAGTGAACATTTCCATTTCTATAAAATGTAATGCATGTTGGAACCCTCATCCTCACAGAATTTAAACACTTGGAAATTACTGAAGTGTAATTTAGTTCATGAGGGAGTGACTTCTGACAAATACCTCATCTTAATTTCAAGAGCAGCTTCCTGTAGACTAAGTGATAAGAGTGTTTTGGTTTTCTAGTATAGATACTGCAATTAATAGTACGATTATTTGTACAATAGTATAATTATTGCAGTACGGTTGTATAGTTCTTATAAAGTCTCATTGACCTCTAAGCTGATGTCATCCGCTGCAGGGAGATCAGACCAAAATCCAATCTTTGACGGGACAACAGTACAAAATGAGTTTGCTGGTGTCTTTCTGTGCACTTCATGGCTTTATCTCATGAAATACGTCTGGAATACAGCAGGAGAGTATGCATTCTCAGATGCATTCGGTGAGCATATGAAATGTGAACAGTAGGAGTTTGCCTTGGATTAGTATTTTTGAAATAATTTGTCCAATCCATTATTATTTATAACATTTTCAGATAAAGTGTACACACAAGACAACATTTAGATCTGGAGGGACTTCATTCCATTGCTAAAGATCTTGATAGATGTGAGCTTCTGATGAGCTCACTGAAACAGTTGGGATGGAGACAGGAGGCGACCAAGTGGAGGGTCAGATCAGTCCGACCCCGAAATGATCGCTAACAGAAGGAGAGAGATTTGAAATGTTGAACTTAACACAATAATGAGCTCACAGAGGTTTCAGAACATTTGGATTTGTTTAACAGAAAAAGTGAACACACTAAGTCATCTGATTGAGTTAGAAGTGTGAACAAGAGACGGGACAGTAAATAAATAGATTGCTTCAAATAGCAGAGGCACCTCTTAATATATTATCATTTTTTTGCATGTCAAAACATTGATTTATAAATATTTAACAGTTAAACATTTATTTTCTTTAAGTTTTTGTTTATATTAAATGTATTATTATTTAGTGTAGTCATTTTAGAAAGTGGGTAGGTCAATTTGAGAAACCGGCTCGAGCTACACTTTTTGCATGTGAAAACGTGCACATATTTAATGAAACATATGCATGATTAAAAGGATATGCTTTGAGTCTAGCCATTTAAAAAACACACTCCTGTCAGTAAATGCCTGACTGTGATTCCCCCCCTCCCCATGTGCTCTCCACATCTCACACACTGCTCTGTCAGTCATGGGAAAGAGCCAGAGCTCCTGTAAGTCTCCGATCCAGCAGCTCTGAGTCCAGCAGTTCTCCAGCACACAGTGTGCTCTCTGCAGGAGGAACATCAGTTCCGTTCAGATTCAGTCTGTGCACTTAATGGCTTTGCACTGTGAAATACCACGTCTTTTAGTCATTTAGTCTAGAATCCAGTTTTGTAAAAATGTCCTCCATTGGAATGGTAGATAAAATGTATCCTTTTACTATGATTGCAATATTAAGTGTCATGATCTGCATTGTAAGTAAAAAACCTTCCACTGAAATCTTTTTGATTATTTTATTATATTCAAATGTTTTAAAAACATTATTGCTGTGATCCAAGCAGGGTTGAAAAAACGGTTTATGGTCATTAATTAATTAAATGTTCATTAATGAAACAACATAATCACCATAAGAGGACCCAGGGTCGAGTGTGGAACTATTTATAATGTTTAACATTATTGTTGTACAGGCAAGTGTAGTGTGGTTAAACCAAACAGAAGTATTTAGGAGTTTTGAGGTTTTGGCCCACTGAAAACCAGGTCTCTGTAGTTGTCCTTGTGTGTCTAAAGGAGTTTCAGAAGAAGAGTTCACATGATAGATGCTACGTGCATTAGCTCACTATCTTATTGTTAATGTGTTTGGGAAGTTTGGCTGAATATGTATTGCACAGAAAAATGCAATACTGAGATCCGTTCAGGATTTTGAAGGACCATTGAAAGATTGATATCTGGAGAAGCTGATGTTGGCATGCGCTTCTGTTGATTTATCAAAGTGGAATTATGTGTGTGGACCAAACATATTAGTTTAAGGTTATAAAACAAGTGAAAAATATATTTGAAATAATTAATACACAACCATTGTCTATATGTCAGCAATACTAAATCATTGATATGGTCTTTCCTACAAATACGTATTTTGTCAAAGCACACATGTAGCCATATACGTATATCCTATACTCCTCATTTTCCACTATATATATTTTAGATTTTTCTTATTTGAAAATATATTATATTCACTGAGCACCTACTTTCCCAGCTAGCTACATTTTAGCCTACTAGCTACAGAAACTACTGCTGCTTTCGGCCTTCATACACCCTACATGTAATGTAGGTTGTGTGAAATGTAGACATATATAAGCACTTCCTAAGCATTTCAGAACAAAACCCTTTAGTGTCTGCACCTTTATTCCTTTTGATTCAGTGTGATTCCTTTTCACATCATTAGGCTCCGTTGGATAATCTCTTTTCATCTCACTGGTCTTCAGATTCCTCACTTGATGCAGCTCCAGTCATTAAACAGAGGAATTGACTGGTGGCACTGGAGATTGGAGCTTCTTTCGGAAAGCACAGACTGGAGGAAATTAGATGTTCTCTTTGTGTTTGCTCAATCCATCCTGACTCATCACGACGGTGGTATATTTAGCAGTGGATTCCTGTTTGGCTTCCCTCCCCTGTTCATCATATTCTGCGAGACAGGAAGGAATAATCAATGTCAGATATCATCCAGGAGTTGATTAGTGGCAGAGACACAGAGTTAGAGGATGCTAGGAGTTAGACATGGTGTGTTGCAGCTGGATGAAGGGCTGCTTGGTGTTTGTTCTGTGTTTTGTCTGGCACAGCTGCCTCTATCAGCTGCATGCTCGTTAAATGTTGGGTTTAAACCCGCGCTGACGCCACCCGGCTCTGGTTACTCCTGTGGGAATACCTGCCATTGTCACCGTGAGCCCCTCATAATTCCCCGGAATTAGCCTGAATGGTTGAAGTTTGGCTGGTCAGATAAAAGCTTTAAGAACTGAGCTCTGTCTTCCAGCACATTTGAGGGTTTCGCTCGTGATACGTAATCAGAGTCTCAGATTCTATTGTTCTTCATGTAAACCTCCGATACAGCTGAGGTTTGTTCATTGTGGCCCTGAATAGATTCTGATTCCTCACTGTGAAGGTGGCCAAGTGACCCAATATCCTGTTTGTCAGGGGAACAGAAATATTTCTGATTGTTGCACATCCTGCCAGTCAGTGATCTGTGGCACATCGAGCTGCCGGGCATCAGAGCTGATTTAGCTTATATTGTACAAGCTTGGAAACAATCACACTCTGTACTGTCCTGATGTCAGTGCCAGGGAAGGATTCTGAAGTGTGAGGTTGCTGGCTTGGTTGTCAATATGCGTGGGAGATTCCTGCAAGTTTTGCGCGCACGAGCCACGGGCGTAATCATTCAAAATTAATTATTTGCTTCTCTTTTATGTCCCCCTGAATCTCAGAGCAGTAAAAACCTGCCTGTGTTTTATTGAAGCGAAATGATGGTATAATGTCACTTTTGCTATTAGCCCAGAGTATGTGCATGCCAATTGATCCTGCTGTTGTCATAGCAACATGAACCACTAAACCTCTGCGCAGCTGTTGTTATGGAAGCCCTTGAACAGCTGGGGGGCTATAGCTGCAGAGGGATTGTGGGAAACGGGTCTTTTGGTCCTCCCTTCACACCTTGACCCCAACACTCCTGCCAGTGAAAAGAGGAGGATTTGGGAATCTTAAAGATTTCCATCGGGAGTTTTCTCACCGCCGTTCAGAGCCTATATGATCAGAGGGAAAGTTTGGGCAGGAAGTCGTGAATATTTAATCATTTCTGTGACTTCTCCAAGCCTGCTTTGCCACAAATGCGAGCGGTGAATCAAATGAAACAAATGAAACAAATGAGACTAGATTCTCTCACAGGCTTCCCCTGATGCATCGGAGCATATCCCATTATTGATATGAGCAAATGTCGTACACGGTGCAACAATAAAACAATAGTTTCACAAGAAGCACGACTAGTCTGAGGAGTAGCTCTCTCTGAGTCCAAATCCTTCAGTGATAATAACGCTAAAACATAACTCAAGAGCAAAATCCACCCACTGTTTGATTTCATGTAGAACTCACTGAATGGATGGATCAGGCTCATCGGTATGGGGACCGGATGTTTCTTGGATATATAAGAGACACTCAGATGCTTGACTGAGGTCAAAAGTTTAAATACTATTATGTTAAATGTAATCATATGAGTAAAAGTATAACATTAAAACATTTAAGAAGGATAGAGCCTTTCCTATACTATAAACCCTATCTAAACGTTACAAGTTGTTGAGATGTAGCTCATTTTTATGACTGGAACTGATGATTTTTTTTAATATTACAAATTTGTCTGCAGATTATTTTTCTGGATTATCTTTAATATGTCAGAATAATTGTTTTAATTGGCGTTGACCGAAAGGTCTGGTCAAATGCTGCTTAATTATCAGGATCATTTGCCAAATATGAAAAGAGAAAGAAATTATTTTCAAAAGTCCATCACTATCTTTCCGGTATCAAGGTAATGTATTATTATGTTTCCAAAGAGATGACATTTTCAATGAAATACAATGGCGAAACCAGGAATCCTTATGATTCTAAACTAGGGTATGTTTTACATCTTGTGTACGTTCCACATTTAAGTATTTCTATTGGCTGAAAGTTCTGCCCGTGGCAACCAGAGGCCCAAAGGAGCCTTTTATTGCAATATGTGTTTATGTACAATGGTGCAAATAAAAAAACTGTATATGGAAATTCCGTCAGAGGAGGCACAAACATTGAACAAATTTGAAAAGAAAATCTAAAAATAAATACATCACAAAATAAAGGATATAAATACACAAACACCTACAGGGATAATGTGACAAGATATCATTTAATAAATGTAAAAGCTGGGCAGATTCTAATAGAGAAGAGATGCTTCAAACGACGCTCAAACACTATAAAGTGACTGTTCCTGTGTACCTGTACACATATGTAGGCCGCAGTGTGACTGATGGGGGGGGGGCAGATTGAGGAATGCTAATGTTTCCTCTGTGGCTTTGTGAGGAATACAGTGATTAGACCTCCAGCCCCCTGGGTGGAGCCCCTCGCTGCTGCGGCCCCGCTCTGCTTTACTTTGACGTCAACAGGAAGGTCAGCCGGGTCCCAGAGGGGTCATGGAGGGATGCTGAGGGTGTGTGTGCTGAGGGTGTGTGTGCTGGGGGTGTGTGTGCTGGGGGTGTGTGTGCTGGGCTCAGTATCAGAGACGCTCCTCCAGGATCCCAGACGGGCCGGAGGGATGGCCGAGGGTGGAAGGGGCCGTGGAGCTTAGGGAGGGCTTGAGGAAGGATTACTGAGAGGCTAAAATGTTTTCTTTGTGGCTGAAGGAAACCTAAGAAATGCTCTCACCCAAATCGCCTCTGCTTGGCAGGGAAACTCAAACTACATCCTAAAGACTCTCTCCTTTTCTTGGGCTTTGAGCTGTCATTAGTATCATTACCTTCTTATTCAGAGTTACTATATCTTTCCTATCAAAGAGCCGAATCAAGCAATACTGTAGCTGCATTTCACTCCAGACAGGAGCATGACTGTCAATATGGGGTTGGAAAGAAACCGTGAGATTAATTGCTCTGGATAATTTCACGTCAAATGCATTTGATACACATGATTTTATTTGAACATCATCTGGCACATTCCTTCATTATTTTTTAAGTTCAAATTTGGAAAAATGGCGGACCCCAAAGAGCAATAACAACTTGTACAACAAAAATCATAAAACAATCTTTTAACAAAATATCCTCCAATTTTTTATATCATTGTCTGATCCATTATGTTCAATTCAGCACTTTATTTACAGCTGGAGTGATGAAGGGTTAGGACAGTAACTAACACACTCCCTATGTGTTCCCTTAGAATCAGCATGACAGTGAGATAGAATGCAACATCTTTCTTTTTGTTTGACTTGCCCTGTTTTTATGGAGATTGATAAAGCTCTATGAAGGAGGAGACATGTTTGGGCCCTTTTTCCTAAATCGCCTCAGCTTTCATTCCCCCCTCCCCTCCCCCCTCCACAGTGGGCCTCTGGCAGAACCTACCACACATACAGTCCCAGTGAGCGTCCGTTCAGAGGCTCTGTCAGCACACTCCCACTGTTCAGGAGCAGCTTTAAGCCAAAGATCAGGCGTCCAGCTCTGACTGCTTGATTGAACTTAAATCTTTTCATGTGCGCCATAACTCTCTGCTGCGCCGTGCCCCGTGTGCTCAGACAGGTCGGCAAGGCCACTTCTCCAAAGAATTTCAGTCGCAGCTACTCACAGACCTCCCTGTTTTCACCTGTATTATTGAAATCTATAATCAGATGCTCTTTTCTTGGAGTTGTCATCAACATGATGGATTGATGGTGAAGAAAGTGACTTAATATAAGGGAGTAACAACCTAATTCAATCAAATAAAGCACTTATTAATATCTCTATGCCTGAAAAAGCACTCATTTATACATAATCAAAATGAGTGCTACAAATCTTCAAGAATGTTAGCAGACCAGATTAAGTGGAGTGTAAGATTCAAAAAAGTTTTGTCATAAAGTTTTGTCATAAATGTAACTTTCAACAAAGGTTTGACAACGAATGGACACATTTTATTTGAAGTAATGCACGGATGGTTGATGGAAGTGTGATTGTCTTAGTAATTGTATTAAAACTCTTAGATATATTTACGCTCTGCTAACTGGCTTGTTCCCAAACAGTTTTTGGGCGGATTTGTTTTGTCAAAGTTGGATTAAAAATCTGTGGCTAACAGTGCGCCTGAGGCATTCAATGTTACTCAACACCACCCTGCTTCCTTTCTTTAATGAATATGATCAATTCAATGCATTATCCCAAAAAGGGGTTTATTGATTGAAATTGGGGACTTGTTCAGTCTGGTTGTCTGGCCTACTTATTTTAATTTGTAATGGATTTAGATTTAAACTGGAAAGCAACATTTATCATAGTGGGTGGGAATGATAGACACAAGTACAGAAACAACACCCAGGTTGTACAGTAAAAACTTTTTGAAGCAAACGTTTGACACCATTTAGGTTACATCAAATACTAGCAGGAATGTGTGTGTCAATAAAGTGCACTTACTGAATATAACAATGTTATACAATTATATCTACCATAACTGGACAAATATGTAAATGGCATCGATTTAAATATTAGTTCATTTCCCATGTGAAACTGCCGACTGTTGTACTCGTAATGTTGTACTTGTAATCTACTTCAATACTAATATATTAATTGTATTAATATAAGAAAAGTCGAACAAGTCAACGATATACTAACTGAAACTTTGACTTATTGGAAACATAGGCCTAGCTTCCGTACCTATAGCATCACTTCCTCAGTTATTTGAACCCAAAACAAAAGATTTCCCCTAAACCTAAATGGAACAGAACCGTGTTGAGGGCTGCGTGTCTCGGGTCCGTGTGTAATACCTGGATGATTTGGTGCTGACATGCCTCCATAGGAGCATCATGCTGCCTTCTGTGTTTCTGAATCCCTCTGATCATTCTCAATAGGTTTTGAGATTGGATCTCTTTGGCAAAATAAATAAAATTTTCAATGCTTTTTGAGTCAAGGTTTTCAGTTCTATATTGGATCCATACAAACTTCTACCAAACTGTGCCCCTACATTCATCAGCATATGCAGCTTTCCAGTAACAACATTATTAAAATGCTGGTTGGCTTAAATACTTTCTTCTCAAAAGAATATTGAGAGTTCACTGCCAGGGAAATGGTGTTACAGTACAGTTCTCTTCGACAAAGCTCAGTATTTTGATGTACTAGAAAAAAGTGTCTACATTGGTTTATTTCTGCACCTAATAGTTAACATCCAGTGCAACATGTAGTGCCAACACATAGAGCTCTGTGTCCTTAATGTAGCAAGGTGAAAAACACAGTTCATCACAGATCTGTAATTAAGGTGAGTGTTTATTAAGCAGAATAATGATCTTCCCTTAAGCTTTAGTAAGTGTTCTAGTTGCCAAACCTGAGTGTATATACTTTGATCACACTTCCTTAATCTTAACTATAGATACTATATGCAGATATTGTAAAGAGGGAGAATGTAAAAGAACGTTTATTTTGGATGTTAAAGAAAATGAGTGCTGAACGTAATCCAAAGTGTTACAGAATCGTTCATTGAAGTTCTTGTCTGTTCCACATCATTTTCTGCAGGCTCTAAAACTTGCTATCCTCTATCATCAACAGTCTTTTAACATTAACCCCTTCATGTCATTTTTTGCTTTTGTCAAATTCTGCTTAATCCTAGTCTTTGCAGTCAAATTCTCTGAAAGTCCCCTTATTGTTAAGAGGCTGTAGACAAAATAAGAGCTGGACTGGCTGTAATCTGTTCACAAATAACGGTCCAGTCGACTGCCAGAGGACGTCTGCATACACTTAGCCGTTCGCCTCTTCATACACTCAGGCCAGACTAATCACACAGCCAGTCTCCATGCCCCCCCCCCCCCCCCCACAAAACCTCCAGCACGATTCCCCACCAAGGATTGTTTTACGCTTAATTTTGTTAGACTTAATGAGATTTCACTAATTAAATCTCCTCCCATGGTTGGAGACCCCCCTCCCCTAAATTCCCTTCCCCTTTCACTTACGATCACTCCAGCCTACGGGGTGATTGCTTTTAGATATTTTAGACAAATAAACTTCTCCATGAAGAGCATGGACAGTGTGTCTCACAAGGACAGGCCTGTTTTATTCTGTGGATTTCCAATTTCGCGCCAAGATGCTCCGCTGCACTTGTGATAGCCAATAGGTTTGAAGTGTAAGGGGAGGAAGTTGTTGTTGTGAGAATACTTTGCATCGTGATGTAGATGATGCCGGTAGCTGGAAGAAAATAGTTCTCATTGTCAGTTTTGGTAATGGTGTAAGAGCCATTTAGGGGTATTATAATCTATGGTAAAAATGTACTTTTGGTGAGACAGTTGCATTTCTTTGTATTTTTTTAAATCAATTGAATAATCATGAGTTATTATTTTAAGGTTTATTTTTATTTTTGTATGTTTCTGGACTGCTAAAAGTTTATGTTTACTATTGTTTACGACCTAGTTTCATGATGTAAAGCAGACTCCACACCAGTCAGACTATGGGAAGTCGAAGAAGTTTTTGACTGCACAAGTTCCGCATGCCTGATAGTACTTGTGTTTATCTATTATATCCAGTTAAAAGTTTAGTGGACCGTCAAAATACATGAACAAAACCCTCACGACCCTTGACTACATGGTCTGAATTGAAATGCGAGTCATCGCCTTGTGGACTAAGTGGCCTCGGATGTACTTTTGATAATCGGCCTCCACGCTTCCTGAAATATTTAACACATGAATTACAATATGTTCTTACAGCTCTCTCTGAAATGTTACATTACATCCAAAACAATGACATCCTATTTGAAAACCCCTTCACTGCTGTTGACCGGTTTTGTATTGTGCACAGTAGCTTAAGCTCAAAAGGAAATTCAAGTGACAGACGTCACTGACAAGACGCACACATGTTCTCGTTTCATGATCCCAATAATAATCCCAGCATTAGCTTATGGCAGCGCTAAAAGGGAGGTGCTGAAGGCTGGGACAGTCTCATCTCTGCAGTGAGGCCTTGGAGGTCATTGTTGACAGCAGCCGCTGGCCCTGCTGTCGTGACGGCCCTTTGGGACTGACCGAGACTATTGTGGAAGCCAGGTTCCCGTTTGAGCCCTGGACCCCCGGTGCCAGCTCTGCAACTCCGTTCTTCAGCCAAAAGGTCCACTACACCCTACCCTTTTCCATCTCCCATGCCTCTGTGGCCATTGTAGCCCAGCTCCCCACCCCCAGCCTCATCTCTGCAAACACACCATCCAGCCTCAGATCCGCTGTGCTGTGCCCTTGGTGGGCGAGGTGGCAGCGTGCCCGTCTCATATGGGGGAGCTTCCTTGATGAAGGCCCGCGCTGATCGGGTTTCCCCACCTGTCATTCAGCTTAGGAGGCAGGAAAGGGCGCAACAGTGGTTGTGGGCGGTGGGAGTGAGGGGGTTGATAGGAGAGGTGCCATGGCAATCTGGCACATAGCCTGCAGCCTGCTTTTGTTTCAGGACTGCCTCCCACATTTCCCAAGTAGTCCTTTTAAGGCTCCAAAGCGACATCAGAGAGCTAGTGGCCGAGAGCAGGGATGTGTCTTCGCCAGAAATTCGCATTTGAACACACCACAAAGACCACAACCAGCAGCAAACTGTCCCGTTCTGCGCCTGCGTGAGAGGAAATAACTCAGCAGGCGGCGGGAGTCTGAATTCCTCATTTAAAAAGAGAGAAACATAGGACTTTACAAGCTCATTTCAGATGGCCATGTCTTTGTGAATACATCTGAGTATTACAATGATCAAATCAGATAAAGAGGAATACTGGCGGTGTGTGTTTCCTCTTGACTTCAGTTGTGTGTTGGTTTTCCTCACCAACACCCTTACTTTCCCGTGCAATGATTGGCTTAGACAATCTCACTATATATTATATTTTAAATGAAATACTATTACATACATAGCACATGAAAGACATTTTTTTAAGTGCAGCAAAAATGTACGATTGTTAAATTGTCTCATTTTACATCTGATTACATTCGGACAGATTGTTTGTGGGTTTACAAAATTGACTGATATTTGAAAGTGATGGAACTAAAAAACAGGCACGCTCAGCTGTCGGTAAAAAAAAGTATGAGGCATTGCTTGCTTTTGGGTTCACAATGAAAGCTTTCGGGGATGTGTGTATTTTATGTCTGAACACTCAGCTGACAGTGTGAGGCCCAACAAATCAACAAGAAACGTAAACCTCATTCATGTAAATAAAGGAAACTGGGGGACATGAACATCATTTTCCTCAAAAGTGACGAATGACAGAAAAAGTCGGAGAACCGCTGGTCTACACAAACACATTGCTTGCTAATCCTGCACATTGTTGGACAATACCTAATGATGGGATGTACCCTGAACAATCAAGCAGAATTTCAGTACAACTAAATCTAACTGAATGCACATTGGTCCCAGTGACTAGGAAAACATATATATATTTTGCGTGTAAATCTTTCCGGCATTAAAAGTAAAACCCTAATACCCGAGACCCCAGAAACACACATAGGTGCAAACCAAAAGCTACCAGTGCTTCCTTGAAACACTCCATCTTTTAACAATCTTTGCAATCTATGATTTATAATGCATGAAAGAATCTATTAGGATTTATTCTCATGTCTTGCTAACTTAGACTTAAACAACATCAAACTAACTGGAGCCATAACCTCCTGGCCGCTCACAAAGTAATGTAACCTGCTGTAATCCATCTCACAAACACAGCATGTTGTTACACTTTGGATGCGGCTGGAACGCGGCAATAAAGTGTTTAAGGCCTCATTTAGCCGCACTCATGGAGACACACTCACACAGCGTTCATCGTGAGTTTGAATAGCAAGTTTCCTTGTCGTGAACTACCAGACTGATGTGCTTTAAGAGTTTAACCAAATCAAGATGTCTGAAAGTTCATATTAATCACACCGTCATTACTTTGTAGCTTTGGAATTAGGTTAGATGTAGATGTCACTGATTAACATGATGTTGAGAAATATTTAATGTTATAAACTTTTCAGCATTTTAGCTTATGGTCTTGTCCAATCATGGGTGGTTCTAGGGGAGGTAACAGGGGCCTGTGCCCCTGTAACACTGTGCTTGTGGCCCCCCTCCAAAATAATACATCTATGATAATGCAATTTGTGATATTGTTGCAGCCAATACTGAGCTGGAACCTGGGCCTTAGATAACAGGAATGCGGTTTTTTCAGTTATGTAATTAAATACATTGAAACTAAGTTACTGAAACAAATCTGTTACTAAAACAAATACCAACAAATACTAGGGAATAAAATAAAAACAAAGTTTGGCTGCGTAAATAATGAATTTATTACCCAGAACTGCTTTTAGGTTAATAACAAATGTTAAATAAGTAATTCACACAAATTCTGTTGTAAAAAAAAAAAATAAAGTAAAATGACCAGTACCAGTACAATTGGTCTAGAACCGCCGTTGTGGCAGATATGAAATCCTGGTGCCTTTTCAAGTTGTCTGGATTAATATCACACCATGTTCAGCAAATATTATTTCAGATTCTAAGGCCAGCAAACTGGCATTTATTATCCAGTATTTATCATTTTCTTAGTTGATTAAAATGTTTTAATCGACGATAATTAAAGCAGATTGGAAGGCACCCTGGCATGCTCCAATGTTCTCTGTGTGACCTCTCTGTGACATGAGGCGCTGATGCTCCACGCTGTTATCTTTACTGTGGGACTACCTCTATGCTTAACAATCCCCCCCATCCATCCATATCCATTCCTGCCTCAGCCGGGCACTTTACCCTACCAACCCTAATTGTAATTATGTTGATTTAACTTCGACACATGCGGCTCCCACCCCGTCATCTGAATGGAAGCTTATTAATTTGAACATTTTTTTGAATATTTATTTATTCCCATTTCTCAGGGTCCCTGTCGGCATTTCCAATTACTCTTGTCGTGCAGCTGTAATTGCCTCCATGCTAATGGCCGCCAGACAATCGTGCTAAATGAGGTGAGGCCGAGAGGCTAGGAGCCCGACTTCATTAAGAGCTAATGGGATTTTATAAGGGGGACTGAAGACCCAGCTCATCAAAAAGAGGGAGATGGAAGGCAAACAAAACAGATGGAGGGGGGGAGACAAATCACCACGATTCTAACTTAGCCTGCTCTTTTTGCTGGCACTGATGAAAAATCAGGTTACTCTTTCTCTGCAGGACTAGCGTGATTTAGAGGAAGACTATACTACTGAAAGAGTGAAAAAAAGCTCATTGTTAAGTGTGCATAATCCTGGCTGTCAAACATGGAAGGCCGTTATTTTTACCGCGCACATGTTCTAGGATCCTGTCTCAAGACAACTATCTTGTTCTTGGCAAACTAACAGCTATAAATAAGTATAAATTATATATTTGAGAAGTGAGGGGACAGTCCAGTCCAAATCCTCCCACATATTTCACACTTCGCTTAGACGGAGTGACTAAGATTTGTGCAAACATGGAAGGATGTGAATACATATCTTGAACACAACACGATGCTATAAGAGCACAGCTATCTTACATACCGTCAGTCTGCATGTGGGCTGAAGGCCAGGAACGCCACAATCAGTTCAAACAATCATTTAGAGCTTTTTTTATATATTATTACCTTTACTGGATGATGAATTTAGCTTTAAATTATTTGCAAATATCTTATTTTATTTTCATAATGGTGTTTTTAGTTTAGAGTCTTTACAGAATGAATCTATTCTTACAAGCATTTTAGAAAATATTGGTTTGATATTTCATGTTTTTGAAAATGCAATATATGAAATGACTTTATACAGTATTCCTTTTTACCTCTTCCACACCATGCTCATTGCAGCCACTTTAACAAAGTTCTCCATTCGTTCAGAAGTAATGATCCTGTGCTGATCTGTCTGCCCTTCAACACTGAGAGGCGACCATACATCTTGCGGATAAAGCCTGTTCCTGGAGGAAGATGGTAACATTGTGCTCTGCTTTGCAGCATCAGTTGCCCTGTACTTTAATTTGCCACGACATCTTAAATCTGCAACGTTTTGTCCCCCGTTTGTTTCAGCCCAGTGCTCTTTTTGGCTCCTCCAGATGAGGGGCCAGCAAAATTCTATTACACGCTGAATAAACCAACCTGCTCACCTATGAGCAGCAAGCATGATGGTTGGGTAATGGATACTGTAAAGTGGCTGTACTACTACCATTACCCTGGCATTCCCGGGCTGTTATGTATCTGATAGTGTGTTTATGGCAGCATGGGAGAACATCTCAGTTTTACACTCTCGTGTGTGTCAACTATTAGTTTAGGGTATACAATGACCTTATAGACTTTTTGTACTATTGGCTATACTATAAGACAACATTTAGATGATGTTTTGGAATATCATAGAACCTTCATGTAACATCAAGAGTAATCCTCTGTGAACCAATTGGAATATCATAGAAAACAGTCCGAACTCTTCCTAAATGTAACCGGCCTTTAGCCAGTAAAAGTGTGTAGGGCTGTGAAAGTGACCTCTGTGCCGGCAAATGGGAGTAATGTTCTCTTTAGCGGACAACATGAAAGCAAGAATCACAGATTTGGCATCGATGGTTATTCAGAAATATAAAGCAGCGTTGTGTCTGGACATGCAGACTGTTACGAACTCAGAAACTCAGGGTATAGACCCCAATTGCACGACCCAGGAGACAGAGTTAAAGTATTTGTAAGATACTTTATTTTCAAATAGATGAACAGAAATAAACACTATCTAATCTCTAGATGTAATCGCTCACATCGTGAGGATCAAAAACATCATGGTATCAAGGAGACCATAGGTCTGACCTAGGCATGAGACAAGACGAACTGACGAAGAACACTGGGAGACTGGGGAATTTAAACACAGGATAACAAGACACAGCTGGCAACAATCAGGGGCGGGGCTGGTGCTGATGAGCACGGGAGACACACAAGAGGTAGATAATCAGGAAACCTGGAATGACAGGTAAATGGTGAGTGACAAAACAACACAGGAAGTGGAAAACAATACAACCATAAAACAACATAAAAATGAGACTCTCTTAACATTTCTGTCGGTGCACAACACAGACGAAAATCAGGCCAATTATCCACAGGCTATATGTGATGTGAGGTCAGAGTATTGTTGTTTCACAGAAAGATAATGCAGACTGATGTAACTATATCATTTAAAATAAATGTATTCTACTATGGTTTTTGTATAATTATGCTCTGTTGTGTTCCATTTAATTAACATATAATCCAAATAAGTGTTTGCATTTACAGTTATAAAACTAGGCAAAGTTTGACTGTTTTTTACATTTTTATATTCTCTAAAACATCTACCGTACAGATGGTTATATGACATTTTTAATTAAAGAACTAACTTGAATGAAAAACCTTTAGATACAAAATAATTCTGATTGTTGTTACTGGTAAGATACATACAAAGGGTCTCTTAGGTGCTGTAAACAACACTAACCTATTTATTTGAGGATGCTTGAGGACATTATCAGGATTAAAGAGTAATGCAGAATATAACAAATATTTTTAGAATGCCACACATAATAGTACCTATTACATTTAGTTTTATCACTTTTATTCTGGGACAGGAAATTTCTAATGTCAGCTTTTATTTTTACATTTGTTTATACACTGTATGATAGTTTTTATATTATATGTTTGTTTGTTTGTTTGTTTGTATGCACAGGTTCTTAATATTAAGGCTTGCAGGGCTGAGCTTAGAAAGGTCATTGTGCAGTGCAACTGCCTATGACAATGAAATATCTTGAATCTTGAATGGTATAAATTAATATACTCTAAGAACAACCACACTTTTCAAAACTATAATCTTGAGGGCCACTATTATAATAATCCTTATATTTATTAAAGCGCTTTATCAATGACTCTCAAAGCGCTTTACAAATACACATTACATTGGGGCGACTGTGGCTGCGAGGGAGTGCGGTCGTCTTTCAACCAGAAGGTTGTGGGTTCGATCCCAGCCCATGCAGTCAACATGTCGATGTATCCTTGGGCAAGATACTTAACCCTGAGTTGCTCCCGATGGCATGGCCAACGGTGTGTGAATGTGTATGAATGTTAGGTCCTAGAGTAAGGTACACTGCTCTGTATGAATGGGTGTGAATGGGTGAATGACATGTAGTATGTAAAGCGCTTTGAGGGGTCTTAAAGACTGGATAAAGCACTATATAAGTACAGTCCATTTACCATTTACACATACAGATCATACATACATGTAATGGTCATCTACTGTTGTCAATAATATTTTTGATATTAAATAAATGTCTTAAATATTAGTGTTCCTCCATCAGAGACCAGTAATCAGGTGAGCTATAATGTTACATTATACGTTACTGTTGAGTTTCTAAAGCAAAGAAAACCAACCAACAGTGTACAGAGAAGAAATGAAAGCTGTAGTTAGCTATAGAATATTGAAATGTACATTAACACCAGCTCTTCATTGTGCTGCACAGACTCTTCTCTCACACACACTTTTCTCCAGACTCTTCTCCTTCGGACAGATGTGTGTCACCACCGGGCTGCGGGGTGTTTCTGCTCTAAAATGTCCTCCATGCTCACGGTGGGACCGTAGTGGTGGTTCAGACTCGACCTGGTGCTAACAGCTGTCCTACAGCTGCCTTCTCTCCTGCTCTAAGGGGAAGGGGGAGGGGGGGTTGAAAAACAGTCCCAAACCTCCTGGGTCAGAGCCCTGGTATGGCGTCTCCCTGGCAACCGGAGCTGAGACTGTGGTGGTGTGTGTGTTTGTGTGTACAGTGTGTGTGTGTTTGGGTGCGCGCAATTGGGGGGACGGTGAGCAGCAAAGGATTGTGGGTTAAAGGTACGGAGCTGATCCTTACTTTATCTCTTTTGATCAGACAGTATTCACTTGGTTGTTTGAGACAATGTGGGACAAGGCAGAGGCATTGTGTCACTGTTTCCCAAACACCAACACCAGCACTTTCAGAACGAGATGATTCATTTTGGATCTGTTCTTTCTTCCAACTATCTCCAAGCTTAACACAACGGAAGCTCCCTGAGCACGGCAAGTCGTTGAGAGAGGGAGAAAGAAGAGAGAGCAAGGCCGGGAATGAGAGAGAAGATGGGGGTACGAGGAGAAGGGGAGAAGGGGGGGGGGGGGCTCTGGGGATGGAAAAGCAGGGAGGACAGGGGATGAATGGGAGAGGGAAAGTGGATATGTGGAGATACTTGGCTTTGGCCCCATGAAAATACTGGCTGTCATGCTAACGCAGCCCCCCCCCCCCCTCTCCCCTACACACTGAGATACCATCACTTTAAATATTTCACACAGTGACTACTTGGGAAATAGTTTTTCCCTCTAATATTAATAACAGTGTTTTTCAAAGTTTTTTTTTAAGTAGTCAAACGATGTCTCCCTGTAAAATGCCATGTTATACATAACCTGAAAATACATGAACTTTGACACAAATGCACCAACAGATATTTTGAAAGTTTTAATCATCACTGGTTGTTTTTTTTACTTTGATTTATATCCAAGATACTTTTTCCGGCCAATGTATATTGATACAGAAGTTGCCAAATCCTGGCAATTAACATCTTCAGTGTATTATCACACTTAAACTTCAAATGATAGCGCCCACCAACCTTCTGTGCAAACACATTTGATGAAACAGTTTGAGTTTGTTGTGTTCAGTGAGAAATACTGTGCAGTCTATTACAATAAGCTGAAAAGACAAAAGCACAGTACCAGGTGTTAGCTGTGACACTCGAGCAGTTACTGTGTATTGGCTGATCAATGTGTGAGAGGAGTATCTGTGCTATCTGAGTGTGAATGTGTGTGTGTGTGTGTGTGTGTGTGTTTATGTTCAAGAGCTTGACTTGCAGCACATAGTTTTGTGCAAATGGGTTTTTAATTTGGTCCCATGTTTTCTTAAGGTGCAGCGAGTTTTACAAACAATTTGGAAAGCAAAACATTTAAATAAAAGTAACACATTTAAGATCTAATTTGTCTATATCTTTATGGAAATGTATTTTTTTAAACTACAAATGGGATGAGTTTGAGACAATGAGCACCAGGACACATCAGCATATCATAGATCTTATTTTGTAAATCTGAGAGAATCTTGAATGCCAAAATAAATAAATGAACACATCACAAAACATTTGTTTATAGTTGACTGAACAGCAGGTACCCTATATTGAATGTATTTTTCCTAAGATGCATCCTCAGAATGCTTCCCCGGTGATGCCTGCATGCTTTGAGGGCGTGTGCACAGGCCAAAAACAAATCTCATGTTAAAAAAGCAGAATGTTCTGCATGATTTCCTATCTCTGCTTCCTCCCCAGCCTAGACACATGAGTTGAAACATGAAACACCAGACACACAGACACATATTTAAATGTGATGCATTCTCCCTCTCAGTCACAAGTGGGCCACTTTCGGCCACCCGATGACAAGAAAACACCAAACATAGAGGGACTGGACCTTGTTTCCATAGAAACAGACCTCATGCGAAAAGGTCACTGTCAGAGGTTTTTCTTAGAAAAAAGCAGAAGGATTATAGGAGTGGGGGAGTCATACAAGAACAAAAAACGGTTTTATTATTCATTTTTATACATTCCTCTTTCCCCTCAACGGATATTCTAACAATGATAAAAATGTAGAATTTAAATAGCGCAATTACATGGCTGCGAATAGAGAGCCCCCTCTCTTTTTATTATTATTTCTTTATTGTCTTTTGAAGTGGAGAATTGAAAAGGGAGAGTGGTGGACAGCCTGAGCTTTGTGTTTCTGTGCAGATACGTCGCCCGCTGCCCCCTCAATCACTGGCAGTTCCTCCTCGCTCCCCTCCCTCTCAAGTCGTTTTAATTAAGTCAGTCTCACTGGCATGGTAGGTAAAGATAATTGGAGAGGGTTTTTGGATGCCATTTACTCTAAATGGCGGCTGTTTCTTCCCATTTTCTCTACTTTTCTCGACTCCAACAGCTTCTCCCGCCACCCCCCCCCCCCCCCCCCCCCCACTTCCTCTCTTCATCTCCTGGCAAGGAGTTACCTATCTTCCCTTTCTTTCCACTTCCATCTTATATTCAAACGTGAAATGTGGATTAACTTCTTCTGTGCGGAAGAGGGGACGACTTCCAGGGAATTGCAAATTATGGCCAACACTGCAATTTACTGGAAATGAGGAGGTTCTTTGAACTTTCCTCCTTTGAAAAAGTTTGTGTCTTCTTGTTGCGTAGGGACGCTCTGCTGAGGATAATGGTATAGAAACATCTATGCTGTGCCTTAATGAAAAAGTAACAATCTTGAAAACAAGATGCGCTTTGATTCGAATCTTCATTTGTGTGAATGACGTGTCGAGGAATGCTTTGAAAATCAGGCATTTTTAAATTGCACATTGTCAATGAAGTCCAGAGTGGTATTTATGTTCCCCTCTTACTTCCATATGGCTCTGTAATGTAAAAGTAAGACACTTTGTGTTTATTGATTACTTGTAATACGATGCACTTCAGCACACTATCTCTAAATGAACTGCAGAACATGGGGTAACATTGTAGGACTGTGAAGCAAATGTAATGTATCATATACACGCTGCATGATTGATAGGCCAAACTAAACAGAGTGAGAGGTGGAAGTACATGTGTCCATACTTATCCATGTTAGCAGCACCACCAAATGTTCAATGGTCCATTATGTATGTCAACTGTGTGGGATTTGTCGGTGTGAGTGTCAAGTGTGTGTGTGGGGCTCCCTCTATCAATCAGGTAGGGCCGGGCCCTGCTGCTGAAAGGGGGCTGCAGCGGGCCACCCATCCAGCCGGCGCTCTGGGGAGATCCAATGTCCTTAGTGCCTTAATGCGCTCCAGATGTCCCTTCAGCCTGGAGAGAGAGAAGGGGGGGCAACAGAGAGGGAGAATGTGAGGCTTTAGTGCCTCAAAGTAGACCTTGATCTGCATGCCTCATGGACTGTAGCTCTGGTTTGTCAAACGTTCTCAACGTTCATGTTGAGGCACCTGCAGTTCTGTGTTTAGAGAGATATTTCACCATTTAAAACCTGACGAGGAGTGTGTTTTTTGCAGTCTAGTGTGGCTTTATCTTCTCTGCTAGTCTTTGTGTAACAACAGTTCTTTACTTATTTATTTATTTAATCATTTATTTGGCATGGGACAATGCACAGTAATGAGAGTCCATGGAAACATTTATAAAAAAAGCTAATACTTTTAAAAGACTTAAAATTGTCAAAACTCAAGAAATTGTGTTTATCAATGATGGTACAGTGGTGGTATGAATGTGGCTTTCTGTCAAACACCTTGATAGCTCTCTTGTACAGCTGTTCTATGGGTTTCAGGTGTGTGGCACAAGCAAACGACCAGTTTGTCAAGCAGTATTCAATGTGGGATAGAATCATACAGTGGAGGTATGACTTTGCAGCATTGACAGTTAAGAATGGTCTCATTTGTTTAAAATGTTGCAAGTTGAATTTAATGGTATTGGATAGTTTCTTAATATGTTTCTTAAAAGTGAAGTTCGAGTCCAATATTGTCCCCCACTTCAAGATACTTGAAGTGGGGGACAAGTTCTATTTCTGCTCCGTTTAAAAACTTTAACAATTATGTTGCACTGGTCACTTGAAGGATTAAGTGTAAGGTATTTATGTGGACGGCAACATTTGAAATATATTCTTAGTGTTGACCTTATATGTTCTGCCCAATTTTTCCTTTGTTCCATTCCCAGTTGTGTCTTTTTAACTTCTGGTCGCTGTTGCAGGCTTTGGTGAACTCAGGTTAGAAGTATAATTGGTAAAAGTTATAATAAATAAGGGAGTCAATTATATGGCTCAGGAGGAAATGTGCTGCTCTGGATAAAAGCGTTAGATGTCTGTTAAAAAAATACAATATTTTGATCAAAGTAAACTGCTGCATTATGTTACAACTTGCTCAACTAGCTTGCTGTGCGTGTTACAGTATCACAGCTCTATAATAAAACTGCAAGAGCATTAGCTTTACTTTGCAGTATGATTATACATGTCCCTGCTTCCGGTGTGGAGTCAGACCATTTCCTTGTTGGTGAAAAACAACAGGTTAACAAAAGCAGATTGTAGAAAGCAAACCAATCAGATATTGAGTCTATTATTTTCATATGCTGCACTGAGTGGAATCAGGTTCTGAGCAGGGTTTGATTGTGAGTTTAGAGGTATTATTCAGGTACCCTCACTGTCTCATTGGGGTAAAACAAGTTTCACCAGAGTCCTGTCTTACCAGACACGGATATTAGCCGCTGAGCTTATGGCTGCTAGCTTTGGCCCCAAAGACGTGCACATCGCTATTCATACAGTGTGCAGTGGTCATTTAGTATCCATCACATTGTCACTATTGCAAGGACAATCCCTCATTCAGATGTTTTCCTCTGTTGCATTCTTTTCAGAATTGTCTCCTGTAACGACTCCTTTACCTCCAACATGACCTGGCACTCCACATTTTACTTTTCCCGTCCACCCTAACATATGTTTCTGTGCTACTGCTACATCCTTTCTACCAATTTCCCTTAATTTCAAGATCTCCAACCACCCACTCTCTTTTCACAGTTTCCCTTCTCCTCTCCTTCCCTCTTTTGCTTGTGTCTCTTTATCCCTGCTGTCCACCTCTCTGTCCATCCTCCATGCCACGCATGCTCCAAGTCTCTCCCCATGGAATTTCAGGGGAAATTTGATATGGGATTGTTTGGTGTTTCCAAGAATTCCATTCGGCTGCTCGCTCTCTTTGCCCCCTGACTCGAAGACAAACAGAGTCCATCCAGCCAAGAACAGCAAATACTATGGTGATGGCCTCATTATTTGTCTTCACATTCAATGACGTTTATTAGGTGGAAAAAATGCTGGGGCAACAACTACTTGCAAAGATTTAAACAATTTCACAATTTGAAATACACATCAAATTTGACACAAGCGATAATCTGATTGAGCCATGTTGTCTTTGATTGGTTATTAATCTGTTAAATTATCACGTGTATGCAGTTTGGGTTGCTTTGCTTTTAATCGTGGAGTGTTGTCCCTCTGCTTTCGGTAATCCTCTCAGAAAGATGCTTTAGATTCTTAAAGCCTGTCCGGGACCAGGTACCTTCTGCTGAATATTAAACACAACAACCTCTGAACATTACAAATATTCACCTCAATTCAATCTGGAACCTCTCTCATACAATAATAAATACAAAGTGTGTGTGTGTGTGTGTGTGTGTGTGTGTGTGTGTGGGGGGGTGTGTGTGCTTGTGTGTGTGTGATGGATCGTTGGAGCTATGTGCAACTCAAGGCATGCTCGGACGGGAGCTGCCTGGACGCTGCAATCATGTTGCGCCCACTATCCGTGCTGAGTGTGCTGACTTTTCCCACAATGTCCCACTGTCTGGCTACCTGCATAAAGTCAAGTGCTCGGCGCAGTTGTCGGCGTAATGTGGCTCATTGAAACAGCTCCTTATATCCGTTGGCGCAGCTAGCTGGCACCAGATGCTAACAACAACAATACACGTAAGGTCTCTCTCTCCCGCCACACATACACACATCCTCCCGGTCCTCCCGATGGCCAGTCGGTGCCTGCCGGTGAGCGTGGAAGCGTGGTCTGCCGCAACGGACGGCAGGAGCGGGGCTGTCAGCATCAGCTTGTAGATGGTATTTTAAACTCGATGCGCTCTGAAACTACGGGGCGGCCGAGGACAACAAATACACATGCGTTAATCGCGTTAAAATAATTAGTGGCATTAATTTTTTTTTGCGTTAACGCGTTATTAACTTGACAGCCCTAGTTTATAGCAATATCCAGAGGCTAGCTACGAGGTGTTTATTCTCCCCACACGTTCCTCTGCCAGTCACAGACTAATTTCCTCTATTGGTATTTCAGAGGACTCTAGCTTGACTTTCTGCCTGTCTCTCTGTCTCACTTCCTTCTGTATCTTCGGTTTTGGATTGACAGCACTCTCATAATCATTACATTCAAACTTTTTCTTCTGGGTCATCTGAGTGATCCAGGTGATTTTTGTCTGTTCAGTGTGAACAGGAAGTACTGATACCCAAAGCAGCAATGGAGCAGTTTCAGGATCAGGTGCCTTGCTCATGGATACCTCGGCAGCACCCAGGAGGCGAACTGACACCTCTTCAGCCACCAGTCAGCATTATTTGGTCCATTCATGGCTTGTTTTGGCAACACTTCCCAAGCCAAGTCACATAGTCTCTAGGCCACTGTCGTTAACCATATATATTTTATAAGTACAGATGTCAGTAAAAAACAATGTTTAACAGTCTAGACAAGTCTGGCTTTAATTTTATCTGACCAGCTGACATCTACAGTAAACGGAATTAAAAACGTGTAGAAGTAATAATAATAATACATTTTATTTTTAGGCGCCTTTCATGACACCCAAGGACACCGTACAATTTGTTAAAAAAAGAAAGAAAACGCTCATAGGCAACAGAACATGATAAAAACACAAACAGGAAATCATGGAGGAGACAGTCAAGTGGACACAAATGAAACATATAATGGGGAGCACTACAGTGAGTAGGCAGATTTTAACAGGTGGGTTTTTAGTTGGGATTTGAATATGGTGATTGTGTCTGACTGTCGGATGTGCGGGGAGAGGGAGTTCCAGAGTCTGGGAGCAGTGCAGCTAAAAGCCCGAGCACCCATGGTGACGAGGTGTGGGGTGGGGACGGTCAGCAGACCAGCAGAGGAGGAGCGGAGGGAGCGAGAGGGGGTGTACTCTTGAAGAAGGTCAGCCAGATAGGGGGAAGCCATGTTATGTAGGGCTTTGTAAGTGAGCAGTAGGTTTTTTGAAGTTGATACGGGATTGTATGGTAACAGCAGGTTTTTATTAAACAGATTGAAATTTGTATTCTTCTTTCTTATTCGTATTACAAATATACAGTCTATTTGTAAGCATAACACGCTGAACAGTTTGCTGCAAGTAACCTCGCCATACCTCTACCAAACAAGATGATGTGTTCACTGCCTGCAGTGCTGGAATCAGTGGCGGTTCGAGACCAATTTCAAATTTTAACAGAATTTTAGTCAATGAATTAGTTACAATTATATTTGATTATATTGTTGAAAAGAAAATAATTTCTGTTATTCCGACCCAAATTACATCACAGTCTTTGGTGCATCACTATGGATGGGGTCCGCCCATGCCTCAAATGCACATGTGTTGCACATGGCAGTGTGCAGCCATCCTGTGGTTCTGCCGGCCTGCAGCAGCTTTCTGCCTCCTCCCTCCAAGAAAAACTCACACCTTCTCCTCCCCGAACAGATATTTGCTGACACTAACACTGCAGAAACACAGGCAAACAGAGACAGCCAACCACCTGCTAATCCTCATTAATCCCCCACCTCTCCTCAAATATTCCCTTCTGCTGATCTTCTTGTGAGGGGCTGCAATGTGCATGTGTGTGTTGGTTGTGTTGGTGGGGGTAACAGGGCCTTCTGCAGATGCCTGGGACCACCATAAGTTATATTTCTCTTTCTCTTTGGTAGAACATTTTCACTTTTCAGCATATTCACACCTACTCAGGAGTTTAAGAGATTTCAACCTCAAACAGCAGCCGTGCAGCCCCCAGGGGGGTGGGGGCTGCGTCGAACATGGGGGTTCCCCCACAGCTCTCAATGGAGTTCAGATACTTGCAACCTGTTCACATGTTCAAAAGGCATGCTCCAAGACATAATGAAAACATTATTACCTAGGGGTCATTTCCTTTGTAAATAACTGTAACAAAAGGTGCACATCTCCTGAATACAATAAAGACATATTTGCTGCACATTATAGCCAGTTTTAAAGGTCCCATGTCATGCTTTTCTGGTTATTACCCGTCCCCTTGTGTGTTATGTAGCTTGTTATGCATGTAAACGGTCTGCAAAGTCACAAACCCTCAAAGTACACCCTGTAGCGAATACAACTCTAACACAGAAAAAGACGTGTCTATGCTGCCCCAGAACGCCTCGTTGGAGATTTTCTTTTTCCATTTTTTCCTTCCCGGGAACCAAGTGACGTCACAACGATCCAAATGAACAAATCCGCGGAGCTCTTCACACACACACACTCAGCCAGCCTTGTGTTTCTCAGCTACCGCTCCGCGGATTTCTCAGCCTGGACTCAGTCTGAGACACCGGGACAAGGCGAGGCCCGGCCCGGGTCCGGTCCGAGCACACACACATACCCACAGCAAGGCTGAGAGCACTGGGATAATCACCGGTGCTGCCGGGACAGGTGTTCCCAATGAAACAAGGGCTGGTGTCGGCAGTACCCTCGGCGTAGCAAGTGTCGGCGGGACCCCCAACAGGACAGGATATGGTGTTGGCAGGAAATCCGGCGGAGCAGGTGTCGGCTGGACCCCCAACGAAACAGGTGTTGGCGGGACCCCCGGCAGGACAGGTGTCGGCGGGACCCCCAACAGGTCAGGTCACGGAGTTGGCAGGACTCCCAGCGGAACCCCCAACAGAACAGGACATGGGGTTGACAGGACCCCCGGCAGAACAGTAGTCGGCAGGACCCCCAACAGGACAGGACACAGAGTTGGCAGGAACCTCAGCGGAATCCCCAACGAAACAGGACATGGTGTTGGCAGGACCCCCGGCAAGACAGGTGACGGCGGGACCCCCAACGGAATAGGACATTGGGTTGGCAGGATCCCCGGCAGAACAGTAGTCGGCAGGAACCCCAACAGGACAGGAAATAGAGTAGGGACTTGAGTAGGGACTCGAGTAGGGACTAGAGAAGGGACATGATATGGGACTTGAGAAGGAACTCAAGAGGTGACTTGAGAGGGGACTCGAGAGGGAACTCGAGAGGAGACTAGAGAGGTGACTCGAGAGGGGACCTGAGAAGGAACTTGAGAGGGGACTCGAGAGGGAACTTGAGAGGTGACTTGAGAGGGGACCTGAGAAGGAACTTGAGAAGGAACTTGAGAGGGGACTCGAGAGGGGACATGAGAAGGAACTTGAGAGGGGACTCGAGAGGGGACCTGAGAAGGAACTTGAGAGGGGACTCGAGAGGAGACTCGAGAGGAGACTTGAGAAGGGACTTGGAAAGGGACTCGAGAGGGGACTTGTGTCGGTCGGCACGCTGACAGGACACGAGGAGCTGGAGTCGGCCAAAACGCCAACAGGAGACGAGGTACTGGAGTCGGCCGGTACGTCGACAGGACACGGGGAGCTGGCGTCGGCCGGAGAGCAAACAGGTGACGAGGAGCTGGAGTGGGACGGAACGTCGACAGGACACGAGGGACTGGAGTGGGCCGGACCACCAACAGGACACGAGGGGCTGGAGTGTGCCGAACCACTGTCATGACACGGGGGGCTGGCGTCGGCCGGGGAGCCAGTACTGGAGCCGAAACTGGAGCCAGAAACATGGCTGCTGGGGCCAGGGCTAAGGCTGGAACCATGGCTGTGTGGGCCGGTTCTGGAGCCGGAACCATGGCTGCTGGGGCCGGAACTGGAGCCGGAACCATGACTGCTGGGGCCTGTACTGCAGCCCAAAGCATGGCTTCTGGGGCTCAGGTTGCTAGCCTGGCCTTGCGACGCCTTCTCTTAGGAGCCTTTTGGAGGCTCCGTGGACCTCCAAAAGCCAGACGAGTACCCGAGAACGGATCCTGGACAGGAGCAGGAAATGGGGAAAAAGAAGGGGCTGACTCCAGACAGAACACACCGAGACGTATGGTGTTGGGTTGGGAATTGGGAGGCAGGGGGCTAGCATGCCTGGGGCTAGCAGGCCGGGAATCACATGTCGGGAGGAAGTCCATAATCCAGCCAGGTAAGAAATTCGATAAACATGGCTTCTCTGTAGCCATCTGGTACGCCTCTGCCAGAGCAGCCTCTTTCTGCTGAACACTGGACGCTCCCTTCCACCTACCATAGCAGCAAGCCAAAGAAAAGGTACAACTAAGTAACTCCACCTCAAATGGATCTGCTGGGCCCATCTTTGGTTAGATCCTTCTGTCAGGGTAGAGCGAAGCAAACAGGACCCACATGCAGATTTCACAGAATATTCCTTTATTTCAAGGTTCACTAGAAACAAACAGAACTCTTCCCCGTGAACACAGTCAAGACAAACAAGGGTCTAACAATGACAGACAGAAAACCCAGAATTTAGGACTAATCAAAGAAACAAGAGACAGGTGAGGAGGGAGGAGAAAACACAGGGGCACCAGATGAACACAATGAGGAAATCAGGTAGGATGGAACAGGTAGGAGGGGACACACAGGAAACCAAAGACAGATCTAGACAAGACAAAACACAACACACTCAGAAAACCAAAGACAGATCTAGACAAGAAAAAACACAACACAGACAGATCGTGACACTCAGAGCCTCAGAATACTGAAATCTGTATTTTTTAAATTTATTTTTCCTTCTAATTTTATATTCTTTTCTAAATAACACACTGTTATTTTCTCAAGCTTAACACACAATTATCCTTGTTTTTATTTATTTGTTTAATTCTATAATCTCTGGCTTTTTTGCCGTCCATCAGGAAGTGAATTTCAAAATAAAGTAACAGGAAACAGACGTAGGCCTATATGGGACATTTCGAGCATCATTGCGATACACACCCACTGCACTGATCACCCAAGATCCTCAGCTATGGTTTAAGCTCGGTGATTGGATTTTTTAGCCGCAATGCATGTTGGGATATGGTGTTAATGCGATATGAAATCCGAAAAACATTTCGGAGTTTAGACTATCCAAAACTGGACTCGAACGGGACCAACCCCCCCCCCCCCCCCCCCAGAACTACACATGCTGCCTATTGTATTTGGCAAAATGTTCTATGGGACGTCTCTACTGGGAACGTTTTCGTTGTTTCCCACAATTAGAAGTTGCCAGTATTAAACACATTGGTGTTATCAAATTTAAAACATATAATTAATAAATGGGTGAACATCGCTTTTATCCATAAAGGGCAGCATTAATATATACCCACATGACAGCTCATTGTTACTTTGTAATTCCACTCCACTACAATTCAGAGGTTAACCTGGTATTTTTAGTCCACTTATTTTAGTTACTTTGGAGATTCTGATTAATGATGTGAAATATAAACAACCCTTAAAGCAGACTTTAGTTACACCTGAGTAAAATTCAGTGAAGGTGATTGTCAAGTGCCAACAATCAGGAGAGATATTTGATAGTTGGTGCTTGAGAAGACTAAACATTTATCTGCATATCTCTATAAAGTATATTCATTACTCGTTATTCTCTACTAAAATGTAATTAAAAACTGTATATAATGGCTATTTTGCACATCCCTTTCAAGATTTCAAGATTTTCAATGGTTTATTGACATATCATATACACAACAACGGTGAAGTTATGCAGTGAATGAAAAACTTGGGTCACAGGTTCCTCAACATTGCATTAGAAGACTAATCCATATGTGTGTATACCTCCACCATTAAACTGTCAAATTCTGCACATTTCTTATACTATCTACGTACATAAGAGTATGATTCATATGTATAATATCAGTTAAAATAAGTGCTTCAACATTGCAGGAAAGCAATATATTAGACGTTAAGTACTTTGTCAGGCTTAATATTTATCTGTAGCTACCCCCAAAGATTTTTCTTACTTAAAAGAAGACCATAACCTAAAGTATTCTTTAATGTTTGAATAAAGGTTAATTAGTTTTTCTGTTTTTCACATCCTCCTATTAATATCTTTGTACATCCGTCACTAAACTGTTTTATTCTAGAGATCACTTACAGTATATTCTTGATTTTCTATATTCTATATTTCTATCACTGATCTTCTACTTTCCCCCTATTTTGTATGTACTCTTAATATTTCTTTCATCAAATATAACATATTAAAAAAATTATTCAATAACGTGCTTCAACCACTAGGCGGTGAACACAAGGTACACACAGCATACAATGCCATAATAACTTTGTATTATTAGTATAGGACACTTATGTATGTATAACATCTGAAGATGTGTAGTTTTATTCATGTTTTCACATAATTTTCCAGGATATTATGCTCTTGGATAAACTTCACGGCATTGGCCTTGCTAATAATACAGTGTTATGGTTTAACTCGTACCTTCGCAATAGAAAGCAATGTGTAGTTGTTAATGGAAAACAGTCTGACCTGTTGATCCAACAAAAGGGTGTACCCCAAGGATGAACTCTGGGCCCACTTCTGTTCTCTATTTACATAAATTATGTATCTTCTTGTCTCATTAATTGTCGTACTCACCTTTATGCTGATGACACTGTCATATATACATCTAAATCTGACTTTTCACAAATTCAGATCTTTCTTCAATCGGATTTTAATATCTTACAGGACTGGCTATCACACAATAAATTACTGCTCAACAAAACTAAATCTTATACTTGGTCTTTGGTACCAAGCAGAAGCTCAAATCCAAACCTAATGTAGTAATGAAATGAAAGGATGGCACTTCTCTGCATAAAGTTGATGGCTTTAAATATCTTGGTGTATGGCTAGACTCTGAACTTTCATTTAAACTACATATAAAGCATGTAATACAAAAAGTCAATTACGCAATCGGTGTCTTACACCGCTCTCGCAAATGTTTTACGCTCAGTGTCCGAAAGAGAATTGCTTCTCAACTTCTTCCGATTATGGACTATTGTGATGTTGTCTACCAAAATGCACATAAATCAGATCTTGCTCCACTCAACATAGCCTACAATAGACTGTGTACACATCACTGCACAATGTATAACCAACTTAAATGGCCTTCATTAAATGTAAGAAGACACACACATTGGCATAAGCTGATATTTAAATGCATTCATCTTAACTATCCCCCTTATTTAAAGCATTATGTTGTACCCTACTTACCAAATCATCAAGTTAGACACTCTGTCCAGGTTCATTTCTCTGTCCCCTCTGCAAAAAAATTGATTGGCAGAAGAGCGTTCATGTTCAAAGCCCCAACAGACTGGAATACTTTACCTGCTGCTATTAGATCTCTTGCATCATTGGGTATTGTTAAATATGTATTCTCATCTCACTTTCAACTGGTCTGCACTTGTTATTGATACAACTGGTGTTGATGAAGCTGATCTGCTCGACTGGCCCTCAAATTGTAATGATTGTAATGATTGTATGTATTACTTGAATTTTACTTAATAGACTGCACGTGGTTTTTCTTGTGTGTCATGTTTTGCTTTTTGTCTTTTTGTTTATGTATGTCTGTAAGTTGTTGCTATTGTTGGGACCCCCTTGAAAACGAGATGGTGCATCTCAAGGGGTTTATCCCAATAAATACAATTTCTATATATATATTGCTATATTATTTCACATGTTTTACTTCTACACATTATCTGATTTGTAAAACATCATAGACAGAAAGGTATACCCGTCGTTTAATGTTAAGCTATTGAAATTCTGAATCCATAGATGTGTCTCCTATCACCCAAAACCCCGGACTATTCTCTCAACTCAGTATTTACATTTTTATATTCAAAGAAAATCAGTAATATCTTTCAGCTGTGCAGGTGTAAATATAACCTATAATATAATCTACCAATTGGATCAAATATAAAAGTCAGCCGAATTAGTGTTGATACTGCGAGGAGACGTATTGTGTGAAGAGAAATGGAAGATGTTGTTTAATTGCTGATATATTTATGATCTACGTCACGTATTCAGTTTCGGTGGCAGTTCTTCCTCTTTGTCTAGAAGTCTTCTCAGCAGGGCTCTATAAATAAAGAACTACGGCAGATATGTAATATTTAATGCAGCCGAACCGTGTATTACAATGCCGTTATGTGATGACTTTCAAAGAGAAAAGCAAGCACACTCGGAATAAAGTATTATTTTCTTTTTTTTTAAATGTTTTTCGGATTTCGTATCGCATTAACACCATATCCCAATGTGCAGCAATTGGCTTGGTATGGAAAACGTCTAATTCCCGCCTTTCACATCATAAATCATCGTCATACTGTATTCAGTGTAAAGGCACTTGTTCAATCACAAAATATAAGAAAGATTAAACTATCTGAAAATAGCAAAATATAAAGTTCTTTATTTAAACAATTTCATCCTCTTCAGCTTTTGCATACACCCCTTTTTTCAACTAATGTCTAGCGCCATTATATCGGTCTGTTTTTATCTAACTGTTCATGTAATCTTTTGACTACGTGTCTGATGTAATTTATGAATCTCTGCTGGTTATAGTAGATATGGTACACCCCATCCACATTCTTGTTGATTGTGGGACAGAGGAATATTAATTCAAAACCCGCTGATATCTGGATTCTATCTTAAAACTCATCAGGAGGCACCCTAATGCTGTCTTCAGCTAAAAACTCCCTCCTGGGACCATTTAGTTCTGCTGTCTGTGGGGTGTTCTGTGAGTATGGTTCATTTAAGATTGAGTTACAGCCCTTTGATTGTTCATTAGATCTTCTAGTAACATTTCATAATTTCACATGTGAAACACATGCTCATTCATTTACACCTTTTCTCATAGCTAACTGGAAACTTTATTTTTTCCAAATTAGCTTTCATAGTTTCAAGTTAACATTTTACATTATCAACATTACTTTTACTTTTCCTACTTAACTAATCTTCACTTTGTTTCAATCAATCAATCAATGTTTATTTATATAGCCCAATATCACAAATGTTACATTTGTCTCAGTGGACTTCACAGTTTGTACAGAATATCAGTATGACAATACGACACCCTCTGTCCTTAGACCCTCACATCGTAAAAAAAAAAACTTCCAGAGAAAACCCACAGTTTAAAGGGAAAAATGGGAGAAACCTCAGGGAGAGCAACAGAGGAGGGATCCCTCTCCCAGGACGGACAGACGTGCAATAGATGCCGTGTGTAAATTGAAAAGATAATACATTTGCAACATAGGTAGTCCAAATGTTTGGAAATGCATGTGTGTATAATAGGAAGATGAATCCACGAGGATATCCATCCAGGACTTATGATCCAGGACCACAGCCACGACTCAAGATCCAGGACTCGCGATCCATGACACAGGACCGCAGGATCATCCATGACTCCGGATCCCGGTGTATATAGACACCAAAAAGAAAGAAATTTGGGGAAGCTGGGTTAATCGGAACATGAGAGTACAAAGGTATAGACAGAGAGAAGGAAGAAGTAAGATGTCCCCCGACAAACTAAGCCTATATCAGCAAAACTAGGGGCTGAATCTAATCAGCCCTAACTATAAGCTTTATCAAAAAGGAAGGTCTTAAGCGCACTCTTAAAAACGGATAGGGTGTCTGCCGCCCGAACACAAACTGGAAGCTGATTCCACAAAAGTGGAGCTTGATAAGAAAAGGCTCTGGCTCCCATTGTACTTTTAGAGACTCTAGGAACAACCAACAAACCTGCATTCTTGGAACGCAATGCCCTAGTACAGGGGTCTGCAACCTTTTTGAACAAAAGAGCCATTTTGCTCCTTTTTCCAAAACATTTTTTTGTCTGGAGCCGCAAAACATATTTCATAGCTTGATAGCTAATAAAGTTGTATTTATTGTTATATCAGACAAAAACTACAGTTTTTTTGCATTTATTAGGCTATTTATTACATTATATAAAACTGTTTACCTCTAAAAAGAAACAAAGAACTCCTATAAGGAGAATTAAAAAGAATACACAGGCCTACTTTAAAATAAATTAAACACAGCACTTGGGGAGTCCTCTGCATATTTGAAGGAAAACAAATATTATTAAAATGGGCCCACTTTGAAATAAATAAAACATATAGCTGCATCCTAAAAATAGTTAAAGGTAGGGTAGGTAACAATGGAGAAACCAGCTCGAGTGCGCTAGAATTTGAAAATACACAACCGGAAAAAATATGCCTCTTCCTTCAGACTTCCTCACAGAGCCCCTCCTCCAACACACACGAACGCGCACATGATCAATGAGGGCACGAGATAAATGTGTGCACAGATGGAAGGCTGACAGGCTGACAGGCAGGTAGGTCATCCAGTTATTTTAGCCGGGCCGGCTCAGATGATTGGTCGTGCTTTTTACAGCGCTACGGCTTCCAGAGATTAATTTTTGTATGTATTTATTGTCAAAGCATTTAATATATTCATTGCTATCGGGATGTTAAGAGCATTCCATGGAATATAACAAAAAGTGTTTTCTGAAATAAATTACATACCCCATTGAATTATGACTGAAGATCGTCAGCTGTCTTCCTCTCCGTGTTGTTCCCGTTGTTTCTCGATACGTAAAGGCTGCAGTGCAGCACCTTTGACAACTTCTCTCTACATATCAAACATACCGGTAAACCAGCATCGTTTGCTGTGAATGCATATAACTCTGTCCACACAGAATTAAATCCTGTGTTCCTCCGGTACTTTTCTTTGATTTATCCATAGTTCGCTCATCGAGCCGGGGGTCAGGTTATTCACCCGCAGGAAAAGGCGCTCGCGCGGGACCGTAGCAGGATGTGACGCATATTTTAGTTGACCTAATTAAAACCGTTTTGTTTTTTATTTATCTGTCACAGTATCACCTCAAAATACAAGATACGAAACATTTTCAACCGTGCAACAAAATATAAATAGTCCTACAAATACTTTTATTTTATTTCCTTCTTATTTTTTGTCTAAGCTCAAGGGAGCCAGAGCAGAGGGCTTAAAGGGCCGCATGCGGCCAGTGGGCCGCGGGTTGCCGACCCCTGCCCTAGTAGGACAATAGGGTATAATGAGTTATTTAAGGTAAGATGGCTCCTGCCCATTAAGGGCTTTGTAGGCGAGAAGAAGAATTTTAAATTCTGTCCTGTGTTCTATAGGGAGCCAGTGTAAGGCAGCCAGAACAGGAGTAATGTGGTCCCTTTTCCTAACTCTAGTTAGTACACGAGCTGCAGCATTTTGAATCAACTGAAGCGACTTGACTGACTTCTTGGTACACCCTGATAATAAGGAGTTAAAATAATCCAGCCTTGAAGTAACAAATGCAAGGACTAGTTTCTCTGCATCGTTTTGAGGCAAGATATGCCTTTTTTTTTTGCAATGTTACGTAGATGGAAGTAGGCGGTCCTTGAAATTGATTTTATGTGGGTGTTAAAGGATAAATCCTGATCAAATATAACACCAAGATTCCTTACAGTCTCACTGGAGGCCAAATTAATGCCATCCATAGTTAGTATATCTTTAGATAATTTGTTTCGTAGATTCTTCGGGCCAAGTACAATAACTTCAGTTTTGGTCATGTTTAACATCAAAACATTTAAGGTCATCCACGTTTTTAAGTCCTTGAGGCAGTCTTGAATTTTATTTAGATGATTAATTTCATCAGGCTTGATTGATAAATATAGTTGAGTATCATCCGCATAACAATGAAAGTTTACAGAATGATTCCTTATAATATTGCCTAACGGAAGCATATATAGTGTAAACAAAATAGGTCCAAGCACTGAGCCCTGTGGCACTCCATGGCTAACTTTGGTTTGCATGGAAGATTCATCGTTGACACGTACAAACTGAGAGTGTTCAGATAGATAGGACCTAAACCAGCCTAAAGCAGTTCCCTGTATGCCAACTAAGTGCTCTAGTCTTTGCAATAGGATATCATGGTCGATAGTATCAAATGCAGCACTAAGATAGAGCAAGACAAAAATAGTGACAAGTCCCTTGTCTGAGGCTATTAGAATGTCATTTGTGACTTTAACCAGAGCTGTCTCTGTGCTATGATGTGTTCTAAAGCCAGACTGAAAATCTTCAAATAAATCATAGTTTTTTAAGTAATCACACAGCTGTTTTGCGACTGCTTTCTCAAGAATCTTTGAGAGGAACGGAAGATTATAAATAGGTCTATAGTTGGCTAAAACCTCTGGATCGAGGTTGTGCTTTTTAAGAAGCGGTTTTATCACTGCTACTTTGAATGATTGTGGAACATAGCCTGATAATAAAGACATATTCATAATATTTAATAAAGAAGTGCTAATTAATGGAAAAACTTATTTTAACAGCTTAGTTGGAATCGGGTCTAAGATACACGTTGATGGTTTAGAAGAGAGAATCATTGAATTTAATTGTTCAAGGTTTATGGCTGAAAAGCATTCTAGTTTACTATCTAGTGTAATATTAGAACTTACGTTTCCGGGAGCTGTTGATAACCCTATACTGGTCAAAGGCAAGAGGTCATTGATTTTGTTTCTAAGAGTAACAATTTTATCGTTAAAAAAGCACATAAAATCATTACTACTGAGTGCTATGGGGATAGAAGGCTCAGTCGAGCTGTGGCTCTCTGTCAGCCTGGCTACAGTGCTGAAAAGAAATCTTGCATTATTCTTATTCTCATCTATTAATGAAGAGTAGTAGGCTGCTCTCGCTTTACGCAGTGCTTTCTTATATTCATTGAGAGTAATATGCGAAATTAAACGAGATTCTTCAAGTTTAGTGGAACGCCATATCCTTTCAAGTTGTCTCGACTTTTGCTTTATTTTGCGGGTTTCGGTATTATGCCATGGAGCTAATCTATGTTGTTTTATTTTCTTCTTTTTCAAAGGAGCAAGAGAGTCTAATTTTATTCGCAGCGCATCTGTAGCACTATCAACAACATGATCAATTTGGGGTGGTGTACATTTTTTATAAGTTTCCTCCCTTACATGCAGACATGCTATCGAGTTAAGTATTGGTGGAATATCTTCCTTAAATTTGGCTATAGCACTAACAGATAGGTTTCTGCTGCAGGAGCTTTTGGCTAATGCTTTGTAGTCTAGTAACAGTACTTCAAAAGTTACTAAGAAATGGTCGGATAAAGCAGGATTATGCGGTTCGACTAATAGTTGCTCAATTCCAATACCATAAGTCAGAACAAGGTCAAGAGTGTGATTATAGCAGTGAGTTGGTTTATTTACACTCTGACAGAAACCAACAGAATCTAATATAGAGTTAAATGCAACAGTAAGGCTATTTTTATCATCGTCAACATAAATATTAAAGTCACCTACGATAATTACTTTATCTGTTTTAAGTACCAAAGCTGATAAAAACTCAGAGAATTCTGATTAGAATTCTGAATAAGGACCTGGTGCACGGTACACTGTAACAAATAAGATTGGCTGCAAAGTTTTCCAGGTCGGATGCGTAAGACTAAAAACGAGGCTTTCAAAGGAGGTATAATTAAATTTTTGTTTAGTATTGATAAGTAAACTTGAGTCAAAGATTGCTGCAACTCCACCTCCTCGGCCCGTGCCTCGGGCAATATGAGTATTGATATGGCTGGGTGGAGTGGCCTCATTTATGCTGACATATTCTTCATGTCTCAACCAAGTTCCAGTGAGACAGCATATATCAATATTATAATCTGATATTAAATCATTTACCAATATTGCTTTAGATGCTAGAGATCTTATGTTTAAGAGACCACATTTAATCTTCCTGTTTTGTTGCACTGTAGTAGTTGTTACATTTACTTTTATTAGGTTATTATGTATGACACCTCTATTAGGTTTTACCTTAAATTGTCCTTGGGCAGACACACACACCGTTAATATTGGGTATTTTATTTGTTTAAACCACATGTATGTATTTTTATCTCTGTACATTTTAGATGATGTGCTTATTATTTCTAATATTAATGCTTTCCAAATTAACTGTAGACCTTCTAATTTTCCAGTGTAGCTTCAGAATCTTAATACTTGGCCTGTGCCAAGTACTATGCCTGTGACATCTTTAGGTGAACTAAATCACATATTTCAATAGCTCTGAGTTTTCTGATGAGCACCTGTTATTCCTAAATAGAATCCTTGAAATCCTTTTTTTTTTAAAATCTAAATATAATAATGAACTACTCCTGTTTGTGGTAAAGACACACACTAATGTAATGGATTCAACAATTACTAAAGTCATGATACTGTCAAAGTGAATGATTTCCTTGGTGTGTCTGTCCTGTATGGTACGTCATTCTCTGCTTGGATCGTGTGCAGAAATCCCATCGATTGCACCTGCACTGCTATTTCAAGCTGAAAAAATGGATACAGAATTCCAACATACTGTCATCAAATGTCTTTCTATTGTGAATTTAAATTGCCCTTGTCTTGTGTTCATTTCTATCCCCATAATGACCTGATAAAGTCTATGGCTTTTACTTCAAATTATTTACCAGGCTAGAGACAGGATGTTGTCTAAATTAAATTCCTTCTCGTTACATTACTATGTTTTAGCTTAACTGTAATATATTCTTTCTATATTTCAAAACCTCAGTTACTCTAATATCTGTTAAAAAATCCACAAATTGTTTCATTATCACAGGTCCACTTCTTTGGTATTCCAATTCTGGAATTACATCTCTCACAGTAGTGCCTTGGCCACTGCTTCTGCATCTGCGTTACCTGTTATAATTCAATCAATATTTAGAAACATGTCAGCATTCATCAAATAGTATCTTATCCCCTGACATGGAGCAGGTTAATTCTAAAACTATTTTTCAATGCTCAGTTTGAACATCTGGGTTTAACCCATGTGTAACAGAAAATCCTGTAATGGGGAAAATAACTTTCAGGTAATCATTTGTTATTGGGAAATACCACAAGTTATTTACAAATGTACATCCTTTATTTTCCACTGTAAACACTTCAGTGAAAAGAAGTGTTTCTCTCCATCTTTAAGTCCTAAAAGAAACAGAATCTTCACATTTTAGTTTGAGCTTCACATTTTGCAAACCGCCAACTCCTGTGGGATTAAAATATCATCAAGTAGATTAGAAACGGGTCACATGTGCGGTTTTCCATTTTTGTGGAATCTTAGGAAACCTCCGTTTCCCTTGGAGCTCCAAAATAATGTGTTAGTCCAAAAACATGCTTAGTTAGTTATTATTCTAAAATCATGCAGTTACACTGATCACATGCAGACATACAGTACATTCACACTCACACCTCACTGTCAGGTTTTCAAGTTTGGTCAGGTACACCCCAGAGTCAGTCATTGACAGTGCTTTTCTCAAGTAACACTGTCGGTCAGGCTCAAAGGTAATTTGGTCTCAGTCTTTTGGCCATATGTCGTGCTCTGAAGAGTCTTTTCAGAGGTATCCTTTTTCTACAAAAACTTGTCATATGCAGAGCGCCATTCTATTCATTCACTATTACAACTATCATTTTCAAGATGGTTCTAACTTTTCATTGGGACATCTGCTTCCCACATTTCCTGAAACTTGGTACAAAATTAACTTCCTTATAGTACTACTACTGCAGTTTATTTACACCTAATCTATATTAAAATGTCTAATAGATCTATTTCAGAAACTTGTGCACATAATTATTTTCTTGAGTCAAAACATTATTAGGATCTGCCATGTATTTCATAATTCATTTAATTGTATTTATCTTCAATTCTGGTCCACTTAAAGAACAATGTTAACCTCTTTAGCAGTGTGTGGAACCTTGGGTGTCTGGACATGTAACAATTACTCCTTCCTTTATCAAGGATTTTAAACAGAAGTCATTTCATCAATGGTTTGTAGTTACATTTAGGAATTATCACGTATGGCTGGTATATTTTTAATCAGTTGCCTCTTGCCCGGAGTGCCTTTTTAAAACTCTACATCTTGGACTACAAACAACAGTTATTTCCACATTAAAAGTTCTCCTATAGTAATAACTATGCTACAATGGTGAAATCAATACTTTAGATTGGAATGCTATATTTGGCTTGGTACTAGCTTTCCCTTTAACATTATCCATACAAATAAAGATGTGTCTGATCTTATAGAGTGGTTACTAAAACTCTCCCTTTAAACTGTAGATCAATATTGTTACAAATTAAAACACTACCAAATGCACACATGAATAAAAGCTCTTAAAGAATAATTTGTTAACATGATGAAAAGATTGACGAATATGTTCTACTCTGTACTCCTAACTCCAAAACACCCACTGCTTTAAAGAGCATCTTGCAGGTTTTAATTTTTTCTACATTTATGCTTAAACTTGCTTGAAAATTACAATTAAAAAAGTGAATGCAGGATTTGACATGTTTTACGAGACATAAGGGCAGGAATTCAGAGGGAAAGGAGCAATTTTGAGCTCTGCTCTTAAAAACGGCTTTTTTTAAGGTCATACGTCAAACGCGTCATATTACATCACACAGGGGACACATCTCCGCTCTCTGACCGCGGGTATAGTAGAGTTGCGTTGAGTAGAGCGGTTGTGTTTTAAGGAGCTGGTATTTTTCGGTAGTTTTACATTGTATTTCACCATTTGTAATCATGGTGCAGTATTGTGTTTGTGCAGGTTGCACAAATACCAGCCTGTCAGGACATCGAGTCCACAGTAAAAAGGACCGTAGCTAGCGTTCGTTCCTGGGTGCGTTGTGCATCCACCTCCCTGCAGCACATACTCTCCACAGCTTTATCGGGAAACCGTATTACTTCTCTCTTCTCCCCCCCCCCCCCCCCCTTCACTGCTCTCTCTCTCTCCCCTGCGGTACACGGCACCGTAAGACAAAGTGTGGAGTTTCATTAGGTAACACTGTGGTGGCTGTACTGCTCCAGCCGTCTCCTTTGTGTTTCCCCCTGTCTGTGTTGTTTGTGTGTGCGTGGTGGCTGTCACTCCTGGCTCCCGGCTCAACCTCCACTCACCTGCTGCAATCAGCTGTGCACCCTCCCCGACTACACACCTGCTTTCCATCAAGCCATTTACAACGGCATATCAACGGAGGCTCCACAACCTTTCTCCGCCAGATCGTCAAGTATCAGCCGTATCTCGCGTCTCTCCTCCGGTACACAGCACCGTAGTGTGGAGTTGCATTAGGTAACGCGAGATACGGCTGATACTTGCGCATTAGTTTCTGTTATGGATCAGTATCAACAGTCCTGCCAGTAACGTTACTATATTATCAATGCTACTTTAGTTATAGCCTGATATATGATAGCTAACTTTACAATGTTGTGATGTGACGTTAGCTAACATTCTGTAGCTAACGCCGGTCACTCACCAAGATAGCTGCCCAGTTCTCCACTGGTTCTCCTCACACCACAGCTCAATTTCTCTCCGATGGCCGTTATTTCTTCTAATCCTTGGCTGCTCCTGGTCTCTTGGACGCCTAGCAGGCTCATAATTATAAGGTTGTGGTCCGTCATATGCATTCGAATATTCATGTTCAACTTCTTCTGTGTCTCCTGTGTCGAAACTAGCATTGGGATCCATGTTTATTAATACGTTACACCGGCCGCTCTCCCCCTTGTGTCCCCCGTGTTACGTCACACGCGGGAGGTCACGTGCCGAGGCTTTTTTATGCGGAAGTGAACATTTCTTACAAAAACGACACCAGATGTCACTGTAGTGTATATTTCTGTATATTTTTTGAAAATCTAGTGTATTCATAATTTTCCTACACATTTATTCACAGGTGTCTTTAACCTGGAAGTTGGTCTTTAAGTGTAGTGAATATTTCCATCATGTCTCTGCCCCTTTATCCCACAGTACCCTCAGTGTTTTAGGTCTAATTTCTCATTTTACTTTAATAATTTCCTCTCTACTGCTATTTTAATTTACCAATTGATTAATTCATGGATAATACAACTTTTTATCTTTACTTATTTGTCAAGTCAATTCAAGTTCTTTAAATGTGTTCCTTTTTTGTGTGCGTTTGTGAATAAGTGTGTTTATGTGAAAACTCACTCATTTCCGTTTCCCTTCCCGTCTCCTCTGGTTTCAAGCCGTGACCCCGGCCTCCTCACTTCTAATCGACCATGCCAACTCCTCTGATTCTGACTCCTCCCCAGTCATCAGCTCTTGAATCCATCCTCTGTAACTCTTTTAGGCAGCCATTGGCCCAGTTACATCTGCAGCCCACATCATGCCACCGTTCTTGTACTGCTTTGCATTTCATCTCCTCCTTTAAAGTCCCTTTGCTGTTTTTATGGACGGCGGATTCTGCTCTCATGTCCCACACTTTGCTCCTGTGCATAATCTCGTGGCTCAGCTTGGAACCTCGTGCCCTATCTGAGGGACTGGTGAGAGTATCTCTCTGCCTGTCAGTGTATTTAATTTCCGGTTTTTAGAATAAAACAGCTCTAAATTAAAACAGTGTATTTAATTTAAATTATGCCATATAACATTGATTTTATTTCTTGCATATGACATTGAAAAAGTTACAGTAAATAATAAATAAATTACAATAAAATGACTGTTGTTTAATCTTCACATCTTGTAATCATGTCTATAATTTTGAGGACCAAATTATTGAAAAGTATCGATAAGAGTATCGAAAAATACCGGTATCGATAAGCAGTAACGGTATCGGTATCGATAAAATCCTAACGATACCCATCCCTACCCATAATAGACTCCATCAGAAAAGAAATTGCAACATTTTATATTTTCTTAGTGTTTATGTTTCTCATGAAACACCAAACCAATAATGTGTCGGTCCGTCTCTCAGCGCTAAACCATTGGTAGATATGATAGGAAGTTGATCAGTCCACTGCTGTGGTCCAAACCCAAATATTGGTTCATGACCAACTATACGAATGACGTTCCCAGCCTTACCTGATTTTGATGCTAATTATAAAGTTTTAGTTTGCTTAAGTGCCAAACTAAGAACATGGTAAAGTGGAAAGAAAAAATGTTCTCCTCCTGTCTGTATTCAGATGACTTCATTTTTGTTGTTGCTGTCTCAAAGATTTGTTTCTTAACTACACAGTCAACATGGTGATATGACACATTACTTGTCTATGTACTGTATGTTAATATGAACTAGTAGATTGATCTTCTTGTAAATATGCAACATTTCTACTGCTAGCAGCCTGGATGATGTTACTATCCTAAGTAATAAATAACCGTTAGAATCCCAAAGACCTAGAAACCCAATCTCAGTGCTACAATACAGGCAGAGTAATACCCACGGTAGTTTTTAACCAACAAGTGGCAGGTTTGTTGTTTTTATTTGATCTAGCTCAGTGGAACAAACCGGTAGTGGTTCTACAGTTCAAGGTGTTCCACGGAGGATATTGTAAGATATTTTGTTGAGGTGCCTCTTTGTGAAATTCTCTCTTGTAGGCAGTGAATGTATATGTGTAGGGCTTTTAATGGATAAAGGCTGATTAGAAACCAGAGGTAGACAGAGTTGCATTTTAGAGAGAGGCTTACAGGGAACTATTGTAAACACACTACAATGGTGTCATTATACTTCATTACATTGTGCAATCAATATGTATTTCATAATGATTAGTTAATTCAAACATTTTATTATTGGCACTTTAAAAAGTATCCATGCTTAACATCAATATGTTAGTATTTTATGTTAGCATGCTGAACTGCAGTTACAACAGTGATTCACATTGAGGTTTTTGATCATCTGTATCAATGGAGCTCTATAGCTCTGAGGAATAGGATATATCGGGCTTTTGATACACACAGTCCTAGTTAGAAGATAGCCTACATTAATTGTTTATTTTTTGTATTTATATTGGATTTGTTTTCAACATGAAAAAAGTGCAATGTTGGCACTCTCCACCCACCTACCCCACCGACCCGCTTTCAAGGAGTGTGCATGTTTTGTGCCTGCATAGGTGTGTTTTTTTTAGGAAATGATGCAGCGCCAGTTTGTTTAAATGTATCCACGACAAAGCTGAAACTAAAATAGGTTCACTGAAGCAGGTCCGTTTGGTCGCCATGCGCCATGTTTGCCATATGTTGTATTTCCATTTCCATGTTCTTGTTTTAGGAAAATTTAGCAGTATAATGTAACCTACTGGGAGGAAACAAAACAGTGGCATATTTGAGCTGCAGCCATTGGGAAGCTGGTTTAACGTTAATAAGTGCACACAAGGATGTTGTAGTATTTGACTTTACAGTAAATGTGGTCTCTCTGGCGTGGGTTGTCACATCCAACAGAGCATAATTTCAGGGGAATATTTTACTAACTTCTATCGATAGTTGTGAACTTTAGATGGATCCTCCTCCCTCTTTTCTGTTGTTATTACAAGCTGTGACCAGACCCAAATATTGTGCTGCTAGAATACAGTGACGTCCTTAAGAATACACTTAGAGATTTCATCAAAGTATCTTAAATTAGGATTATTGTAAAACTAATTTGACACAGACATCAATCATATAAACAAATCCTGCTAATTTAATTAGTGGGTTAATTGTATAGGATACATGACCTTTCCCTATCCATTTGATATTGTACTTTATTTAATTTATTTTTGGCTCTGCTGTCTTCGTCCCTTTTAATTACCCATCGTAGTTATCCAATCCAATGCATGTGCCAGATTGATTAAGAAGCAGTTTAAAATGTGTAACTGTTGATGTAACATGATCCAAATAATTATAGAAAATATCTCTAAAATCCGGATTTCAGTGGACGAAGAAAACAACTTTTAGTCAAATTCTTTCCCATATAAGTACATGAGTTCGAATTCAAAGGTAATTTAAAAAGGAACATAATCAATATGCTATTCTATTGCTTTCGATGTGTTTTTTTATATTTGAATGTAATATTATAGAAATATTCATATTAACTTCATTCCTTTTTCTTTTTCGTCAGAAAAGGTTGAAACTCAGGTACCCTTTGATCCAGATGATTAAAGATGGAACAATTATTTACCTGCAGCCAGAACATTCCTTTTAACTTTGTCTTATATGTTCAGCCTCCTAAGAAAAAAAATCTCACCTCATTATAAGAAGGGCTTTTAGCTATGCTAATGAGGTTATTTGCATGCAAACCACTTGTCCTTGGGGAATTACAAAAGAATTCCACTGTACTCTAGTTTTACCACTATCCATTTTACTTGAGACTTTAATCTATTTTTTTAAAGCAGGAAGGAACACAATCAGACCGGAATGGGTAATATCCAAACAAACATTTGCATAAATACAAAGAAAACAAGAGTTGCAGTCAGATTGGACTACTGATGCTATTGTCAGCAGCACGAAAGCAATGAATCTTGCAAACTGGCTATCCCGGGAGATTCCGTGTGTCTTCATTATGGCTGTGGGGCATATTTGAATATGTGAAGGGCGTTCATTAAGAAGTTCAGTATGAAAGAATAATCGGGAAAGGTTATGGATTTAAATTCAAGTCCAAAATGTCATTGGAAATTGATAAGGACAAGTCGAAGGAATCATTTGAGTAAAGTCAGCCCTGTGAGTGAGAATAGCGACACAGCAAAGGACAAGGAGCATCATGTTTACAATGAGGATGCAGAGAATGAGTTTTATTCAACAACAAAAAAATCAGTTTATTCCACTTTATTACGTAAGCTGAATGTAGGTTTAGGGTTTACATTTGTGGGACTATAAGAGATTCTGATCATTGCAATTTCTTTGCAGGTGACTCTTTGTAGCTGGTGATTATTTGTGTATGTATTTCCCCACGCTCTATTGCCATATTGTAAATCGGTACTTGCTCAGCCAAATGTGATAACAGATTATAGAAGCTCTTACTTCTCCTTTGTACTATTTTAGCAACAGGCCCTTTCTGCTAAAGGGTAATACACTGGAACAAATGTTGCTCCAAAATCAAGTAAAAAATAGGAAAACAAGGTGTGTTCGTTTGAAAATAAGTAAAACATTCTGCTATAGAACAAGTGAAAATTAGCTTGGTAAAATGTAATGAAATAAGATGATTGAGATCCTGTAATTAGCTAGGAAAGATTACTTTGAACTATATTTTACCAAAATCAGGCAATGTTGTGTTACAAAATAAACCAGAAATGGTTTCTGTTTTCTCATGTTAGCTGGTGATTTTCCAAAATAAATGTGTTTTCTGAAAACAAGTCACAGCGGCATTTGTTTATCTGATATACTATACAAAAAAAAAGATATTTTCAAAAGTCTCTGACTTAACAAGATACTTAAGATGCATTGTCTAAAACCAAAGCCTATATCTCACTGCATTTTTTCTTCTTAAGTTGATATGTCTTATATCAAGTGTAAAGACATATGCTGACTAGACATTAGACACATATACTTGGCAACATGTTGAATTTTCACAGTGTACTAATACACTTCTAGAACACTGCAGAGGTATCAAATCACATTTCTCTACTTTGACACAACACCTTCCAAACAACGGACACAAAGTCCTGCACTCTGTGCTGCGGCTCACCTTTCAATGGCAGATACTTAATCCAGACAATGTGCACATGCACAGCAACAGTTTTGGATCACACGTTGCTGGGTAAAACTCTAATGTCATCCATCTTAAATTCCTGCAACCAGGCAGCAGGTTGGGTAGTGGAAACGTCTTTACGTGCTAGCTGGGTTAGCTTTGCTCCGGAACATCCTCACTCTTTTCCCGGGCGCTCACTGGTTAGCATTGGCTCTGGCAGGTCTGGCCTGGAGGTTGAAGATGTTATGGTGGGTGATTTTCTCAAGGTCCACTGCACTTATTCAATCCCATTGCTTTTCTGCTTTGTGATAGGCTATGCATGCTCTATTACAACATTAAACGAAATTAAGCAAAAATGTTGTTATTACCAACATTGTCAGTATGCTAATGTGTGGAACTCAGATATGACAGTTGTTGAACTTCCTAAAATTGCATTTTAGCATGCTGATGTTAGCATTTAGCTTGAAGTACTACTGTGCAGCCTCACAGAGCTGCTAGCATGAAGAGTTTACTCTTTTCTGTTTCTTGCATATACTTTCAATTCATTTATCCCCCATTCGAGTGAATTGAGCTGTGTTCAAGAGCAATATACAACTCATAACATCACAGCACATCAACCAGCTATCAACCAGCATGCTTATTTTTTTTGTTCTTGACACAAAACCTTTCAAACAACCGCCACGAAGCACTGCTTGTTCTTCCATGATGTGGCTGAACTCAGAGTTACTAGCTCCAGCATAATGTTGAGGTGTCCTTCACCAGGCTTCACATCCATTCCTTATCCATCTGGTGGGATGAGTCCAATAAACAAGCGCTGGTGAATAAATGATACTTGTATGAATTGGAAGTGTGAGGAGCAGGGTGTTGGAGGCTGGGTGTGGGGGGGAGGGGGGCTGCCGGCTCAGGTTAATGAGGTGGTGTGGGAGTGTGGACTTGGCCTGACGGGGGTTTGTAGCCCTTAGACCACTAGTGAGACTATATTCGCCTCGGGCTGTGTATGCACTTGCGCCTCTGAGTGTGTGTGTGTACGTATGTAAGTAAGTGTGCCTGTGCATTACAGCGAGAGGCAGTGAGTGATATTGCCCTCAGGACTACACTGGTTGAAGCTTTGCGATCTCTGTGTTTAATGTTGGACTTTGTTCGTTAAAATGCATCCCTATGTTTGCATGGATGCTCACTCCTATGTGTGGGGGGGTGCTTGCGCTCTGTGTTTTTCACATTTCTGTGTTGTGTTGAGTCTGACCACAAGTGTGTACACAGGGCCCCTCCTCCCCTGCTCTATTCTCATTACCATTCCACCCTTCCCTCCACCATTTTACTCGACGGCATCAAGGCCTCTCCTCTCTGTGTTTGCATTGTAAATCAGGCCTGACAATAAGGCCATGATTAGATCCTACTCATATTCAAAAACACTTGATTTATTTATTCATCGTCCTCTCTTGCATGGCTTTCAAGATGCATAATATCTGACCAAGGTGACATACCCACTTCCAAATGCTATTCATTGCATTTGCAGGTCAACCTCTTCACCAACAACCTCAAACAGGGCAGATGAAATTAGATTTTGATGGGAGGGTGTGCAAATGACAGCTTCTTGGCTCCTTTTATCCCAGAGAGGCTTTTGCTTCTGGTATTGTCATTACACAGTAGGCCTACAGGTACTATGCAACCAAATTGTTTCTCTGCATTTGACCCATCCTAGTGTTAGGACCAGTTGGCTGCCATTCTGAACGGCAACCAGGGAGCAGTGTAGTCAACGGTGCCTTGCTCAGGGACACCTCGGTAGCACTTGGTCTTGCCGGGACTTGAACTGGTGAACTTCCAGTTGCCAAGTCAAGTCCCTATGGACTTCGTCACCACCGCAATGGTTCTCTCCCTCATGCATGTGTGTTATATCAGATCAGGTATCAGATGGTTGCTCTAATCTGCCATAGTTTCTACAAAATCTTCCATTGAGTTTAAAGCTGTGATACACTGTTTCTGTTTTCATTCATGTATTTCTCTTTGAAAGCTTCAGGATTCTGAGAATCAGATAGTCGATCGCTTGTCAAGTCATAAAAGCCATGTAGTTTTTTTCTTGTTTTTCTTGTTTTTTTAAAGAAACTGGTATCATAGGGGTTGTCTAATGTCTCTCAGAATTGCAGACTGCTGTCTGTGGGTGTTTCTCAATGTCGAGGAAGGCTGCTCCAGAGCCACTATTTCAAGTATACTACGTTATCGAGTGCTGCCGAAGGACTGTTCCAATGTCCAGCATACTTGGAATTCTACTGAGGCCAGCATACTTCGTAGCGAGAAATTTCGAGGCTGCACATGTGTAGACTCCGCCGCCTAAAATCCCCACAATGCTTTGTGCACGGACCAATTTCCAAATCTTTGGCGGAAATCGCGCTCCATTTAAGGCGGGGCCTCACATATGACGCACACCTGTTAGCATGTTCCACCATTCTTCGTTTTCCGAGGCTAGGAAGGATTCTTGCCTCGCTTCTGAAGCAAGTGACTCGGAAGACATGTGCTACCAAGCAAGCGTCCTCGACATTGAGAAACACCCTGTTAATGGATTTTGAGAGGTTTTTACTAGTTCAATGAAAACAGCATTAAGAATTTAGAGTTCCTTGAGAAAAGATTGCTCGCTTTTCAATTTCAATAGCTTTATCCAGATGATGTGGACATGCAGTTTTGGATCTCACGTTGCTGGGGTAGACTCTTATTTAATCGATCCTATTTTCCTGCAACAATACATTGCCAAGAGCAGGCTGGGTAGTGGACAAATGCTAGCTGGGTTAGCTCTGCTTACAGCTCTCACCTCTCTCCTCTGGATCACTCCGTCCTGGAGAAGTCCAGTCCGGTAGGTCTGGCTTGAAGGTGGAAAGACGTTATGGAGGGTGATTTTCTCAAGGTCAGCTGTGCTTATCCGATCCCCATGGTTCCTTCTTCAAAGCTGATGATTGTATCTTTATCTTAAGCTTTACATGCTCCAGTAATACACGAAAAAAAGATGTAACATTAAAGTGGGAGGCGTGTGGCGCAGTGGGAAGAGCCTTGGTGTTGGGATCAGGGGGTCACAGGTTCAAACCCCACTGCAGTCAGCATGTTGTTGTTTCCCTGGGCAAGACAATTCACCCCAAATTGCTCCTGTGGGAATTCGCTTTGGATAAAAGAGTCTAATAAGTAACATGTGATGATGATGATGTAAAGGGGACCTATCATGCAAAATGCACTTTTTGATGTCTTTTATACATAAATATGTGGTGGAACTCATGCAGCGTCAGAAAATAAAACCCTCTCTGTTTTCCTCCATACCCAAATCTCTAAAAACGGGGCTACAACGGAGCTGATCCAGATTTGCGTCCGATATGACGTAATACCGGAAATATAGGCTGGCTTTACACCAACGGCCCTATCAGAAACGTTGCTATCAGAAACAATGCCTGACTGTTTTGGACGTAATATGGTCAGTGTTTACATTAGCATCGCTAACACTCAGAGCTAACCTGTACTGGAGAGCATGTGTGTGAAGAAGCAGGAAATAAAAAGGAACTCACCTTGTGGTATAACCGGCAAGAGAGAAAGCCTATGAGCTCCATACTGTTTCAGAAATAATCCTTGATAATCCATTATATGGCGCTTCATCACTGTAGAATCTCCCGCATGAGCTCAGCTCTATACCCCAAATCAGCACTTTTGAAACAGGAAGTGAAATGGAGGGATATGAGGCATGGCTAGAATGGGTGATCTGTTTGGTATTTTGAGCAAAACACTTTATAGACATGTTTTTTATATTTTTTTATATATCTGAGACCTTTGCTATTGGTTAAAAATAGCATGATAGGTGACCTTTAAAGAAAAAAATGAAGCAAAATGTGTTGACGCTATTGGCAATCAATGACCAAACTATCTAATGACATTACCAACATCCTCAGCTGTATGCTAATGCTAGGCACTTAAACTCACAAACAATTTGCATTTTATTATGCTGATGTTAGCATTTAGCTTGACGTATTACTGTACAGCCTACAAGTTGCTTGCATGAAGCGGTACCTCTTCCCCATCCTTTTGTAGGAGAGAGAGAGTAAAGCTCAAATCAGATTACAGTGACATACAGTGGTTATTTCAGGTTTGGAGTTTGACAAGAGAGAGAGTCACATCTTTGTACACCACACGTTTACTTTTAATCATCCGGTGCAAAACCCCTGACAGGTCACAATCCGGAGTGCAAGAAATGTTCTCTGTGACACTTCTTGTGTTGGAACCACATGGCAGATCAGGTTTTATGTTGCTTTGGTTTTGCAGCAGGAAGCATTCCTATTCCACATTTGATATAAGTTCAACCCTGTACAATAAATTCACCTTTCATACCGAAGCAGACGAGTCTTTGGACATGGTGGGGTGTGAAGGCCAGAGGCAGTGATCACATTTTTTTTCAATGCGGTGGTAAACGGGGTGTAACTGCAGCCATGCCACAGACTCACCTTACATCAACGCAGCAGAGGCCCGTTCTGTCTGAGGATTGTTGGAAATTGAATGTTGAATAGAAGCTTCTCTTGCTGCACAGAATCCGATGAAAGGGTACAACTGCTCCAATCCAAATTCAAAACCCTTTGATGTTTGTTGGAATAATGTTATGCCTACTTCTCATTTTCTATTTTATGCTTGCTTTTGAATTTGGATTGCGACTACAGGCACTTTTCAATTGATATGCATTATGAACTCTGTAATAATTCAAAGGCCTTTGTTGAGGAACAAACATGTCGTTCGTCCTCAAAATTAATTGTATGACTTATGGTGTTACAGTAAACTTATGGCAAATTCAGAGAGAGTAGCTCCACATGATTATCGTCTCTTTTGTCATAGAGAGTTTGACTTTTAGTTTGATCAGATTGTCTGCTTGTGTGAGTCTTTTATTTGACTGTTGAAACAAAATCGTCCTGTTTGTTGGTGTTTTTGCAGCGTACTTTCATGCTGTAGTAAACATTGCATGGCATTTTTTTGTACGCATATTTGTCATTTATGGATGCACAATTGCCTGCTCAAATGTGGCGTTTGGTGGCCCATTCCTTAGAGGGATGGCGAAACTTGAGAGGCTGCCTAAAATACTGCAGTAATTGGAATTGCTTTATCTTTAGTCTCGTCAATTAATGTGCAATTTTCCATTTAATCATTATCACGCTGACTGCATTTGCAATTAAAATGAGCACTGATAACAGAGAAGATGCATTTCAGCTGATACCAGTTGGAATGAGAAGAGAAACCAGGAGGCGCAATCAGTACACAAGATGACTCGCAGAGGCACACACACGGCACACACAGAAGTGTAAACACACACACTGAAAACATCTAGTGCTGCACTAAATACAAACATGGGAGGAAATCAAGTCAAATGAAATACCATTTGCACACACACATGCATACCAGAGTTCCCATTAGAATATTTTTTCACCGGTCAACATGTCCGTTAAAGTTGAAATCTTCCGGACACAATTTGAAAAGTGCCGGTCAAAGGTCTTCTTATTGAGCTTTAAAACAAATTGATATGATTCTATATTAAACAAACTATTTATAGTAGATTAACTACATTATTCAAAAGTGAACCTTAATTTACAGTAACACAGGAATAATAAACGGAGCACTCTCTCCCTCTTCTGCAGCCCGTCAGTATCAAGCAGCTCGCGGATCCAGTAATGAGTGACCCGACAGTAAAACTAAACCTATCTATAACTAGTTTAGGTAGTTTGAGAGTTAATTAAAATAGCTACGTGTGATATGCTAACCTGAAGTGTGTGTTTTGTTCCGCTCAACGCTGCATGTGATCATGCAGTGCTGCGTGTCGACTCGTCAGCAGCAGCTGATCTCTCTCTCCCGTCAGTTTAGACTTCACTCGCGTTTATGTCCATATCGATCAGATCTAGCTAGTTCTAGCTAATGATAGGACTACCTGCTTATTAAAAGACACCTAAACAATAAGCGTCGCTATGCAACCGGGTGAGGCCGCAAAGTATAGCGCAGCATTATGAATTTGTTTACATGCTGACCGGAACCTCGAGGCATTACCAACAGATCAACGCACAATCAACCCATACAGGACATCTCTTTCTCTATATTAAGTGTTAGAGACAGACATTATAATTGACTATTCTTGTCTGTCACATACTGTTTTGTCTGTCACATAAGTGACGCAACTGATGCGGTATTGCGCTAAGGGGAAATATATTTTGACCGGACGCTTTCACCGGAGAGATTTAGATTTACCGGTATTCAGCATATTCTACCGGTCGTAGTCTGGTAATTACCGGCTAACGGGAACTCTGATGCATACACAGCACACACACAGTATATGTTTTCACACAGACAAGATAAAACATGCAGATTTGTGACTAAAACGCCAAATTACGAATTGTCAATGAAACATAACCATCCTTTAACACCAACATGGTGGCAGCAGTGGTACATTTGGATGCCTCTCAGATGGAGACGCTCTCAGCCAGTTGTCTTGTGTCTGATGGAGAAGTCTGAGACATTGAGTCTGGCTATCAGTGGAGGACCAGCTCAGTGGCGGGAAACTTGATGATTTGTTTGGCCTGATCAGCTGCTCACATCTCTTCCTGTGTTTCAGCTAGAACCTGAAAAGAGACTTTTTATTTGATAAATCAGGGCTCAACTCACAGATGAGTGAAACTACAGGAGGAGCATAGAGCAGGTTTTTAAAGTGCTGATTGCAGCGTAAGAGTTCCTTTATGCCAGAATTAGACACACACTCATTCATGTTCCTGTAATATTCCTATGAAGTGGGTCTGGGGTATTCATTAATACATGTAGCCCATTTATGGTATATTTACATTTGTTATGATGTCAGTTTGTATTTCCATTTATAGTATTCGCATGATCCTTTCATATTCTGGCTGTGATTATTACAAATATTTTTCCCCAGTGGCTCGAGATATTCAGCAAACATCCTGATTTTAAAGGAATGTTGAAGTCCATTAAAAGCGCTATATTGAACTTTATAGTGTCTGTATACATCCGTTTTTCCAGGCTTATAGGTTTTATATTGGATAAAGCAGTACGGTTAGAAAGCTTTGATAAAGTTTACCCTCATATGATCTATGATCTAAACAGCCTTTCCCCCCTCAGGTCAAACTGGTAACTTACAGGACATTTTCATGCAGTGTGTACACATAGGTTATATGTAGCTTCAGGAGGGAACACCTGCTGAGCCTAATTGCTGCGGTAGGGGGTCTGTGTATGTGTGTGTGTGTGTGTGTGTGTGTGTGTGTGTGTGTGTGTGTGGGGGGGGGGGTTACAGCGGTGTTCCACAGAGTACCGCCCTCAGCCCTTTGGGGTCCCGGCCAATAGCAATTAGCCCGCCAACAAGAGCCCTAATTAGCCCTCTTGATTGGCTCGGAGACAGCAGCACAACAGCACCAGCAGCCAACACACAGAGAGGACCAAGGTGACTCCTCCAGAATGCACTGCTTTAATGCCAGCTGTACTGTAATTAGTAAACAAGCATAGCTGTCTGTAATTGGTAAACAAGTAGTCAGGTTTGTTTGCGGTGTCATTATGAACCTGCTGGTATGTAAAGTATTTCTGTAAAAGGCTCATATGATTGAGTCTGTGTTGCTCTCTTTTCTTTCTGCTTGGTAGCATTGTCAGATCACTCAGTATTAATACATTATCCGGCTGACAGTCTGCTCTGCAATACATGCTGAGGGGGACTGAGGGGAGTCAGAAACAAGAGATGAGTTAATGGAGAAGGGTGAAAGAAGTGTGAGAGGCAGGAGTGAGATGTAGCGTGAGAATCACATTATTTAATCATAGAAACACCTGCTGGCTGCTGCTGTGATAGAAATAACAATCATTCCTTTATTTCTATACACTGAATGTATTTGTTCTTGTGTTTCTTTCACAGTCTAAATGTAAAGCTATCCCATGATGCAAAATGTGTCCCCAGCACCTGCAGTGACAATGATGGCCACCCAGAGCGTTCCTCCACCATCGTACCAGGAGAGCCAACAGGTCAGAGCTTTATCAGACTCTACATCAATGCTTGAATACCAACTCAATCTCGAGAGTAAAGAAATGTGAAAGGCCCAAAAAGCTATTCCTCAGGTTCATTCATTGTTTAGATTTTTGTATTTGTGTAATCTGTGCTCTGTTCATATTGTGCGCCAATCAGATTAATCAATTTATGAATTTTATCTTGGGACAATTCAAACGTAGGCTGATTAGCATTCAGTGTTTAAACCTTATAAATAATTACCTATTTAGTCATATATTCATATATTTGTTAATGCTACATGCATTACCTTAAATGTTAAATTTCTTCATAATCAGTATAGCATAAAAATATTGCCCAAGGTTTCATAGGACCGGTAGATACTTTTTATTTTGTTAAATTATTATTATTATTCATTTTTTGAATCATTCTTTTCATTCTGACATCAAAGCAAATACAACTCATAGTTTTCCCTTTGGGTTCTGTTAACACACACTTTTTTCACATGAACTAATGATTAATGTGTTGAAATATTGTTAATAAATAAAATACCAATAACAGAAATCCAAATAGATTACTCATTTTTTAGGTTTGGTGCTGTGTAAAACCATTGTTAACTCACAGAGCAAATGAACATCCATTGTATGTAACCTTGTTCTACAGCTCAGGTCTCACAGATCCCAAGTGTAAGTCTCTATAGGAATATATATAACAATGATTTTTCATGAGGTTGAATTATATTTAATAATTAAGACATAAGTGATACATACTGTATGTCAAAGTGTGAGAATAAGAGGTCGGGCCCCAGCGTGCAGTGTTAAATACACACGTGATGCCCCCCACAGGTCAGTGAGCTGAATGTAGTGTACCTGTGGCAGGATGAGGCTGTGATAAGCCCCCCCCCCCCCCCTCCTCGTCCACGCCACCTCTGTCTGGTCGCCCAGAGGAATAGTGCAATGGGAGAGCTCCGAGTTGCAGTCTGTGCGCTCAGTAAATGCAAATGAGAGCTAGTTAAGTGTGAAGAAGCTAATTTATTTCCCATTTGGTGCTGGGATTAAGACTTGAAGCTTCCTCCCACCCCACCCGACTCAAAAAAAGAAATGCGTGGGGGTTGTAAGACTCATTTCCTCAGAGAGAACAAATGAGAGACAAAAGTGGGATGGAAAAGGATAAAGAAGACAACGGATGGTGTTCGTGAAGCATGTCACTCCCCCCCCCCCCCCCCTCACAGCACAAATAACACCAACAGACACTCTGATGGTTCTGTGCCAGACCAAACGTGGCTTCAGCTGTGGCCAGTTGTGAACACACATGCTAAGTTGCTAACAACTAATTGAATATTTATAATTGAATAACAATATATTGAATGTATATATTACCTAAGATTGATCAATTATTAAATCTATTCTATCTGGGCTATTTTGCTTACCGGCTTCATTACAAGCTACATTACTGACAATGATTCATTACAGCTACATCCTCATTGGTAGTCCGTCGGCATAGGATGCATGGTGCACCTTATAGTTTATGAAAATTGATTAAAATATGACTCAAACCCAACAAGCAGCTGCATTTCTTTCTAGATGATTCATATTGACAGGAATACATAAATAGATACATTAATTGACGTTCGTTCTTGATTACTTTCTTTAAATGTATGTTTCCATTTCGTTCTATATTGGATCATACTTAAATATCTCACAGATTATAGATGGCTCTCCAAGAAAGATGCTCTGATATCCTAACCTTTAGTATTCAAACAAGTTGCAAACGAAGGATCCCCCTCAGGCTCCATTGTACTTTTGTTAAGTGTTAAGTAACAAATGAATGCATGTTAACTTAAGATGAGGGACATGGTAAATGATAAACCTGAGAAATGATAACAGGCCAGCTGTGTCATGGCCATGGATTTATAAAGAGAACTTGATACAGCGTTGGAGGTGAGGTCCGGTTCATTCCGGCAGGCGGTACCACAGCATCTGGACTAAAACCACCAGACTCAGGGACAGTTTCATCCCACTGGCCATAAGACTGTTAAACACCTGAACTTTGAAACAACATCCATAACATTCACTATTTTTTTCAGCTTTATTGTGTTGCACTGTTGAAGGAGCCTGTGACCTAAGATTGTCATTGTCATAACTACACTGTAGCTTTGTCCGTATACTAAAAGCCTTGAACCTTGAATGTTGGTGCTTTTTAACATTTTCCTTTACCCTAATCACCTCAGGGCTGTTGAAGTTTTTCCGTACTGTGAAGTTAATAAAAATAAAAAAAAGAAGTAAAATACAATAGTCTGATTTACACAGTTGCCTCTTTTCAAATTAACATCAGTGTGAAAAAGTATTTTTGGGCCCAAATGAGTTCATGTGACTGACACGAATGTGTGGGGCTTGGTAACTGTATGCATGTTAGCATGTTAATGTTAGCATTTAGCTCAATCCACTGAAGTGTCTACTTACAGCCTCGTGACCAGTATGGGGCTAATTATTTTTCTTACGTACTGAGGACTGAAGCAAACATCATTTCACCCTCCTCAGTTTAAACTCTTAATCTAAAGACCAATATGAAAACAATATGAGCAGTGAAAAAAAGTTGAAGGGTTAAATCATTTTTGGTGTGGTTTTCTGTGTCCTCAGATGACAGGCACCACTCAGCAGAACACCAAGACCCCACAGGTCCACATCCCAGCAGCCTCTGCAGCAGGAAACACCTCCGTCAGTGTGACCCTCGACCCCCAGGCCCAGCTGGAGTCTGACAAGAGGGCCGTCTACAGGTCGGTGCAATCTCCCATGAGGGCTTCATGTGTTTATTGGTCTGTTAGGGGTGAACAATGGAACCATGAAACAAAATGTTGTCTTGCAACTGGTAATCCCTTTACCTTTTGAAAAATAATTGTGACTAGTTGTCTAGTTTGGTAATGCACCATTGTGCACTCAAGTTTTCCTTCACTTTTTAATTTGAAATATTATATTTCCTATTTATCCCCACGTTGGCTTTGGCAAATTGTCCCAAATTGACTTAATGTGCTTCTTGGCCACAAAAACAAGTGTTGCTATATTATGTTGCATCTAACTAACCATGACTTAAAAGCTTCTGGAAATCAGACTTGAAGGGTGCCTGCTTAAATGTTCTCTTAGTGTTGTTCATAAAGCAAAGAACACCTTCAGTAAATGCTTTCACTCATCAGAGGAGAGCAGGAGCACCCTCGTTTCCTGTACTTTGAATGTATTACATTTCTCTGAGTCACAACCTGTGCAGTGTATTCTGGGATAGGGATTACCACTCTGTTAGGGTGAGCAAATGAATGGATGCTTGGATGAATAACTTCCAGTCATATTGTCAGCTACAGATATAAACATACAAAATGAACAATTATTTCAATTTTCACATTGCATTACACGTAATATCATTTGCCGATGGACTTCTTATCCAAAGTGACTTACATACATTCAATACTGTGGGCAATCCCCACAAGAACAATTTGGGGTGAAGTGTCTTGTCCAGGGACACAGCGGAATGTTTGACTGCAGCAGGATTCGAACCAGTGCCCCCCGTGATACGAAGATCAGCACACTACCCACTGAGCCACAACCTCCCTTTCACCCCCTGTTTATTGAAGGCAGTGTGGAATTTCTCAGAATAATCCTCATGCAGTATCAGTGCCTTTAAGTATTTTCAGAACAATGTGTAGCATGCTCTGATTAAAAGCATGGGGAAATGTTCCCTGATTATTTTCACACTGTGTAGATAAGCCTTTTGTGTTTTTTGTCTTTTGTCACCCTTATTTTAGGATGTTTACAGATCGCCCTACAGACATTGGTTCCAAATTATATTTGTACTACTCATGTAGAAGCCCTTGAAGGCACCACCTTCTGAGGTGTAGAAAATAAGCAAGAAAATCACTGCTGGGTGAAACCAAACACTCTAGTAAAAAACACCTCACTCCTCTCTCAGCGTATCACTAGAATATTGATGCATCCTTATAATGAGCTTGTATTATCTATTTATGAAGTAAATTATTCAAAATACAGACATTTTTAATCGAGCCAGTGTAGGAAGCAAATCAACAGCTTACTACATTTGTTGAGTGGAAAGAGACACGAGTTGTCCTGCTTCAGCCGTCCCGTAGTGATGACACCACAGACTATGGTGGGTGTGTCTCTGCTCCTCTGGCCCCCCCGCAGGTCTCTACCACTGCTGTGTGAGGAGGGGCAGGCCCCCTTGCTCAAGCCCCCCCGCTCAGGCCTGAGGCGAGCTGCCGTAAAGTCCCATCAGCTCCTCTGAGATCCATGCCGCCTTTGATGTGAGCAGCCATGTCTGCAGCAGCTCCGGAGTGTGTGTGTGTGTGTGTGTGTGTGTGTGTGTGTGTGTGTGTGTGTGTGTGTGTGCGTGTGCGTGTGCGTGTGCGTGTGCGTGTGTGCGTGTGCGTGTGCATGGAGTGCCTGTATGCGGATCTGTGCTGTGCATCCTCTCATTGGTGTGTTAATGAATGTAAAACTGTTTAAACATGCACAGTAGAAGAGGACTGTATGGTGTGCGGTGGAATAATTGAGCTTCAACACACAGGAGGACAACACACACACATGTACAGCATGAGATGAGAAGAAAGGCCTCACCCTCATGTGTCAGTCAGTCCGGACAGGGTTAGCTCAGCTTCGGAATCAGAATACCTTTGTTAGCTTAGCATCAACACTTGAAGCAAACAGCTAGCCATGCCTCGTCCTGAGTATAATGAAAATACCATCTAAAGATGACTCTTTAGATGATATTATAAATGTTAAATCTAAATCATTTGTCTAACCAAAACACAAACAAAAATAACAATTGATGTCAGACAAATGTCTGCCATCCAGCATCTCATCTTTGTTACGGATCGACTGTAGATAATATCACCAATAGCGATTTTGTATATACCGATACACATTACATTGTATTATCTTTTTATAACTTTTTCAATATCATTGTCAACATTATTTTCAATATCATGCTCAATTTGACTTTTCTATTTAATTTACTTTTAGTGTTGTTCGTTCAAGCACTGGAGCTAATATGTGATATGTATAATATCACTTTTTACACCCTTATTTTTACCGTATTGCTTTTTCTTTTTAATGTGTAGTAATTAACAAATAACAAATAGTTGGCAGTCTTAAATGGAGAAGTTTAAAAAAAATAAAATAACGTAACATAAGTAACATAACAGCAGCAGTTTAACTGAATTAAGCTCCTATTTATTTTGACTGGATTTCCAATGATTTACATTTCAAAGTCAGACCCTTCTGTATGTCCAAGTTATTATTATTTTTCTGAATAACCTCACCATACCCTGCTTTTCTTGAACTCTGTTAGCACTAATATATCAATTAGAAAATGCATTCATTCTCACTCCAGCTCTGCAGGAAGGATTGATTACATTACATTACATTTCATTTAGCTGACGCTTTTATCCAAAGCGACTTACAATAAGTGCATTCGACCAAGAAGATACAAACTTGACGAAAACAGAATTATTATAGAATCATTCCACCATTTTGGAGCCAGGATAGCAAACCACATATTTTTGCTAATGGAAACTTGGGTCCCACTCGCAGTGCGGGTGCAGCGAGCTGTTTGGCTGATGCAGAGCGGAGTGCACGTGCTGGGGTGTACGGTTTAACCATGTCCTGCATTCTGGATGAGCTGCAGAGGTCGGATGGCACATGCAGGTAGACCAGCCAGGAGGGAGTTGCAGTAGTCTAGGCGTGAGATGACGAGAGCCTGGACCAGAATCTGCGTCGCTTTCTGGGTCAGCTGGGGACGTATCCTCCTGATGTTGTAAAGAGTGTATCTCCAGCAGCGGGTTGTAGCAGCGATGTTTGCAGTGAAGGACAGTTTGTTATCTAGGGTCACACCTAGATTCCTTGCAGTCTGAGTCGGGGAAAAAATAGAGGTGCCGATGTTGATTGTTAGGTCAAGAGTGGGACAATCTTTTCCCGGAAGGAAAAGCAGTTCAGTCTTGTCAAGGTTGAGCTTGAGATGGTGAGCAGACATCCACAGAGAGATGTCAGCTAGACAAGCAGAGATGCGTGCGACGACCTGGGTCTCTGAGCGGAGAAAGGACAGAATTCATTGGGTGTCGTCAGCGTAGCAGTGGTATTAAAAACCATGCAGGCTAATGACAGATCCGAGCGAGTTTGTGTACAGAGAGAAGAGGAGGGGACCAAGGACAGAGCCCTTGGTGAAATTTAAATTTCACTTCTTACTTCGCAATCCATCACATTTTCCAAAATTGGATGAATCCTTTTAAACCCTTTGATATTAAGCTGTGAAACTCTGTTACATATTCCCCAAATAGTATATTTGCAAATATAACTGATTTAATATATGGTTAACTTTTCTGCATATAACATTGAACTACCTTTACAAAAAGATGGAGGTCCAGCTATGAGTTTTTGCATTAATAGAAAAATGAAGAGAACATTTAAACAACTTACTTTCAGTACAGAGTATTATTGGGCTCATTTCTTCTAAAACACTATCAGATAGTTC